>NC_137209.1:15165224-15395224 GCF_960531495.2 Zeus faber | reverse complement strand
ATGCGGCGGCGCGATTGGTGTTCAACCAACCAAAGAGGGCACGTGTCACTCCGCTGCTCATCGAGCTCCACTGGTTACCTGTAGCCGCCCGCATCAAGTTCAAGTCTCTTATGCTGGCCTACAGAGTGATGGCTGGGAATGCTCCCGCCTACTTAAATGCTCTTGTAAGAGCACAATGTTGCCCCCCGGATGCTGCGCTCGTCAAATGAGCGTCGCCTGGCTCTGCCGGCCATACAGCCACGGCAATCCAGGCTATTCTCATTTGTAGTTCCACTGCAGCTGCCAAAAATGACCAGAGCGGGGACCTCCCTCTCTGTCTTTAAGAAGCACTTGAAGACCCAGCTCTTCAGTGAGTACCTCCTGTCCTAACCTACAATTACTTAGCACCACCTTGCAGTATTTATTGTTACACGAATGTTGTTGTTACACTAATCTCTGTCGCAATGTAGCTTGAATGTTATTCTCCCTTGTAAGTCGCTTTGGATAAAAGCGTCTGCTAAATGACTAAATGTAATGTAATGTAAACTCCCGCATATCCCATATGGTTTTCATGGGGGGCGGGAGGTAAATGCTCACTGTAACCATGGTATCAACTCGGGCCGGGCGATAAAACGATCTTGATAACCGTCACGATAATATCTTCCACGATAATGATACATTTATGAGATTTATTTTCGATACAGTTTTTGGATTACGTTTTCCTCTACCTACAAAGACACAACACAAGCGACCAACTGTGACACGAACACCCAACTTTTCGGACTGTTGTCAGTCGAAAATGTTGATTACCGTATTTTCGCGACTATAAGGCGCATATAAACGTCTTTTTTTTTCCTCAAAATGTGCGGCGCGCCCTATAGTGCGGTACGCCCTATGTGTGTTGTTACTGCGGACGTTGTTGAGACCACCATGAGAACGTTAAAGGGGGAAGTGTGGGCGTGGATTGTGTATAAAAGAACAGGTATGTGCTTTATGCAGAACATTGTTGTCTTAACAACCCTTAAAATGGCAAAGAGACACGCCTATGAAGCACAGTTTAAACTGAAGGCTATCAGCTACGCAGAGGAACATGGAAATCGAGCAGCCGCGAGAGAATTCAAGATTAATGAATCGATGGTTCGCAAGTGGAGGAAGATGGAAAACGAACTCCGACAGGTGAAGAAGACGCAGCTGAGTTTCCGCGGACATAAGGCGAGGTGGCCCGAGTTGGAGGAAAGACTCGAGCGGTGGATCATCGAGCAAAGAACGAGTGGGGCGAGCGTTTCGACGGTCACTGTTCGACTAAAAGCAGTAACGCTAGCGGAAGAAATGAAAATTGAACATTTTCAAGGAGGTCCGTCGTGGTGCTTTCGTTTTATGAAACGGTGCCATTTTTCCATCCGCACCAGGACTACAGTAGCGCAGCAACGTCCGGCGGATTATAATGAAAAGCTGGCGAGCTTCCACTCCTACTGCAGCAAACACATCGCCGACAAACACATCCAGCCAAGCCACATCACCAACATGGACGAGGTGCCGCTCACTTTCGACATCCCGGTGAATCACACGGTGGAGAAGAAGGGGACCAGCACGGTAGCGATACGCACAACGGGGTATGAAAAGGCGTCGTTTACTGTTGTGCTTGGCTGCCACGCAAATGGACAGAAACTGCCGCCTATGGGGATTTTTAAGAGAAAGACTTTGCCTAAAGAGACTTTTCCAGCTGGAGTCGTTATTAAGGCAAATGAAAAGGGCTGGATGGATGAGGAGATGATGAAAGAGTGGCTGAGGGAGGTGTATGTAAGGAGACCAGGTGGTTTTTTCCACGCATCACCATCGCTGTTAATCTGTGACTCCATGCGTGCCCATCTCACAGCCGATGTGAAAAACAAGGTGAAACAAATGAACGCTGTGCTTGCTGTTATTCCGGGAGGTCTGACAAAGGAACTTCAACCGCTCCACATCGGTGTGAACCGGCCGTTCAAAGTAAGGCTGCGAGCGGCGTGGGAGCGATGGATGACCGACAGAGACCACAGTTTCACGAAAAGTGGAAGGCAGCGCCGGGCAAGTTACGCCACAGTTTGCGGATGGATTGTAGATGCTTGGGCTAACGTGTCTGCTGGCACTGTTGTTCGAGCTTTCGCAAAAGCCGGCATAATTTCCGAGGAGCCGCACGGCACGGAAAGTGACTCTGACAGCGAAGAAGGGAAATACAGTAATGGCACACATAACTGAGACTGCGCCTTTTAGTACGGTGCGCCTTATGGTCGTGAAAATACGGTATATTATATACTTAAATTGATATAATATATATTATTTATAATTAATTTTTCTTTTTTGTTTACGTATTTATTTTATTTATTCATTAATCTATTTGGAAACATTGAGAATAAACTTAAAACTGTAAATTGAGCATTATTGTTATTATAATTAATAATAAATATGATTAATAATATTGTGTTAATTATCAACATCGGTCTATATAAAAAAAAAAACAGGGGTGGGAGGTTTAATAGGGGCATTCTAAAATGGCTAAAAGTCATAACCTGAGTGGTATTTTCAGCAAAAAAAACAAAACTTCAAGGACATGTTTGGGGACCTCAGAGACCTATATGAACTTGTTGAAAAGGAGTATAATACGTGACCTTTAAAGCCTGGAAGAGATGTTTTTATTTGAAAGCCATGTACGATTCTTTACTCAGTATTTGAAGTAATAAAGAAATAAAAGAAATAAAAAAAAGTTTTATACAATCCCCAGGCCTGAATTGTTCAAATATCTTCTTAAGAAATGTAAGTACTGGAATACCTTCAAATGCCCTCCAAATCGTAACACAATAAAACATTTTCCAGAATCTCTGTCCTGACAACTTTCATTACTCAATGTCCATGAAGCGGCGACAAAAGATTGAAATAAACCAACGGTGGGAGCATTTTGTGTCATTCTGACTTTAAAATATTTTTGGACGAATATGTCAATATAGGTTATTTGACAATATTTTGGAGATGGTTATTGGTGTTTTTTTTTTTTTTAATTTTTATAGAAGATATTTGCAAACAGATGTTTAAGAAACAATCATTAAATATTAATTAAACATTTTTTTTCTATTTAATATCGCATTAGATGCTGCGTAGACATGTAGTTAGTGTCTAAGCTGGGATTGAAATGGCTCTGCAAAATAGCCATTACAAACCGCACGTTCTCCACATTTGTACATAGTAATGTATGTATTGCTCACTTGGAAATTTATTTTAGTAATTTTCAGGTCTGAATAAGTTTGGAAAAAAGCAAAGAGAGTACGGTAAAATATTTCTGTTTCCAGAATATTTTTTTGCCCCTATTCTGCTTTCTAAAATATAACATCCTGAAATCTCAAAAAGAAATTGACCACACAAGCAGAGTGTTTTTCACGGCGCAGCCTAAATGTTCACCACCGTGCGGGAGAGCCACGGGGGCCGGGGTGAGCTTGGATGTTGTGGAAAGCAAGGCGAGGAGGTACGGCGTGCGTCTGAACACGCACACTCCCACGCAGAGCCGCCTGTACGCCCGTACGTCACAGCCCGCACAACAGCTCTGCCCCGCGCGCACCGAACCGGACCAAATCCGGACCAAATCCGGACCAAATGGGTTTGAGAGAAAGCGCGGCCAACTCTGTGAATTGCATATACGCTGCATCACAAATAAGCAAACCTGAAGCTGGTCCGAGCGTTTATGAGTCACGCGGTGATGTAGTTGTCAGAAACGTAAACTGAGCGTCTTGTCCGCGTCAGGAAACCGTACCTTTTATGGCTGCGTTTACCATCGGCGTTTCCATGGAAACAGTGAACAAATAAGGCTGCACAGACCCGTGTAAATTGAATTATTTCACTTTTTTCAACTCATTTTTGGTTCTCCTTTATAAAAGAGTCTAAAAAATATGGGGGGAGCATTTATAGTATCTTTCAATATGTGAAGAGAAAATAATGAGTATAGGTAGCACTGGTTAGTTTATTTGCTCTCTGGGCAGAGATGTTTGACCGTGGAACGTCAATCTTTCTGCGTAGGAGTGTGGACCAAATGGCCACAATGGGTAAATGCAAGTTTTCCGGCGGCTGGCTTGACAATCCCTGGTTGAACTGGCCGGGGTTAAGTGTAAAAACCATTTATTGCCATAATACACATCTCGGTATTTGTACTCAGACGTCAAATATGGTCTGAAAAATCCACAGAGAAGTCTGGAAAGTAAGGAACTTTGAAACGGAAAATGTGTAGGAGCCCAGTGCCACGTTTTGCGGCGCATCTTCGGTGATTGATCGTGGACTATATGCACCCCAGTGTGTGTGTGCCCCGGACAGCAGGGGAGGTGAATGCGTAGGAGTCGTGAGAATTGAGTGAATTTTCTGCTCCCAAGTTTGTATGGGAAGAAAAGGCAAAGGAGTATTGCGTTGCATAAGCTCTGTCCCATGATTACATGGTGACTAACGTGCCCGTGTTCCTGTCACCAGCGACCCAGAAGATGAGCATTTTTGTGGCAGTGTGCGTGCGCCCATGCAGTTTCCCCAGAAGTCAGTGGGGTGCTGGGGGGACGTGGGCAGAGTCAGTGTTCTACTTTTATTTTTATTTTTATTTTTTTACAGTGGTCGTCCATCCAAATTGTCCCGGAATTCCATTCAGCAACTTTTTATTGTATTTTTCTTTTTCACTATCCGGGTTTACCCTGTCTTGGCTCTTAGACTGTCAATTTCTTTTCTCAAAAGTTATTCCTTATGCGTTCTCCTGGATCGATAGTGGGTGGCGGGGTCCGCCGCACATGCATACCGCAAATAGATTGAATGACGGTTTCTAAAAATCTATGATAATCTTCCAAATTATCACTACCTCAAACTCAACAACACAACAATATTTTTCTGGATTACAAATGTCCATAACGCTGATTTTGTACAGAAACCTGATCTTATGAGCTTACAGAAAGGTTCTAATCTTGAAGAACAAATATTTGTTTAGAACAATGATTTGTTTAGAACAGTTTGTTGTGTACTGTTAAGGTTTGAAAGATGATGAAAAATGTCTGATGATATAGAACCACAGCCTTGTTGCTTGGGGAGAATGTCACAAATAATTCTAATCAAGGGTGAAACTTGGCTGACAAAATAACATGAATTTATTTCTTCCATCGTCTCTTTAGGTCCTCACTTTACCAGCCACAACTACATCTGCCCGCTGTGCGGAACCTTCTGCCCGGACTCACTGTTCCTGGAGGAGCACCTCAAGCTGATACACCCCGACATTCCCGGCGCCCAGGCACTTCAGGCGCTGCAGTCCACCTCCTCCGCCGTGGCAGCGCTAGGAGAGGGCAGCAGGGACTTGAGGAGAGGGGGCCATGGTGAGGACGATGGAGTGGACGACCCCGCAGGTGCCAACCTGGGACTGGGTCGAGGAGGAGGAGGGGGGGGTGGAGGAGGAGGAGGAGGAGGAGGAGGAGGAAGAGCCTCCCTCAGGAGGGAGATCAAAATCGAGGGGGGCTATGAGTGCGGGGACTGTGGCCGCCACTTCAACTACTTGGGCAACCTGCGGCAGCACCAGCGCATCCACACGGGGGAGAAGCCCTTCATCTGCCCAGAGTGCGGCGAGAGGTTCCGCCACGCCGCCCGCCTCAAGAGCCACCGGCTGGGCCATAGCGGTGCGCAGAGTCCCTTCCCCTGCCCGCAGTGTGGCAAGGGCTTCTCCGTGCTGTCGGGCCTCAAGCGCCACCAGCGGGTGCACACTGGCGAGAGCCCTTATGCCTGCCCGCAGTGCGGCCGCCGCTTCAAGGAGCTCGGCAACCTCTACACCCACCAGAGGATCCACAGCGGGGCCACGCCCTACTGCTGTCAGCAGTGCGGGCGCAGCTTCCGCCACCTGGGTACCTACAAGAGCCACCGCTGCACCCCGGCACAGTAACACACGCACTGAGGTTTCTAAGGCCAGAGAGGACGGATCGTTCCGGATCGGTTGCGGGGCTGCTGCGACCAGGAAAACCTATTTGTTTGTTTTTCCTCTGCGCAGCATTTCATAGGATCCAGGTGCCGCCATTTAGCCACCCTATGACATAACTAACTCCCACTTCCCCTCCTCGCTCCGTGACATTTGCCCTGGCATCACTCACAGTCAAATGAAGCACCTTTTTAAGAAGGTTGCTGTGAGGAAAGAAGACAGGGCGCTCTATCTGGTCTGAGAGGACAGAACGGGGGCGGTGTGGTTGGGGCGTCTCAGCCCGCAGAGGGATCTGGTATGTTTGGGTTTTCTTCCCCTTGGAGGTGATTGGACATCGTATGGGATACAGAGAGATGTTTGCAAAAGAACATTACCAACCCTAGGAGAGACGGCCAGAGTTTTCCTGGTTGACTGGTGGTGTTGACATATTGACAACTCCGTGCAAAGTGTCCTGGCCGTCACTGAGTGCAAGGAAAATATGATTACGATAGGAAAGACTTAAGCACATTATTGTTACATAACAAGCTGTTCCGAAAGAGTTTTTAATACAACTAGATGTAACACACCGCCCTCTTGTGGAGACAATGTGTAACGACATAATAATAATTGTTTTGGCCTATTGTTTTTGTATCATAATACTGCTCGGTGCTATATGTACAGCAGTCCTGTTGGCATTATATTCATTTTAACCATAAAGATGTAACTCATATTACAAAGTTATTATTTGTATGTTTGCCTGTATGATGATCAAGAAACATAGTGTTGTCAAACCAAAATATCCTCAATTAAACTCGTTGACATTTCATGGTTCTGGTAACCAATTCACCAAAACTATTGGCGAGTGACTCCCGAGGGGTATACTATGAAGGGAAACTGGCACGGTGGGGGTTTCTGTATGTTACCTAGCTCCTCAAAACCAATAAAACTATATAATAACGGTGGAATAAAATATCAAATAGGTCGACTTTTCAGCATGCTCGGGTACATTTCCATAATGCGTGTATGCAGGGAGATGGACACTAATACGGACAAAACTAACGATTAGTTTAAAATCTAAAACTGTAGTGGGTGCAAAAAAAACATCACCTACACCACGTGAATATTTGTTGGCTTTCTTGAACCAAACCACTGAACAATTTTATTGGAACAAGGTAACAAGTACAAGAAATGTATTTAAACATAATTGTGTAGACTGAATACTGTATTTCATAAAAGTATAAAAAATGATTTTGGACACAGAATCATTAAATCAGAAGATAAAACGCAAAGTAACCTTTTAACGGAAGTAAACAAATGGTGGGTGAGCATTATCTGCATTCTAGCAGGGCTTCCATCATTGTTATAATAATTATAATAATGAGACGGCATCACTTGCAGGCAAAACCAAAAGTCATTTTCTCAAAGGGAATTGATTGGCCAATGGGCGGCCCCGCCAAACCGCTGTGTCCGAACCTTGAGGTCACCCTTGACTTGGGTCATTTTTATTTCCTCCAGTGAAAAGGCCGCGCTGGCCCGGTCCTCGGTACTGTGACGACACAAACACGCAGAACTCGAGAGCAGGAAAAAAAACGAACCAACAAAAAAAAAAAAAAACACCCAACCTGTCCGAAGTGTCAGTGAAACGAGCCTGTGGATGTGAAATGTTTATCACTGACAATCTGCATTCTAATAAACAGTTGTCTCTCTGACACACGCGTGTACTACTTTAATATAACGTTCTTGTGGGTTTGTCTGTGTGTTGTTTGCGGTTCATTGGTGCGTCGAAATGTGAAAAGTCAATTTGCAGGAGAACACTTCATCCGTTGGTGACTCCCCATTCACACCGGGCTCTTGTAAGCCCCTGTGGAATATTAGTTCTGTTTTAAGGTTTTTTTTCGCCAAGAAGACACGTGACTCAATTGACCTCTCTAAAATGGAAAAAATAAAAATAAAAATGTAACGCCATTTCTGTGCACGGCAATAATAACCTCTTGAGCAGCCCAACCCTTTCAATTATAGAGCAAAAGCGGGAAAGTGCCCACAGGTGGCACCCTCACGCCGTCTATGATCTGACGGAGGAGTCCTTGTCTGTCAAGAGACCGACAATATGAGCTGCTTCTTTTTTTTTGGCAGGAGGAGGCAAGCTTCTCTCAGCCTCCTTGTTGTTATTATTACATTTGGGCCATTTCTCCAGAGACAGAGCACCGACTTGAGCGTGCAGGGTTTAGTTATAAATCAGCACAGGGGCCAAACAACTTGTGAAACGGTGCGACATTAAAGACCTACGCCATATACAATTCTATGTCGTCCTTACCAATGCCTTGATGCGTATACAAATAAAAAGGATGACCCATTTCCTTTTAGAGAAAAGATACTTTAGGTGAAAATTTGTATTTTTAAAAGTCAATCCTGGCTCCACTTGTTGTAGACGTGACTTCAGTTCCTGGCATTGTGTATAATTAAAATGATCGTTATATCATAATTGTATTGCTATTAAGATGTCCTTGTCAAACACAAGGCCTCTTATTCTTAAGTTATACACAAAGGATTTTAAAAAAATGTATGCGTCTTGGATTCTGTACCAACATACACTGAATAGCTTATGGTATGTGCATGAATGGCAATTCTAGTTGGTCAATAGCCACAATCAGCCGTCACTTATTACTGAAGATGTTGCGTTCATATGTGTCAATGACCATTCCCGTGGCAAGCCCCTCATACCTTTGGCGCTACATAGAAACTACAATGGCTTGAAGACATGAAAAGGGACGTGGATATCACAATCCCGTACGTCCCACTCAGCATGTCTCATGACGCGTTTCATTTAAATGTCCAATTCCACATCACTAACAGTCGGGTTAGGTTTGTGCGGTGCGGGGGTGGTGTGGTTTAAACAGCCACACCCGTCTTGAGTCTGGGGAATTGGGCCCAGGATCAGAGTTATTATTAGTGATAGTGATTAGTGATGTATTATTAGGATCAGGGTGGCTGTACGCCTGTTGCTCATTAGAATAATCAACGAGCAACAGGTAAAAAACCCCGTCTCCACACACAACAGGAGAGGAGCCCTTGTCATGACATGTTGTCCATCTGCTATGGGCTTGTTCCTGCTTGCCCCCTCTCTACAATAAACCTATAGACTAATATGAGTCTAGATGAGATTCCTATACCTCTCTACTGGCGGTTTGGCCCACTCTTCTTTCACAAACTGCTCCAGTTCTCTCAGACTTGAAGATTGCCTTCTTCCAACTGCTCCTTTCAGAACTCTCCTCAGGTGTTCAACGGGTTTTCCTTCTGGACTCAATACTGGCCACTTGAGAACAGTCCAGCCTTTCGTTTTGAACCATTCCCGGGGGCTTTTTGATGTGAGTTTTGGGTCACTGCCCTGACGGAGGACCCACGACCTTTTGAGGGAGATGCAGCCTTTTGACAGCGCCCTCCAAAATACCTTGGTAGTCTCTCGATTTCATGATGCTGCGCACAGATCCAAGGCACCCAGTACCAGAGGCAGCAGAGTAACCCCGAAACATCAATAAACCTCCGTGTGTGGCTGTTGGGACAGTGAATTTTTCCTTTCAAGGCCTTATTTCTTTTTCAGTTCATGCAGCTTCCCAAAAAGCTCTAATTTGGTCTCATCTGTCCATCCACAGGACATTCCCCCAGGGGGATGTTGGCTTGTTCAGTTGCGTTTTGGCAAACTCCAGCCGGGCTGTCTTGTGTCTCTCTCTCTCAGCAGTGGGCTCCTCCTGGGGCTCCTACCATAGAAGCCCCTTTCATTGGGTTGGCGATGGATGGTGCGAGTGGGAACAGTCTGCACCTCGTGTCTGAAGGCCAGCTCCAATCTGTTGTGCAGTCCTTTGCCGTGAACTCCTCTATTGCGTTCTCTTCCAGGGGGGTTGGCCACAGTGCCACCGGCCTTAAACTTCTTGATGGCATTATTAACATTCTTATGTCTGACCTCCTCAGACAATTCTCTGCTTTTTATCTTTTTTTCTTTCCTCCATTCTCAGTGTGGTACAGGCAGTGACACAAAACAGCAGAATAAGTACTTTGCTCCTTTTAAACTGGTTGAATGACGCTATGAAGCACCTGTTTGAAATCCAATTCTTTCTTTCAACTTCTAAAACGGTGCCAATTAATATTGTCAAGGTCATTTTGGGATTTCTGTGTGGAATAAGCTAGGAGGCGGTATTTTTTCAGCCTTTTTGTTTTGTTCCTCTGCAAACCAAACAAATACATATGTGGGCACCAAAAGCTGTTTCCATTTCACGATTTCCTGGAAGAAACGGTGTTATTTGAAAAAAAATGCAAGGGTGCCAATATATTCGCCCACGACTGAATATAGGGTGGCGTTTTCTATTAGAGCGAATGGTTCGCTATGTTTGCGGAGCGGCGTTGCTGTGATGTCCACAGTCAGACCGTTGCAAATGTTCGTTTTCTTGAGCGTCGGTATGGTGCACCACCTGCTCGTAGCAGCTACGCAGCAAGTCAGGTCAGTTAGGAGATGTCTGCCGGTAGAGAGCAGTTCTGCAAGAAGCTCCCTGAACTACAGTCGTCCACACTAAGAAATGCTGGGGTATTTCATCCATCCAAATGCGCGGTTGAGCCTGTCGGGTCATTTTTCTGGGTTACTCCCAGGCAGTTGGGTGGTTTTTGCGTCACCCAGCTGCTGGTTGAGCAGTGGGCTCAGCCCGAGTGACGGTTGGAACATCACAGACAACACCACCCCTCCTCCAAATTCCCGTATCTAACCAGCAGCTGGGTGGCTACAGCTGGCGCTCTTTTGGGTTTCCCTACCACAGGACATCCTCCTCGTGCATTTAACGGGAAAGTAAAAGAAAATAAATGGTTCCTATACACGTCTGCACCTATCTAAGTCACATACATGCGAAAACTAACACTGTCTACTATTCCGCACCAACTTTTGGTCCATGCTTAGCCAAATCAACAGATAAGTCAGGAATATTTTGCAGACTAATTTTGGCACTCTACCGCAAGTTTGGTATTGTGCTAACTTAAAATAATTAACGTCTTACCATTACTTATGTTTTAGACTGTCGTGTCATGTCACTGGTAATTTTCTGCCAGGACATTGTCCGGTTTTCTACGGATTTCTTTTTCTTACAGTGGTAAAAACGAAAGAAATTCAAAGACCCTCAAATGTTTCCATGCAGTGTTTTTGAAGGTTACTGTGTTACATTGCCGATTGAGCAGCACTTAATTAATCATTATTGTCAATATACATGTGCTTTGCTATTTTGAGTTGCTTAGTAAGTAATTCAGTGTGTAATTCAGTGTGCAGCGGGTGATTGTGTCAGTGAAAATGTTCCACTGTAACATTTAGAGGATTTGTTTAAAGCTTTGTGTTATCCTGATTATGCAGAGAAGATCCTGCACCTGGGGAGACGGGAAGGGAAACTCCTATTTCCTGTAGAAGAAAGGACACTGGGTCAAATGTTTGTTTTTTTGGGTTCTACGTCACACTTGGCAAATGTCTACATTAGGGTAGGTTTCATTATATTTGGCTACTAAATGACCAAATCACAGGTCTGCCAATCCACGTCATATTGATTTCTAGAAAATTGTCTTCCTACAGATGCCGAGGGAGAACGTCCACTGAGCCTGCGGACGCAGCGCTTCCACCTACTGTTGACAAAGTTTGCCGAAAAGTCTTCTGGCACAGCATTGAGGAACCTGCAGGTACAACTTTGGATATTTAAAGGGAAATGTTATTCATTTTTCGGAATTGACATGTTATTCATGTACTCCATAAAAGCCCAGTAAATACATACCATTGATTTTAACGGATTTTAACTTGGTTTCCCTTTTTATTCACTCTCGATATTGTTACACCCCAAACTGGTATTCTATTTTCCTTACTCTACCTTACTCTTTTCTCTTCAACATAATCTTTACTTTTCTTTCTTTCTTTCTTTCTTGGGTCGGAACAAACATGGTGGCATACCGCCAGCAGGCTGAGGCGTCGCGGCCGTACTCTACATCCTGACACTGGGAGATGACCACCAGTGCGCCTCTCAGGCTTCAGTCATTCTGGCGGGACGGGCTTTGGAGCAGAGCACACTGCTTGGGGCAGTTGATGTGTGCTGCAAGGTATTTCATAACTTTGACATCAATAACAACAAAACATACTATACAACAGCAACATACTACAAAACAACAGCATTCTATACAGCAACTGGCAAATCAGAACACAACGGGACATTTTAACTAATGCACTTTTTTTTTTAAATTACTTTTAGGAGGATTTAAATGTATATTTAATACAACACAGTCAATTAATTCAATTATATAATTATAGGACCCAGAATCGCGATTGTGGCGCCTCCCCTTGCGGCTGCCTGTGCGAGCACCTTGTGTCGATTACGCACATTTTGGTATTTTTTAGTATTTATAGAGCTTATTGTGCGTAATCACCGGGTGTCATGACATTTCACTGCATATATGTATGAACGTATGTATATGTATGTGACAAATAATCTCTTGAACTTGAACTTGAACTTGAACTACCGTCAGCAGTGTGCTCCTGCATGGGAATGTGTCCAGGAAGTTGTCTATGAAATGGGGGTGGGGGAGTGATTCCACAGCTGTGACATTTCTACATAATGCAATACTTGCTTGCAAGTAGAGACCAGAGGACCTGGTCCTTTTTCTTATCCTGCCCATTGGCTCAGACTAGTTTTATGTATCTCTGTTTATTGGCATTTAATAAAGCCCAAATGTAGCTATAAGCTAGTAGTTGTATTGTAGCTATAAAATGGGATGGGATGTTGAAGTTCAGGGATTAAAATTGCCAGATTTCATTTATAGTTATGTTGCGTTAACCAACATTGTATTGTTGATGCTGTTGTTTAATTGAAAACAATCAATCAATGTGTTCAATTTTTATTCTTTTTCTAAAATTCCAACATTGTTTAAAGGGTTTTTATTGCATTATGTATGATTTGCATTACCAAATCCTGGATCTATTTTGCAATAGGCCAGTATATCTAAGTAATTTAACTGTTTACTAGACATACAGTATACATACAGTACTTTTTTTTACAGATTTACTGTAACGAAACATGAAAATAATAATAACCAATTTGTTAGGTAGAAAGAACCCAACATTAAAGTTAATATGAACCAGCATTTGGATAGAATATTCAACCCATCTTGCAGTGTTAAATTAACCCAGCGTGTGGTTGGTCCAATAGTTACCGAGCGGTGTAGCTGAAAACTACCAAAATTGGGCTGTTTTCAACCCGACATCTTTTAGTGTGGCCTGTCCGTTATTCATTGATGTGTTTCAAGAATGCAGTCGCTGGGACACACTAGTTATAAAATCTTTTCAGTTCAATACTCTGTGTCAAAGTTTTAATTTATTATATTATTTATTATTTATTGAGTAGCTGTGTAATAAGTGGGATAATGCGCAGCCAGACAGTCATTGACGCAAAACAACCCCCTTCAGGCCGATCACAATATCACCTGATCACCCCTGTCGGGGGTTATTTTGCCATAATAACCAGCTCGCTGCGCATCTCCCTCAGATAGACGCTAATGAATGGAACCCGACGATCCGGAATGTCGCGAAATGTAATTGGCCCCGAAGTACGACTCTTCAGATTCAAAGATGAATATCTCCCTCTGACCTCCTGCTGCTAAAGCCCTGTCTTGACACCTCATTAACTGTAGGTATTTATTTCTTCTATTTTTTCAGGTCTTTCAGTATCAATTAAAATGTTCTGCTTTTCTATGGCAAGGCCCCCATAGCACAATAAGCCCCCCCTTCCCCCACAAACACAGCTGTTTATTAATGAAATTATTTTTGTTATAGGTCTTTATGTGCTGTTGTGGGTGGGGGGCGTTGGGTGTGTGATTGCATGATCATAACTTTCCATCTGCTCTCTCTGCTGGGTATCCAACTTCTCATATTATCTGCCTGCTGGTGGCACAGATCTCCACAATACAGACTGTGTGTGTGTGTGTGTGTGTGTGTGTGTGTGTGTGTGTGTGTGTGTGTGTGTGTGTGTGTGTGTGTGTGTGTGTGTGTGTGTGTGTGTGTGTGTGTGTGAACATTCAATACTTTATTTGTCACATGCATCAAACAAGTATGGGGAGGGCAGGGGGCGAAACATTCTTGGTAGGCTGGGGTTATCCACAGAATCCACAGTGGATAGTAATGTACAGGCATATGTTGGGCTGCAGGTGGGATATTACATTATTGTATACAGGTTATATACTGAATAGAACAGACTATGTGTGATCAGACAAACTATTGTCCAGGAGTGACATGTGGGTTTCTCCACATATCCCCATTTTACTAAAACAACCTGCATGTACATTATTTTTGTAGTTGTAGTAGCGGTAGTGTGTGTATGATAGAGACAGTCAATAGGGGGGCAGGATGTGCAGGGGACCCTATTGGTGAGCCCCACTGCCTTGGGGTAGAAACTGTTCTTGTGGCACAAGGTTTTGGTCCTGATGGGTGAGAAGGGTTAGCCGCAATCTTCCCCGCCTGCCTCAAGGCCCTGGAGGCGCGCAGGTCCTGGAGGGAAGAAAGGTCGAAGCCGACCTTCTCTACAGAATGAATGATCCGCTGCAGGCTGCCCTTGTCCTCGGCGGTGGCAGGAGCAAACCAGACGGCGAGGGAGGAGGCAAGGATGGACTCAATGATGGCGGTGTAAAAGTGCACCATCATTGTCCGTGGCAGGTTGAATTCCTTCAGCTGCCGCAGGAATTACATCCTCTGCCGGGACGAGGAGCTGATGTTGAGCTCCTGCTTGAGGTCCCGAGAAATTGTCGTGCCCAGGAAATGGAAGTACTCCACAGTGTTGACTGGGGAGTCACACATGGTGAGGCCTTCTCCTGAAATCCACGACCATCTGGACTGTCTTCAGAGCGTTGAGCTCCAGGTTGTTCTGGCAACACCAGGAAGCCAGTTGGTCCACCTCCCATATGTAGTCACCCTCAGAGATGAGTCCGACGAGGGCGGTGTCATCTGCAAACTTCAGGAGCTTGACAGATTGGTGTCTGGAGGTGCAGCCATTGGTGTACAGCAAGAAGAGCAGTGGGGAGAGGGCACAGCCTTGGGGGGCGCCGGTGCTGATGGTCAAGTGGTCTTAGACGCGCTTCCCCAGCTTCACGTACTCTGTCAGTTGGGAAGTCAGTGATCCACCTGCAGGTGGAGTCGGGCACACTCAGCTCGAGGAGCTTGTCCTGGGCTAATGGTATTGAGGCCTCCGGTGAGGTGTTAATAAAGTCTGTGAACACCGGAGATTGTGGGTCTGCACAGTGTTTCAGCGTTTAGGGGGAGTCAGCATCTGGTCCAGCAGCCAAGCAGGGGTTCTGCCCTTTGAAGAGCCTGTTAACATCTCTCTCCTGAATAGAGAGAGAAGTTGTGTTGAGGGGTAGGGGTATGCTCAGGCTGGATGATTGAAGAGACTGCTGGGGCTGATGGCTGGGGGGTCGGGAGATGGGGTCCGAATCGTCCATTCGTCTTTTAAATCGACACTGTACTCATTCAGTTCATCTGCATCTAAATGGCGAAAGTAATTTAGATACAGCTGTTTGGCTTCCCTCATCGCCTCGCCAAACGCGTGTTTTCGCACTTTAAACCCGTCACTATCGCCACTCTTAAATGCCTCCTCCTTTTTCAGACGAAGCTGTCTGAGTTTGGCTGTGAACCAGGGCTTGTTATTGTTGTAACTCACCCTGGTGTGTGTCTGTATACAGATGTCCTCGCAGAAGCCTGTATATTACAGCCTCTGTGTATTCATCCAGACTGTCAGTGGCGGTTCTGGACATCTCCCAGTCCGTGTGGTCAAGGATCCTCCGCAGCTTCGCTGCTCTTGGTTCTCCTCCCAACTGGTATAGACAGGTTGGCTTTCTGCCTGTATGCGGGGATCAGGTGGACCAAGACGTGGTCGGATTATCCCAGCGCAGTGCGGGAAACGGCGTGATACACTTTGTGGACGATGGTATAGCAGTGATCTAGTGTTTTCTCTTCTCTGGTCAGACAGTTAATAAACTGCTTGTATTTTGGGAGTTCTTTTCTTAAACTCCCCTTGTTAAAGTCCCAGAGGAAGACAACTAGAGAGCCTGGGTGCTTCCTCTCCACACCCGGTAACTGGTTGGCAAGCAGCCGCTGCGCGTCCTGCAAGTTGGCTTGCGGTGGAATGGAAACACTGACCACAATGAAGGATGTGAACTCACAGGGGGAATAAAAGGCTTTACAGTTCATGATAAAATATTCCAGATCAGGAGAACATGTCTGCAAAATCACTTCCACATCACTGCACCAGCCATCATTCATGTAGAAACAGATCCCTCCACCTTTAGTTTCGTGCGTCAGCTCCGTTCGTTACGGTCGGCTCTGAAAAGTTGGAAGCCTGGCAGCTGCAGCGCAGAGTCGGGAGTAGTTCCACGCAGCCACGACTCCGTGAAACACAAAACCGAAGATAGAGAAAAGCCTCTGTTCATTCCCATCATCAGCAGCAGCTCGTCCATCTCGTTACACTGTGAGCGCACGTCTGAGAGGAATATCGCCAGCGCACCGCCGTTCCCGAGCGCTTCCCTCTCCAGCGTCTCACCGCCTGGCCAAGGGCCGCAGCATCTTTCACCACAATGTCCAACAGTTCCGCAGAAGGAGCCTTGAAAAGTTGGGAATAAATCCAGAGGAGTGGATTCCCTGATGTTAAGGATCTCCTCTCCCGTGAAGAGAGTCCGCGTGTGGTCACCAAAAACAACAGCGAGCACCAATCCACTGTGGCTGCCATTCGCGGCGCCTTTTAACTTTGTTCAACCACGTTGAAGTGGGTTCATGAAATTTGTTAATCTATTCATTAAGATGCTGTTGATGATCCGCTGTGGCGACCCCTACCGGGAGCAGCCGAAAGAAGAGGAACTGTTGAAATATGCACGCTGAAAATTGGGTGGAGCTGGCTGTAACAGCATAGAGTGGGGGCTGGGGCTTCAGGGTGGACTCGGGGTCCAGTGGGGGCTGGGGGTTTAGGGGGGCTTGGACTGACTCCCCCATTCTGTATTTCCATGTTCTTTTCACTTCTGTTGCATTAGATTTTTAAACCGTAAAGACATCTTAACCTCTAAACGAAAAAAAAAACAAAGACGCGTTTCAGCTGAGGAGCTTTACAAGCGAAGCAGATCTGTTTAAGGGGCGGAAACAATCTGCCCAAACCCGGCCCGCTCCTTTCCCAACATTTCATCACTAATGAATTTGGGCACAATGGAAACGGTGGGTTTTTTTTTTTTTTTTTTTGGCAGGGTTCGTCAGAGGGAGAACGGGGACCAAAGTGTCACGGAGGACGACTCTGCTCTCCACCAAACTCTCCTCTTCATTCTGTCTCTAAAAATCACCGCCGTGCTGCTCGTCCTGAAAGGACATTTTAGTGGAGCTCGCCGCGTGCCGGCGAGGGAGCTCAACAGTCAGCAACAAATTACTCTTACAAATTGTGACAACTTGTTTCCACAATTCCCTTTTAACCAGAAGAAAATTTAAACACACACAAGTGAACAATAAATCAAGTTTGTATTTATTCATTTTCTTACATACTTGTTTGTATATTTTTTGTAACAAAAGGTATTTTGATCAAACTTGGCTGGGCGCTGGCGCCGGCGCCGGCGCCTGACGCGAGCGTGCTTGTCGTCCCCTTGTCTCATCTGGATCTGAATAAACACCCTTCATCACGTTCTCTGGCGCTTGAATGTCAAAAGCAACATCTCTCACTCGGAAAAGAAAAGAAAGAAATGAGGTAACATTTCATAAATTAGTTGGCATTCCGCCAACTCATCTTCAGCGTGTATGCAAATGCTGTTGAAAGAAATGAAACAAAGTGAAATAAATGACATTTTTTCCGCGCAAACGGGGCATCATAGAACGTGTAAAGCTATACTAAATAATATTATGAAATGATGAACTTTAGTTTACTACATTACTGAACAAATTCAAAGATTATTTATGACTTTATTATCATTTGTTTATCAAATTCCCCGAGGCAGCCTTTTACTTCTATGCATTCTTTGCCAGGAAGGGCGGACTCCGCCACACCCACGGAAACAGCGTATCGAGGAGCCCAAACATAAAATAAACAAATGAAAAAATACATTGAACGGCTGTTTCTTATGGAGTGTCAGCTAAATAAAGTCACAAAAAACAGATTTTTGTCGCGAAATAACGCTGTAGTTTGCCAGTTTAAATGCTCCGCTTTTTTGTGGGCCCGGGGAGTTTGGCCCCACACTTTACAAGGTATGAACCCTACTCCCTCCCATACCCGCTCTGTACTGAGAATGAGGTGCTGCAGGGAAAGGGAAAGATTTGGGTTTGTTTCATTTGAGGTTTACGTTATTTTCGTTTCATTCGAGGGATCAACATTTTACTTTTCTACCGCGGATAAGTGCCTTTTCAAAAACACAGCCCAGATTATTTCCATTTTTTATTTTATTATTATCGTGGCTGAGTGAAGGCTAAAAACAGATAGAAGTTTGTTCACAGTACAGGTCCTCGTTGCGGCTGCCCTTTGCCGGCCAGCAGTTGTTATAGAAACAGCCGCGACCTTCTGATGACGTTTAGGAGATGTTTGAAGTGGTTTGGAGCCATGGCTCCGGTCCATGGCTACCGACACGGAGACAATATTCAGTGAGCGCTGGAAATAAAATTGCAGAATTTTGTTCCTGCAAATTCTGGTCACAGTGAAACTTCAAAGCCACACAAGGGAGCGCAAGGATTCCGCTTTAACAACGGGCACGCTCGGGCTTCATGCTGTAAACTGGTGAAAATGAATGCATCATGCATTTTAATGACAATAAGAGAAAATATAAACTCCGGAGGAATGCAAATGTTGTGGGCCTCACTTCATTGCCATGGATGTAAAATGTGTAAAATCTCACTTCGATAACACACACCTGTGGTTTATCAAACATTTGTGATGTCTTAGAAACGGCTGGTTGGCCCGTTCAAGCTACAACATCGGTGTTCAATGCAGAATAATTAATTGACGCACAAATTTATAGATGAGGCCCATTGTTAATTGGGTCACGATGGTTTGTCCCCTGGGAAAAAACCCCCCCAAAAAAAACAAAACTGCTAGAACACACTGTATGCATACACACAAGGACACTATGTTCAGAAGAAGATAATATTGATAACAGAAAACACACACACCCAGACACACACACACACACACACACACACACACACACACACACACACACACACACACACACACACACACACACACGCACACACACACACGCACACACACACGCACACACGGCAATAGTGACCCAGAACTGGAATAAGCCATGTGTGAATATTAACCCTCCCTGACTATGAATACTGTACATCCTGTGAAACGCCATCTGGCACACATCCTGTGTGCAAAACAATTCCGATTCCAGTCGCTGTCATTTCGCGTGATGCCCCAGAACTCGTCAGATGTAAAGCTTCCGAGTAACTGACCGAACAGCATTTGTGCAACGTTTATTTCTGAGGGGAAATATGGTTGTGACTATTCACTTAGGCCAGATGGTTTGGACGAAGACGGAATCTGGTTGGAGAGACGTCCTTCTGTTAGAGGCGAGATGTGGAGCACTATATGCATACAAATCTGGATTCCGGATGATATCGGTTTTAAAAATAAAAGTCAAAATAAAGGGCCGGGTGAACCAGTTTTTTCGCATTTGTCGTTATTTTCAAGGATAGGTTCTCTGTTTTTCAACCAAGGCCTTCTTCAAATGTTTGTTCCCACCATTTGAAACCCTTCATAACGAAAACTCGCCAAATGCTTTATTATTGGGAAACTTACCATTATGCTGCACTTTCTCACTTTACTTTAATGCAGTCCAACGGGGGAAATGTTTAAAGCCATAAAAAAAAAGAAATGAAAAACAAGCTACCTATTTTTAAAACAGAAAACTCCCAATATACTGTAGTCAGACACAGATATATGTTATAGTGGGGAAGAAATGGTCGCAAACCCTTCATTTTATCAAGTTTTTCAGGGTTTTATTTACTAGCTACGAATCAGTTCTTGTGACATCCTCGCTTATGTAAGAGGCTAGAAACAGGAAGTTGTGCCGCTTCCTACCGGCAACCTTATAGCCAACATCATAAAATGTGATATCATTGTTCAAAACATGCTCAGAAATACCTTTGACTATAATGCGAGTTTCCCTGTTTTCGAAACAGGAGATCGTTGAAATGTTTAAACAGTTCATTTAAACTCAGTGAGAAGCTGCAGCAGAGCGGTAGGTTTACGAATAGTAAAGCATTTTGGCGAGTTTGCTGCTATGAACAGCTATAAATGATAACCTCCAAAGTTTTACCCACACCAGGTTCATTCAGCCAGCTCCCAGAATGCAAATGGGGTTGGCGGACAAACAAAGCCTCATGGCTAATTAACATAATACTCAATGGCCAATCACGAAGGGCGTTGAACAGCGTCAACAACACACATCTAATTTTGTTTTCAAAAAAAGCTTTTATTTAACAGTAATCATATACATGTTTGTTAAAGTGGAATTATTTAGGAGTTTAAAAGTACAGACAACACAACAAAATGTAGAGTCTATCAATAACATGAGTCTCCGAAAATCTGAAATCTGAAAATCCGTCACCAACCTCAACGGACTTCATCGCGTCATCAACTTCTTCCGTTGTAACAACAACGGCCGTGCCGTCGGTCTCCTCCGGTGGTTCTTGAAAATATTCAGTTTCATCATCACCTTAAGTTTGAAATCCACTGTTTTCAAATGTTCTCAAAGTCCGAGAAAATATCAGATCGCGTTCTCGGCGTCGCCGTCGGAGAACTGACAATCGTCGCGGAAAATGAAGTCCAGTACGCGCTGCTTACACCGACTTGGATCTATCGCACTGGTCAGATTAAGGTCCGAGATATGATTCAGAGCTTCCGCCGCCCGCTTCGCGTAATCCTATCGCTCGCTTTAAAGGCAACGATCGGTCGGCGTTTTTCGGCGCGGTTCAGCGTCTCGGTAAGTGAACTGCGTTTCCCCATGTAATCTAACGAGAATATTTCACTCCACGGTTCAACATTTTTCTACTATTTATAAATGAAACTCGGTTTTGAAAATACGTTGAGAGATAAAAAAAACAACAAAAAAAAACCCACAAAGGAACACGAATCTGGAAAAATCTTATTTTCCTTCTAGAAAGGTTTTTTCGACTAATTTGGCGGCTCCTGGCGACTTTAGAAATGCGCGAGTGGTGGGACACATATGTAGTCTAAATGTCACAACCCCAGCCTTGCCTTTCTGTCCCCTGGTCTCCTTATGTGTCTCTCCTCCCTTTCCCTCTTGTATCTAGTATGTCCATGTCTATGGACCTGCCCTTTATTCCATTTCCCGCATCATTTTGTTCCCCCCTTGTCAATAAGCCTCCTATACTTTCCCTGTGGTGTGTGCTGCATCTGTATTCCATCCACCTCGTTCATGACGCTAAATAGAGAGGGAAAAACATCAAATTCTAGTCCTGAGAGGTAATTTCTTTACTCTGCCAAATAAGAGCGGGGCACTTTGAAGATACCTCTGAGTGCTAATCTAAACTACCGATCAGAGACCGAAAGCACAACAAGACAAAGACACATGAAGGCAATTTGTTGATGTGGCAGACCCTCTTCAGACGAAAGAGCCCTCCAATCTGATCAAAGAGCCTTCATCCCTTTTTCTCCTGATCGATTGCTGGAATATTTGCCAGAAATAAAAGCATCTTCAAAACCCCTCCAAATATTGACTTTATTTTTTGAAGAAATCTTATCAAATTATGTTGCCTCACCCCAATTAAAGTATTACGTTTCTTCGAAATGTGGCTTTTTCTTCCTGTTCTTTTGGACACTTTTTGCAGTGTAGCAGAACATAATTGCATGGTGCAATTAAATATTTTCTGTACATCTTCATTTTATTTGTAATTGTTTTTTTCATTTATTTGTATTTTGCTATCTTCATTTTAGCATAGTTCCATATTTTTGAACATGAACTGTCGTTGTAGTGTGGGAGTACTGTGGTTTAAGCAGCCAAACCTGTCTAGGTAATTGGGCCTTAAATTGGTTTTAACAGGTAAAACCGCCATCCGCACACACAACCGGAGAGGAGCGCTTGTCGTGACATGTGGTCCAACTGCTCCGGGCTTCTTCCAACTTACCCACTACTTTTAAATACCATCACCTGTATCTCTGTGTCGGAGGGCCCTAAAACGCCACTCGGGTGGCGTGTGGCGGGTGGAACCGCCACAATCATGTTTAACATGATTTCCGCTGCTTATGTCGCCACGACATAATACCCACCTTATCCACCAGAGCCAATTGGGATAAGTCCTGTACACTCACCGGTGGACACACACACACACACACACACACAGCCACACATACAGGGGGTCCCATCGCACACACCACCACACCGGCTTTGAACGCACCGCAACACCCTCTTGGTTGCATCGTCTCCTTTCCTTCCTCATTCACTGCCATAACTATGACAGGTCGAGGCCAGCTGCCCAATTGTTGTTCCAGTTCTCCTGGACCTGATCAACTCTGTTTTTCAATACATGTTGTCGTCCAATGTGTATGTTTCCGTGTAAATGTTGTTTGGTTCTGTGTCTAATGGTCTCACCCGTGGTGAATCTCCCCCTCATGGAGTAGTGATAATGGTTATAGTAAAATACTTCTCCAAAGAGGAGGATTGGTGGCGGTTCTCTATAACCAAAAAGCTCGGATGACAAGTGCTCTTGTCATCCTAGTGGTCGTCCACAGGACAGAGTTATTGCAGCAGTTCTTGATGATTAAAGAATTCGATTAGATTAGATTAGATTACATTTAGCAGACGCTTTTATCCAAAGCGACTTACAATTATACAAACACCGACGGACGCAGCCATCAGGAGCAATTAGGGGTTAAGTGTCTTGCTCAAGGACACTACAGCATGCTAGCAGGAGGAGCCTGGGATTGAACCAGCAACCTTTAGATCACTAGACGACCAGCTCTACCTCCTCTGGGGACGGTAATTAATTAAGAGTTGCATTGCAGGTTGAGAACTTGAACTCCACTTACAGACTAACTCTGTCCTAAATGCAATGGCGTACAAATACTCTGTGTTGTATGTCCAGCATGCTGACAGCACAGGTAAAGAAAAATACAAATAAAGAAAAGATCCACAGGTAACATCAGCGTGTCGGATAACTGACGAAGCAAAAACAAAGCCTTTGTTGTGAAGCCCTGTTCGTTCACCAACAAGGTAACAAGCATTCCTGGAGAAAATATTACAATTTATGAAATACTTTGGAGGATCGGGAAAGGCCTTGCAGTTGGATAATAAATAGTTTTTGCTTTCTTTTCGTTTTTTTTGTTTTGCCTTTAATGCACTTTTGTTTGTGTTTCCTCAGTAGAGTTCCAATAGTTGACGTCACACAATCCCAGCTTGCATCTGTCGTCTTGTAAACAACACCATCTTGGTAGTATTAAGCCAGGTCGCCTAGTGCGCTATAGGAGTATAAACAAGGCTTAAATGGGACCTATTATGTTCCTTTTTACACCTGTTATTATAGGTCTCTGAGGTCTCTCCCGGAAAACATGTTTTTGAAGTTTCTTGCTGAAAATCCAACTCAGATTATGCATTCAAGCAATTGAAAGAAATCCGGACTGCTCCAAAACGGGCTGTATCGGTGTGCTTAGCTTTCATTGTCAATGAAAGGCAAGAAATAAGGTGAGAAATGAGAAATCCAGTTGCCGAATCTTCACTCATGTTGGATCTACAAGGCCTCATTTTAAAGTCAGTTGCGACTTTAGTTGCCGTTCTCCAAGCTTGTGGGACACGGACACGGACAGCGTACGGTGACGCACCGGGACCTCAGGGCACTCCAACACAGAGACACAGGCGATGGGGTTGAAACAACACACCAGCTTTATTGTAGAGAGTGGGAAAGGTGGAACCCAGAGCAGATGGACATGACATGTCATGACAAGGGCTCTCCCCGTGGGAGGTGATTCCGTTGATTCCTCTAACAAGCAACAGGCGTACAGCCACCCTAATCCCGGGCCCAATTATCTAGATCCAGCACAGGTGCGGCTGCCTCAACCACACCACCCCAACGCCACAATGTAAACGTCAGAAAATAAAATAAAATAAATACTTCTACGATAAAAACACTATTTATTGGTTCTCTTTGGTGAAACACAAAGCAACAGCAACAGGATGGAGCAGATGACCGTATAAAGAAATCCGTAACGTGCTGAAGTCAGCTTGTGCAGCAAGTAGAAAAAAGTACGGGTGTTTTGCTGATAGCAATTACTTTGTCATTGGTTTACCTCATTATTTGACACTTTGGCCACGTCTAATATGAACATCCGACATTATAACATTTATGTATATATATATATATATATATATATAAGAAAATGAGGAAATGCATAATTAATCTCTTTTAATTTGTCAGTCTTTCCATTAATGTCTGGAGATTTTTTACAATGGTTCCATTTATTTGATTTCCAATGGATGGGGTGATAAGTGCATTACAGAAAACAGCATTTTTTTTTGTGTGTCATTTATGTCAGTCAATCCATCAGCTCCGACCAAGCTGAATTCAAGCTACAAGCATTCACTCGCGGTGCATAGCATCTTCGAATACACATCGAGAGAGCAAGAAATGTGCTATGTTGCAAAGCACTGCCCCTATAATGTTCACTGATATTGAAAGGGAAAATGCTGGTACACAACTAGACGGAAAATTGTGGAAGGTATGTTGTTGTGGACTGCTCCCTCCACAACCACGGGTTCAGGAGGGGATGGAGACAGAGATGGTAAGTGGCAGTGAGGTGCCAAACCGGCTGTTTTTTTATTATAAATTTGGAAAACAAACAAAAAGGCTCACTGGCCAAACGCGAACAGAAATGGATAATCAGAGTTCTTAGTTTTGGTTTAGAGTCTGTTCCGCGATCTGGTCTGCAGGCTCTGAGTCCAGAGCTTGACCAGCTTTTGTGAATTTTGTGGTAATCTCACAAGTCATTTTACCATTTATAAATACTCTCACTTTACAGACAAATACAACAACATATTTTCAACAACACAATCCACAATCCAAAAAAACTTTACATTTTAAATAATAAATTTACAAGTCCTTTAAAATTAATTGAAATACTGAAATGAGTTTATTGTCAACAGCAAAACGTAGATGTCAAGTGACATTAAGTGGACATTAAGTCTACTTACCCTTCCAGTTATGACAGCATCGCTTTTAGCCATTGTCCTCTACGTCTGAATATTCAGAACAAATCCTGACATCGTCCATTCGTAACGAAGGCTTTTTTTTTCTACATTATATGTCTTCAAGGAATCACCGGAGTCGGATGAAGGAAAGTTGATCAGATAGTTATAGATGTCTGAGTACTGGAGGTCTGAACCATTTGCTCTATGAAGCTTTTTAACATCTCGGTCGACATAAATTTTCATTGAAATGTCTCGGGAACTTGGAAAGGTTTAAATTTGATAAAAGCCTTATTTTCCCGATCATTTTGCATTAAGTAGGCATGACAACACTCCTGCCAACATGGCGGGGCCAGCCAATTTAGCCACGTGAGGAACAGAGCTCTGTACTTATTAAATGTGTACTATACGGCTGTACTAATTCACGTAGTGCATCCGTGCAGATCTGTGCCCATCGGAACCAGCTCAATTTCTCACTGAATGCGAGAACTCCGAGCAGTGATTAAAGGTTCAACTCTTTTTTTTGAGATTTGGTTCTGGAGGAGCTTCAGTCGAAAGAGTCGTTCAATTTTCCGACCCTTGGCCCGTTCAATTTGGTTTATTGCGCGGTGAGCGAGGGACGACTTGAACCAAAAGAGTCAAAGGAGTCGGTTTTGGCTCCGAATTGTGAATGGAATTCTCCCGAGAAGAATTTAATTCCGTCAAAATCATTTCTTTTGGTGGTATGTAAAGTGTGAAAGAGTCACATTCAATATGAATTATTGACTTGAATGAATGACCTTTTTTTTTACCCTTTAACCCTTTGATTAGTTATTTTCAGTTTGTAAATCAAAGAGTCACTCATCTGCCTGAGTGACTCCTGACTCACCAGTTATCGAAAAGATTTGTTCGCTGCGAGCGAATGGTTCTCAAGTCTTGCATCACTACGTAGGCCGACTAGTAGGTCACATAACAAACGCGGCTCCGTGGTTTTGTGACGGTGCATGACATTTTTGTTGTCACACAACGGCGATTTTTTTTAGTGGTGTGCCATGGGATTGTTTCATTATAAAGGTTTGCCTCTGCAGAAACAATGTTGGGAAACAGTGCCTCACACATGGCTGAGCCAGAGGTGGAACCAAGACCACGTGGTACTGAAGGAGGGTGCTTGAGCGATTGAAAGGGTACCACCTAAACCAGGCACTTACGAGGATCTGACACCACCCCTTTCATCCCGACTGTCGAGCTTATTGCGAAGATTTACAGTTAAAATCAAAGGACTTGGATATACTGTACATTTCTTGGAGCCCCCGCTGCACCCACCACTTATTAGGACCAAAAATGGACTTCAGAGTACATCTCATTCTTGCCCCTCGGGGAGCTGGAAAAAAAAAAAGCTTTATATAGATGCATGATGGATGTGCATGAGATGATCAGAGGGTGTTGCTAACCCTCATCGTTGTGGAGAAAAGGTCAGCGTACGGTTCCAGTGGGGGCTCCTGCTTAATTAAATCCGGTTTTAACCCTTTTCCAGAACTTGTCTCTAAGTTTGAACCTACCATCAAATGATTTTGCTGTAATTTGCGCTTGTTACCTCTGGAGCTATGGAGTCACTGATGTTTTTCAACCTCTATACCTGTGTTTCAACTCCCCAACTCCTCCCACCGCACACGACATTCCTGTTAACCACTAAAAACATCACAAACATGTAGAACTGTGCTTACTATTATGGCCTACTAATAGTAGTAGTACTAAAGTACCAAATATTTTAAATGGCAAAAGAGAGGCCGAATGAGTGAATCTTCAATTCACAAATCTGAGGCAAAGTCCTAGGCAAAAAAGGGCCAAGGCGTTCGGCATAATTCATGTGAATGAGATTGATTTTAATCGTTGCGTTCCACCAAAAATAAATACTTTTGACAGAAGGAAAGGATTCTTGTGAGGATTACATTCGCAACTCAGCGCCAAACCGACTCTTCGGGTTCCCTTGTTCGCCGCGCGTTACACCAACTCAATCAATTAACGCAAAGAGTCTGAAAATTTATTTTTGAGCGAGTGACTCGTCAAGAACCGAGTCCGAAAAAAAAAAGAGTCTAGCCTTTCATCCCAATCGATAGTCTTCACTTTCAGAGTGAAACTAGTTCTGATGAACTGCTATGAGCTGCTATTCTGGCTGGAATCGATGCATTTCATTAATTATTAAAGCTTTGCCACATTTTGATCTTGCAACACAAAAGCTAATTTTCATTATAAGATATTTTAGCTGTGTGGTGTGAGGATGGGAGGGTTTGAGCAGCCACGCCTGACGCTCGTTGGTTGGGCTCACGAGCGGCAGGTTCAAAAACCCCATCCACACACTCAGGATAGGAGCCCTGTCATGACATGTTCTATCTGCTCCTGGTTAATGCCACCTAGCCTCCTCTCTGCAAGAACCTGGTGTTAGCAACCCCTCGTCGTCTGTGTCTCTATGCCGGAGGGCCCTGGAAATGCCACTAGGGTGGCGTGACTACCACAGTGGCGCCCAATGCGGGGTTCCGGCACGGTGAAGGGATGCAGAGGGTCCGTCAGAGGACGCCCCAGAGCCACCGGCGGGTCAACGGGCGGCCCCAGCACCAACCCTCTCTTGACTGGACCCAGGGGTCCGGCGGAGGACCGGGGGAGAAGCAGCCACCGCGATCACCACTGGTAACTGTCTGCAGCTAGCTCCTCTACCCAGCAGCCACTGCCGGGACCATTCAGCAGCCAGGCTACCCCTCCAAGCAGCCCCTGCAGCACCCAAGTCTGGCCACGGCGTCACCAGCCAGCGCAGGCCCCGCGCTCCGAAATGGAGGAGGGGGCGGTTGACCGTGCTGCTCTGGGGAACCCAGGTCCTCTGGAAGGGGACTTGTTAATTTTCTTTTGGACGTTTGTATAAGGTATGGGAACCATGTTTCAAAGTCCGGTGTTTTTATGACTTAAGGTGTAGCAACCCTGTGCCAGGGTCTGTTTTAAACTCTTTTTTTTTTTTTTTTTAATTAGCTTCTGGCTAAATTCCTCCTTCTCTCTACAATAAACCTGTGTTAACAACCCCTGTCATCTGAGACTCTGTGCCGGAGTTTCCCTGGAAACGCCACTTGGATGACGTGTGGTGGCGACACTGACACAAAGTGGAATTTGAACAATTTTATACTAATGGCTGCAGTTAACTCAATGTGGATTGTGGGTGTGAGTCGGGATGATGAATAACTACAGGTGTTGTTGCCAGGTGTGAAGCCAATTCCGTGCTGTGAAATATGAAGAAAATTAAGTTAGCTGGTAAGATTTCAGGATTTTATAAATAAATTTACTCCAGCCTTTTATTTTTCAAATTAAAAGTTCATTCTTTTATTTTTTTTTCAATGTTCAATAGCTTCCCATATGCTCAAACTACCCTGCCTATAATTTTCTAAAGTTTCTTAATTTTTATTTAAATATTTCGAAGTTCAAAATGATATTGTAGAATGATATAATGTTCTTAATTACCTGACCAAAAAGCATTGAACTTCATTTAAATCATGGAACTCTTATTTTGAAAATACAGGTCCGGACAACTTATAGGCTAGAAAGCAGATCTGTGTAACATCAACCCATTCATACTGACATTGTTTGAACTTTTGACGTTGTTCGACGCTCGACAACTAAGAACCTTCAAAACATTGTCTCATTAAAAAAGAATCTGCACTACTGTGATCATTTTATTTTCAAAATGCAGGGTCATTGACGTCAGCTTTCCTGAGACACCGGCGCTTAAAAAAGCTGGTCGGTGACACACCAGAGCTAATTCCCACTTCGTGCTGCACCCACTGACATGGTCATTAACTTAATTCAAATATTATGGTCCCAGTTTACGTTTGATAATCCAACTTCCTTGAGTGGAAAGATGTCGAATGTTGTACCTCGGCATGTATTTTCTGGCAGTACAGGCTGTGGTATAGAGAACCATTGTTATTGTTCACTGGTTATTTGTCATTAAGACTGGAGTTGATAAATGTACAAACCAAAAAGATATGTTCGCGAGCAGATAAAAAAAAAATCCCAATTTTGAGCTTCATGTAATTGCCAGTTTTTTATCAACGTATTTAGGTCATGCATGCGCTCCTCTATACGCTGTTTCCAGTGGCGGTGGCGGGGTCCGCCTTTCCCGGCAAAAATGCAAAGGTCGTGCTAAAATTACTCCCATTGTTTTGTGCACATTGGAGTGTGCACAAAACTCAAGTATGGCCAACAACTGTCACTGTTCATTAGCAACTCCATTCTCATAAGGGAGATGAGCGGAGGGCTCGGGTGGACTAGAGAAAGCAATAGGTGAGTCTCAATTGAAGGGTCACAAATGTCCTATTTCAAAATTTTTCGGTTCAGATTAAATCGGAGGCCAAAGTCGGAGCTCTCAAGATTCAAGAGGTTTATTCATCACATACATTTTCATACATATACTGCATGCAGTGTAATGTCTTTGCAAGGCACCCGGAGATTATGCACAATAGTTTCTAAAGTGAACATAATAGCTAACCTTATTCCTACCGAGCAACAAATTGAAACTAACTGATTCCTAGAACCTAATGCAGTTACTGAAAAGAATAATAAATATAAAATAAGACTCAAAAAGGTAATACAGAGTGGCGGTACAAAAATAAGTAAAAGGAATAGAGATATGTATATGGAATAGGCTATTTGTATATACAGATGTGTGCAATAAAGTGCATGTGAATAATGTGTGTATAAACAGAACAATATACAAAGCAGAAATACAGTAGCACCGAACAGAACAGCAATACAGCGCAGTATGCAGTAACCCAGACCAGTGATACAGTAACTTGCAGTATAGTATGCTACATACAGTACCGTGAGTCAGTGAGGACCCCTGGTGAGTTCAGCATTGACAGTATTGACAGCATTGACCTTATGGCTTGCGGGAAGAAATTTCGTCTCAGTCTCTCTGTCCTCGCTGTGTGCCTGCAGGGTGTTGAGGATCTTTCAGGATCCTGCGGGCATTGCTACTACACCTCCTGGTGTATTAGTCCTCCAGGATGGGGAGGGTAGTTCCAGTGGTACATTGGTCTGAACGCACCACCTTCTGCACCCTCTGCTGACTGTCCTGAGCAGTACAGTTGCCAAACCAGGCAGTGATGTTGCCTGTCAGGATGCTTTCCACTGCTCCAGAGTAGAAGGACTTGAGGATCCTCACCGAGACCCGGAATTTCTTCAGCTGCCTGAGGTGGTAAAGAAGCTGCCTCGCCTTTCTCACCAGAGCGTCTGTGTGTATAGTCCAAGTTAAATCCTCTGTGATGTGGACTCCCAGGTACTTGAAGCTGCTCACACTTTCAACAGAAGTCCCATTAATCACCAACTGCATGTGCATCCTCGGTTGTAATCCTCACCTAAAGTCTACAATCAGCTCCTTAGTTTTGCTGACGTTCAGGAGGAGGCTGTTGTCCTGGCAGCAGAGTGACAGGTCAGCCACCTCCTCGCGGTAGGCTTTCTTATCGTCGTCATTGATCAGGCCCACCACGACGGTGTCGTCAGCAAACTTGCTGATGGTGTTGGAGCTGGACCTGGCCACACAGTCATGTGTGTACAGGGTGTACAGTAGGGTGCTGGGGATGCAGCCCTGGGGGGGATCCTGTGTTCAGGGTGAGGGAGCTGGACATGTGCCTCCCCACCCTCACCACCAGGGGCTGGGCTGAGAGGAAGCTGTGTCCTCGGATCCTCCAAGCACACAGAGGAGTGCTCAGTCCTAGCTCCTGCAGCTTGACAGCCGGTCTGGTGGAGACTATGGTATTGGAAGCTGAACAATAATCGATGAAGAGCAATCTCACATAGGCCTCCTTCCGTCCATCCAGGTGCCTGAGCGTGGTGTGCAGTACCTGGGAGACCGCGTCGTCCGTGGATCTGTTCGGCCAGTACGCAAACTGCAGAGGGTCCAAGGTGCGGGGGGAGATGTAATCCTTAATCAGCCTCTCGAAGCACTTCATGACCGCCGAGGTGAGGGCCAGGATGACAGGAATGACGGTGGACCTTTTAGAGCAAGACGGGACCACCGACTCGGCCAGGTGAATATCCTAGTGAACACCGTGGGCTAGCTGGTTAGCACAGGTCTTCAGTACTCACCCAGATATACCATCTGAACCCGTAGCTTTCCTTTCTGCTCCGACTCATTTCTCAATTCACAATAAATAAATAAATATATATATATATATATATATATATATATATATATATATATATATATATATATATATATATATAAATATAGCATATACTATATTAAACTATAACATCTATATTTAATATAATAATATTATATATATAACATATAAATATATATATATATATATATATACATCGTCTTGTTTATTTTCTAGTCTGGTTAGGTTTCTGATGGATTGACCGACATAAGTGGAAATAAATATATATATATATCTTGCTCGAGCCCCGGCCTCATAAATTCTGAACACTCCACTTGGCATAGCATGTCTCAGCGTATTGATTGGCCACCTCTTGCCTGCTCTTGAGTTGAACCACATATCCAGGTCCTCGGCTCCTTGGCCGCCAAGGTGGAAAATCTCTCCACAACAAATTCTTTTGACATCCCTTTTTTAAACCCGCACCCAGCTGGGATTAACTCCTGGTTAAAAGCCCGGCTCTATTCGGCCTATGAAAAAAATAAAAATAAAAAAATAAAATCACGACCCTGAGTCGGACCTGTTATCAAACGGCGTTGTGTGTTGTTTTTTTCAACGCGACGAGCGGGAAACGAGAAGACGAGAAGAAATCTGCAAGTGGTGCAGCCAGGTAGATTGTGTGAATATCTTGGTATTCTTTGAGGCGAGGGCCCACCCCAGGAGAAGCTTGCTGGAAGCAAATTAAACTCAGGCTTAACAGCAAGCGGCAATTGCATAGCACTGCCCAAGGCCTCCTGCTGCTCAGATGATAGTTATTTTGTTAAATTACACATCATAAGTCCGGAATTTAAAAAAATGCCTGCTGCTGTGTGTGTGTGTGTGTGTGTGTGTGTGTGTGTGTGTGTGTGTGTGTGTGCCGTTCCTAATGAAGCTGAAATTGCCGGGACCAACGTCGGGCGATACTTGGGTCGGCTTTCGTCGGTAGCGTCCACATTTGTCGGACGCCGGGACCCTGGCGGTCCGCCGGAGGGGTTGCCGGTTCACGCTGCGGCCATCGAACCGTGGCAAGGTGGAAGTAATGAAGCTCGAGCGGCTGTTACGCAACACCTGCCGGATCTATCGGTGGAGAGAGAGAGAGAGAGAGAGAGAGAGAGAGAGAGAGAGAGAGAGAGAGAGAGAGAGATGTGTCGACAACAGTCGGCAAAGCAAGAGGCAGACTCGACAAGAGGAGCGGAGCGGAGGAGACTGAGAGAGAGAGAGAGAGAGAGAGAGAGAGAGAGAGAGAGAGAGGCACCACGGAGTCGGACGAGCAAACGCCGAGAGGATGCTGCGACGGAGAGACCACCTCCCCCCACCGGAGCGTCTCATACCTCGTCGCTGAGATAGTGGTGGGGGCAGGGTGGGGTGGTGGTGCTGGGGCGAGGGGGCGGAGGGGGGAGTGCGCGACGACCCCCGAGAGAGGAGACTCCGAGACTCCGAGAGACCAGGAGAACCAGGCGGTAGGAGGACGTCGCCCTTTCTCTCGCCACGGAGGGTAAGTTGCCAGGGGCTGGTCCTCTTTTTCTTTTTAGTTCTTTCCACCACAGAGAGGGGGATGATGGAGATGTGACACCTTCCGCCACTTGGGTCTGGCTCCGTTGGTAGGTATGTGCTTTTGAGTGAATTTGAAATTTTGACTGAAGACTTCACCGAATCACATATCATACCCCGATGGCACGCTTTGAGGTGTGTGTGTTTAGTAGGGGGGTTGGGGCATATACAGGGGGAGAAAGAAAGCCCAATTTTTCTTAAGCGTGGTTTGTTTGTCTCGCCTACATTTCGCCTGCACAATAACTATGGTGGGGTTCTTGGGTCTTAAATAGAATAAAATTATGTGTACCCTCATGGGTGAGATAGATAGATAGATAGATATATAGATAGATAGATAGATACAGACCGACAGATAGACAGACAGATAGATAGAAATAAAGCAATGGAATAAAAAGCCATAAAAAGGAAAATGTCAACATATGGAAAAAGGGAGGGAGGGAGGCGGCGTAAATATAGATGGAGCCAGGCATGCAGTTACCATGGAAAGTCAAAATGCAAAATGTACCAATCCCAAAACGGGGGTTTCCAAAGCAGATGTCGATGCTGTCAACCGTTTATTTTTTTGGAATGTGTGCAAAAATGTGTCTGACGATGGGAACTGACAAAACGTCTTTTCGATCAAACCGATTCAAATGTTTTAATGGGTAAACAAAAAGAAAAATTCGAAACATCCAGACAATTTTTTTTTTGTATGTCAATGCAAAAACCATCATAGCGACATGCGATGGCAACATCGGCAGACATAGTGGTTGCCGTGTAAACACGCCGGGAATAATAATGCGGGGTGCAGATCTTGTACCCTTTGGTGAGCGATAAGAATCTTTTTCGGGTTCGGATCTTGGCGAGTAACGATCGGTAAAAAAACAGTCGCTCGATTTTCCGACTCCTCCTCGTTGCCTCCAGTGGGTTGGTGTAAGGCGCGTTGGTCGGGGAGTCAGAAGAGTCGGATTGGCTCTGAGTTCTGAATGGAATTCCCACAGGAACTGAATTATGTTATTATTTATTCTGGTGGAATGCAAAGTGGAAATCAATCACATCTAATATGAATGACGCCAATCTCCGAGGCCGGTTTTGCCTCAGAGTTTAATTTAGTCCTCAATTATTCATTTTGAGAGTCGTGAGTTTGGGAGTCGAAGATGCACTCTCTTGTCGGAGTGACTCCCGACCCCCAAGTCACTGAAAAAATGCGTTCGCCACGAACGAATCGTTTGCGAGTCTTGCATTCGTACGTTGTCAGTGCAACTCCTAACTTCAATGTTTGTGCTTCAGTTGGGACTGGTCCCACTGCTGATTTGGTCAAAGGAAGCATTTCCATCGTGGGTTTTTGTAATGCAATGCGCACTTTAATAGGGCCGAGGTGAAAAAAAAAAAAAAAAAGAGGCACATCCATCTATTATTTGCAAAAGCCTTGTCGAAAATATTTTTTTTCGCAGTTAAACAAATATGAAAGCAAGTGAGAGAGAGTGAGTGCAAGGCAGACGTTGTGCACTTCTCAGACCTTTATTCACTTGCCGGCCTCCCATAATTGTTTGGAGAAGGAAATGAGGGAGATGGACAGCTGCTGATTTAAATTTTGGACAGGGAAAAGGAAACATGGATTCAGACCGAGATACCAAAAAAAAACATATTTTGTAACAAATATAGATGGAATATGGTTAAAGCTTATCCGTCTACTATCTAGATAACATTTGCATGAAACAGCCAGTGTGAATAGGGCCAAAGGATGTACACTGTATTGATAATGCCTTTTAATTGCACTCCCAAATCCCTGAAGATCCAAATCACTGTGATGCTGATGCTGCCACAGTGATAGATCGGCCACCTTTCAACCCAGGCTGAACACCTTCCGATTGAGTCCAATGGGATCCAATGGGGCAAACGCTTAAACATAAAAAATAATGCTAAATCTCCTTTCCAGGGCGCAATTTTTCAGGGTTTTTCCCATTATCGCAAACCGGCTCTTTTGGCTACATCTGCACTAATGTAAAATAAGGAAGTTGCGCAACTTCCTTCTTCCTACTGTAGCCAACACTTTTGATGTACCGTGGCAATTGCAAAAACTAGTTTCATATACAATGTCATGTTATTCAAAACATGAGAAACACTTGACTATAATATGTTTCGTATAATTTGTTTTTCATTTTATTAATTTAAAAAAAAATTGATATTGACGTTTTTTTTTAAGGCTTTCAGTCATTCCAAAAACATATTCCCACTTACTCAAGGGAATGGACTGGAGGGGTGGTCGTGGGGGCCTGTGATCCACAGCCATGTTTGAGTTCAATTCAATTCAATTCAATTGAGTCCAAGAGGTTCTCATTCCTGTCCTGTTTCATTCAAGCTGCTTTCACACAGGCACCCCGGACAATATCCCGATCAGGTCCGGATATTGTGCCGGAGTTACCCTTTCACGCAAGCAGCGTCCGAGATCGTCCGTGTCAGACCCGTTTACACCACCTGGAAATACCCCGTCGGGTTTAGATGAGGGGCAGAGCCTGGGTAGAGCGTGCAGGAGGCAGGACGTGATGCGTGCGGCTGCCGAGTTCTCGCACACTCAGGATGGCGGACGATGCTACAGACTTGTCTTTTTTTGGCGTCGACACTCCATGTATTTGGACGTAATATAAACAAACGAGTGGAAAAGTATATAAGGGAAAGCAGAAAGGAGTACAAAGCAGCTACGCTCCGTGCACGAGTATCCGCACGAAGGTAAATTACTGGCGCATGATAGAGACGTCGTCAACACGCGACACGTCCACTCGCTCGCTGTGAATGCTCCGACAATCACCTGCTCTGTTCACACATGGGCTCAATCAGACCTTTCCCGACTTTGTACTCGGGTGCTGGCTGGGTAAAGTCCGGGTAATGTCCGGTCCAGCTGATTCGGGCATTCGTGTTGACATATACAACTCCTCCGGGTAATGTGAAATTCATTTTAGGGTTGCAGACCCTGTGTGAAAGCAGCTTCAGTGTATTATTTTGCGAAGCCAGCCTGATTCAAAAGGTGGGCTTACGGGGAAATTGTTTATGCTGGATCGACAAAGGGCCTCCTGGGTGGAACACTGCGTCATCACCACCAAAAACAAAGCCTTGACACTGACACAAAGCAATTCACATTTGCATATCCATTTTTTCCTTGAGTTTCTCAGATGATGTTGAAATTGTTTTAAGCCAATTAGAGACGAGGCCGCAACTTTCATTGGCGCGTCTTTTATCTCGAATGTTCTTCAATGGCAACCCAAGAGTTCTTCTAGAGCAACCCAGCACTCGCCACAGAAAAACAGACGTACACAAAAGCTCACGTCCCTCCAGGTCTTGCATTATTTGACTTATGCTTTAAACATTTAAAAATATATATTTACATCAAAACCCTGCCCTGGGAAATAACAGATTCACTCCAAACGGAAGCAGGTCTACTCTACCTCCCTCTACTCTTGATCTACTGTACCTTGAATCGATTTTTTTCGACCTCCACATGCCTTTCATATGTATCTCCAGAGCACCTTCCATGTCCAAGTAATGCACTATATAATGTATACATTTAGACAAGACCCAGCTTCGATGGCTGTGGAGACCCTGTGAGGGACATCTTCACAAATCTGAAAATTGCTCCATTTCATTTGGAAAGTCCCCTCTGACTCCCGGTGCTGTTTGCTGGCGTCATTGACGGCGTGATCAGGAAAAAATGGGGGGGGGGGGGGGGGGCGACAATTTGACGGGACGAATTCCGCTCTCAGTCTTCGCTTCAGCCCCGTCCTCTCCTACGTTGTCAGGGAACCAAATTAGAGTCCCCCCCCCCATCAAACTGTTACTAACCATTTCATTACAATAAACCACTGCCTTCCTCACCTCCGGTTAGGGCGGCCGTTTCTGTTTGCTCTGTGTTTTTCCACGGATGTGTGACAGGAGATAATGCAGCCCGTGTCTGTGGAGCTTGAAATTAAGTGTGATGGAGGATACCGTTTATCTGGACGGGAGACAATCTGACAAGACAAAAGGGGCCGAGAACGGAGAGGGATTTGGAGTTCAGAGCGATATTAACACAAATGACCGCCAGTGCGAAACCAGACGGGGGCAATTTGTCGTCCTCATCATGGGCTTTCGCTCCCTCTCTGCCTGTCGCCTTGTCAACAGCCAGTCTCGAGTTATGATGCGATGACGGGCCCCCGTGATTGCCAACGACTGGCCTTCCCACACCGAATAAGTGGTCGAGTAGATGAGTCATCGGGGAAGCACATTTGGGGGTAGAGAATGGGACGATAAGGACAATGCGTGAACTTTTCTTACGAGGTTTAAAGATGACGTTCTGCAGCTACGGGAAATCACAGACGCATAAAATAAGGTTTTCGATGAGAACTGGATCTGACACAGAGGTATTCTATGCAGCATGAGATGGTGCATTGTCAGGCATGAAGATGATTTTGCTACGGAAGGCACGGCTCTTCTTTTTGTACCATGGAAGAAAGTGGTCAGTCACAAACTCTATATACTTTGCCGAGGTCGTTTTCACACCTTCAGGGACCCTCAAGGGGCCTCCCAGCTCTCTCCCCATGATTCCGGCCCAAAACAGGACTCCGCCACCTCCTTGCTGACGTGGCAGCCTTATTGGGACATGGTGGCCATGCACCAACCATCCACTCCTCCATCCATCTGCACCATCCAGGGTTGCACGGCACTCATCAGTAAACAAGACTGTTTGAAAATGAGTCTTCATGTATTTCTGGGCTCACGGCAACCGTTTCTGCTTGTGAGCATTGGTTCGGGTGCGGCCCAATAGTAGGTTTATGCACAACTGCACAAGCCTCTGGAGGATCCTACACCTTGAGGTTCGCGGGACTCCAGAGACACCAGCAGCTTCAAATACCTGTTTGCTGCTTTGTAACGGAATTTTAGCAGCTGCTCTCTTAATCCCATGAATTTGTCTGGCAGAAACCTTCCTCATGATGCCTTTATCTGCACCAACCCCTCTGTGCTCTGAGTCAGCCACACATCCCTTCACAGTACGATGATCACCCTTAAGTTTTCGTGAAATATCTAATGTTTTCATACCTTGTCAAAGGCATTGCACTATTTGACACTTTTCGGCAGCAGAGAGATCCTTTTTCTTTCCCATATTGCTTGAAACCTGTGACCTGCTTAATAATGTGGAACGTCCTTCTTAAGTAGTTTTCCTTTAATTGGATTCACCTGGTAAACTAATTATCACAGGTGTCTGAGATTGATTTTGGTGATCCAAAGAGCCCTGAGACACAATACCATCCATGAGTTTAATTGTAAAACAATTTTTTTTATGTTTATGACACTTAAATCCAATTTGCATAATAATTTGGAACGCGGTGTATTCACACACACACACACACACACACACACACACACACACACACACACACACACACACACAGACACACATGCACACACACACACACACACACACACACACACACAAAATTGGAGAGAACAAATGAACTTAATGCAATTCACTGAGCGGTGCAGCTCAGCTGCTAATGCAGCTTCAAGTGGATGATTACCGTAATTATCAGAGCAACCAGTGTTGCAGTGGAGCAGAGCTTTTGGCCCATCCAGAAATAGTACTGTAATTTAGACTCCAGACTCTCTCCCTCCTCATTCATTTACATTGGCTGTTAGAAGTTGAGGTAATAGGTAACTTGTGAGTTAGCAACATCATAAACACTGATCAGCCACAACATCAAAGCCACCACTAATAACCACTAATATTGTGTAGCTCCCCCTGGTGCTGCCAAAACAGCTGTGACCCGTGGAGGCACGGACTCCACAAGACCTCTGAAGGTGTCCTGTGGTATCTGGCACCAAGACGTTAGCAGCAGATCCTTTAAGTCCTGCAAGTTGTGAGGTGGGGCCCCCATGGATCAGGCTTGTTGTTCCAGCACATCCCACAGATGCTGCATCGGATCGGACCCTAACCCCATCCATCCACATGATGTAGAAAAAAATGTGATTCATCAGACCAGGCCACCTTCTTCCATTGCTCCATGGTCCAGTTCTGATGCTCACGTGTCCATTGTAGGCGCTTTGAGTGGTGGACAGGGGTCAGCATGGACACTCTAACCGGTCTGCAGCTACACAGCCCCATATGCAGCAAGCTGTGATGCACTGTGTGTTCTGACACCTTTCTATCATAACCAGCATTAACTTTTCCGAGCTCTTCTGTGGGATCGGACCAGAGAGGTTAGACTTCACTCCCCACGCGCATCATGAGCCATGGGCATCCATGACCCTGTCGCCGGTTCACCGGTTGTCCTTCCTTGGACCACTTTTGGTAGGTACTAACCACTGCACACCGGGAACACCCCACAAGACCTGCTGTTTTGGAGATGCTCTGACCCAGTCGTCTAGCCATCACAATTTGCTCCTTGTCCAAGTCATTCAGATCCTTACGCTTGCCCATTCTTCCTGCTTCCACATCAACTTCAAGAACTGACTGTTTACTTGATGCCTCATATATCCCACCCATGGACAGGTGCCACTGTAATGAGATGAGCAATGTGATTCCCTTCACCAGTCAGTGGTTTTAATGTTGTGGCTGATCAGTGTTCGTTCTCTCTAAAGTGCTCTGGCAGCCACAATGTGGCCATTTTAATCATTTGCTCTGTTATGTTCACACAAAATGGCATCCAGATGAGCTGAAGGACCATTAGCAGAGATATTCAACAGAAAGGAGCAATGGAAGGAAGAATGGAAGACCCATGGCTCTGGCTCTTTGCGGTAAAGTAATTGGTGTACAGCCACTCAATGAAACAGCATCCAGCCTTCTTTCAGAAACAGAAATTCAAGGTTTACCAGAACAGTATGGGGTGCATTTATATAGCACTTTGGTATATGTCCAAGTCTGTAGGTCCTTGAAATTGAAGTGTGTGTGAGTAAAGGCTGAAGCATGCGAACCACTGTCGAACCGGCAAAGATAATTGAAATCAGCTGCCAACTGATGATCAACTGAGACAACCCAAGCGATATTTTGACCAGTTGCAGACAAAAGTGGGCAGTTGGCTAACGCTGAAAATTGAATACTTGAGGCTTGAACACATCACCACATGCAAACTCAAACCACTGTGTTTGTGTTGGTTCAAAATGCATCTTTTTGCCCGAAATGTTCTGTGTCATCGTCCCTGACCTATGATCTGTCATTTCTCTCCAGCTCTTCCGTTCATGACCTGGCTCTATTAGAGTCCAAACGAGGAGCAATGCTGCGATTCATCCATTTTGACCCTGACTTGTTAGTCTGTGAGAACCTGCTCTAGTTTTAAATCTGGAATTGCAGACAGCTGAGCAGCGACCCCTGTTTAAACTTTCGATCTGCCAACTTAGAGTTAGAGGGAGGGATAGTTTCACTGTCATTCTGATTCCGCAAGTGTCAAAATTGCATGAAGCCATTTCCCATAATCAGGATTGCAAGATTTAACCTTGTCAGAACAAATCTTTTTGTTTTGTCAAAAAGACGTTTTCCGCCTTATCAGAATGTGACCAGGGTAGATAAGAGCAGTGATAAACTATCATATGGCCCGCCGGGCGCTGGTGCAACCTCATCTGATCTTCTTGTCTCTGTTCCATTGCTTTTAACAAACAACCGAAGACACAAACACGGCTAACAACGCCATGAGAGAGAGGGCACAAATTGGCCTGGAAATAGAGGTTGACGGCAAGGCATTTGTAATTTCGATAGTGAGGCATATTTTCTGTTCTAATGCAAACTAATATGACAGGTAGGAGTGGGTTAAGGTTAATTCATACTCAAGCCACACAGCTCCCTCCTGACGTGAGCGAATGATGCAGATGGGTAGCAAAAAAACCCCCAGAAAAATCGATAGGTTTACGGTAACTCCCCTTTGACAAAGTCTCCCTTTCAAAGTACCTTACGAATATCGATAGTTGAGCTGTATCCTTTTGTTTCCTTCTCAGTGTTTGTACCCTGCGAGAATAGGTTTCCATTGGTCACCTCCAAATTTGATCACAGTCTATACTTGGTGAGCACACAGCAAGGTGCCCAAGGTTCAGAGTTTTTCATTGAACCCGGCGCTTCCACCTGAAATTGGATATCGTCTGAATTGCCGTACCTCGCTCTCGGGGGCTGCTATTTTTCTCATTGTTCCTCAGTCCCTTTTCTCAGCACTTCAGCTTTTTACTGACAAGGGACCCTGTGCACCACGCAGAGTGTTCCAGCGTGAGGGCAGGGAGGTGAAATGGAGTGGTGTAACCCTCTCCAGGACCACTCGTTCGCTCAGTGAGGCAGATCACGTCCTTTCCGGGGGGGGGGTGGGGGTGGGAAGGGAGAATAGCTCCAACGACTCTTTTTTCAACCCGGGTTATTGACAAAAATCGATTGTGCATGTTGCGATGAATCTATACCAAAATAGGCACGTATTATTTAACTATGAGTCCGAGCTTTGCGGGATGTTTCTCTTAGACAGGCCCCTGAGACAAGACTTGTGACTTCTTTTTATGTTTTCTTGCAGGTTTCCTGGATTACACTCAGAGACAGCGGAATCATGATGAATCCGAGGAAAAGCTGAATAAATACCAGTGAAAAAGGAGAGAGAGAATCCCACCATAGAGGCAGAGCAAAGAGAGGAGAGAGGGGAGAGAGGAGAGAACTGAACCCCATACCCGGGAACACCCTGTCCAGTTCTAGGCCAAAGGAAGATCCGGCATTATGGTTAACCATTTGAAATTAATCAATTTAATCAGTGGATATAATGTTCAGACTGTGTCTGTTTCCTGTATTTGAGTGACAGCCGAGAAACCAAACCTGGCTTCTGGGGGTGAAAAAGGCACACAGCAAGCTTCAACCCTGAACCCAAGACTACCTACAACAGATGGTGTGGTCGGCGAGATGTCCGTTTATTTGTGAATGAATGTGGAATGTTACGTGATTGGCTGCCAAGAATTTCTGCCGATGAGGGTGTAGTTGCCTCACATTTCAAATTGCTCAGAAAATAGCTCTCTGGGTTTTTCCAATTAGAAACTACGAGGAGCTGTGAAACCGGAGACATGTGAGATTCAAGGCCTCCTATTTTGTCCAGATTTATTCCTCACTGGTGGACATGTGGACATTGAACGGGGAATAACAGATACTTTACTCTCGGCCAACAGATAGACACGTGGGATTCCTCCTTTTGTTAAAAATATCCTACCTTTATCATTGTGGATCGCAATAGTGAACCGATGGATGATATTCCACAAACGTTGTGAAATGGCATCATATAAACAACAAAAATTCCTTGCCAATAAAAATAAAAACTAACATTGGTTACACCATAGCAGCCCAGCCAACAGAAGCAGATATGAATTTCAATGGGAGCCAGGATTATGGGTCATATCCAACTGGGTTTCCATACAACTCCAGCATGGACTATGAGGACTACTTGCAGGAGCCTGATGCCAGTAAGATCATCATCCCCTCCATCTACGCCCTGGTGTGCTGCGTCGGACTTACAGGCAACGCCATGGTCATCTACGTTATCCTGAAATACGCCAAAATGAAAACAGCCACAAACATTTACATCCTGAACCTGGCTATTGCAGACGAGCTCTTCATGCTCAGCGTCCCGTTTCTGGCCACTTCCGCGGCTGTGCGCCACTGGCCCTTCGGCTCTCTGATGTGCAGGCTGGTGCTGAGCGTGGATGGCATCAACATGTTCACCTCCATCTTCTGCCTAACCGTGCTGAGCGTGGACCGCTATGTGGCCGTGGTCCACCCCATCAAGGCGGCCCGCTACCGCAGGCCCACCGTCGCCAAGGTGGTCAACGTCTGTGTGTGGGGGCTCTCGCTGCTCGTCATTCTGCCCATCATCATCTTCGCAGACACCGTCCCAGCGCAGGACGGTGCCGTGGATTGCAACTTCCTGTGGCCTGAGGCGGCATGGTCCGAGGCTTTCGTGGTCTACACCTTCCTGCTGGGCTTCCTGCTGCCCGTGGGCGCCATCTGCCTGTGCTACTGCCTGATGGTAGCCCGCATGCGAGCGGTAGGGCTGAAAGCCGGGTGGCTCCAGCGGCGGCGCTCCGAGAAGAAGATCACCCGCATGGTGCTGCTGGTGGTGGCTGTCTTCGTCCTGTGCTGGATGCCCTTCTACATTGTCCAGCTGATTAGCGTGTTCCACCGGCCGCCCGACCCCATGGTCACGCAGCTGTTTGTCATTCTCAGCTACGTCAACAGCGGCGCCAACCCCATCCTCTACGGCTTTGTGTCTGACAATTTCCGACGCTCCTTCCAGCGGATTGTGTGCTTCCGCTGGCTGGAGTCTGGCCTGGACGGCGAGCAGGTGGACTACTGCGCTGTGGCACTCAAGAGACAGGCCACCTGTGGCCCCCCGGATTTCCCCAAGGACTGCATGGCCTCCGATATGGTGTTTCGCAACGGGACCTGTACCTCCCGCACAACTACACTGTGACACTGCCGTGAAAATCCCACTGTAGGTGATAAGACAGAATTGATCAACAATGATTGTGATGTAGCATTGGATAAAATGTATATACTGTACAAGTTAGTCACCAACATTCTCTGCTCAGATATGACCAAGGACAAAACAATGCTTTAATGCAGGGATACTCGAATAGCTTAACCTGAGGGCCACATGAGGAAAATGGCAATGGCCCGGGGCCAGTTGATACAATTACATTATATTAATGATACTTGATCACACCTCTGTTTCATTTGCTTTACTTTCACGCAACATATCAAAAGCTAAGTGCAACAACAGCCTTTTATGGCTTGGTCTTTCATTTCTGCTGCGTCCATGGCACATTTAATTCATAAAATGCATTTTTCTGTATGTTGAATAATTCTGTATAATTTGTAATTTGCACATTCATCACAAACAACTGTTTGTGTAGCTATTGGCTTTCTGTCTGTTTAGCTTTCAAGTTTGAGACACACCTGAAACACATTCAAACACAAACCCACACACATACACACTGAAACACACACACACACACACACACACACACACACACACACACACACACACACACACACACACACACACATAATCAACCTGAAAATAGATTACTCATTACCTGGTGAGAGCAGTGTCGATTCTAGGGGGTGGCCTGAGGTGCCGTCGGCCACCCCTAAAATGTCATTGGCCACCCCTGTGGGCTCCCCAGACCTGATAGGCAGTTAGTCACGTGCAACAGACCAAGAAAGCAGGACAAACGCTGGTCACGCATGGTCTCCTGTGCATCTTGCATGCACACGCTCCGCTCGCTTTGTTGTGCCGCCGCAAGATATTCTGCAGTCCCATCTGCAGAAAATGATTGAGATGAGTGAGAGGGGTGGCGTCTCCGCTCCGCTGCCATCTCACCGAACAGCGGCTTATGTGATCTCAGAGCGAGATGCGCGCACTGGTCGAGGTGTGCGTCTGCGAGTCTATTGCACGTGTGATTCTTAATCAGATTCATGGTGGAAAATCCTCACTCGAAAATATCGGTAGATCCAAACATGGTTAACAGGTAAACGGCACGTTCGCAGCGGTTGCTATACTGCTGTGCAGAATGGGTCCAAAACGCACACAGTTCTTCCTCATGGAATTTGGCTTTTCGGGAGATCGTTGGTTTGTTGCTCAATGGTTTCCCGCTGGAGTGTTCCAGTTGGAAGCAGAACTTTTTGCTCTGCCGGGCCGGGCATGTCCCGGTGGCAGTGACGCAGAATGGGTCGCCAATGAATCAAAGTGTTTCATTTGGGACACTGAAGTTGCATTTGCAGGGACATCACGCACCGGTAGGAACGTGTAACTTTCCCCCCTTTAGATTAGACAGGAATAAATCTGAATTAGCCTGAAATGCATTGACTTTATGGGGCAGGTCTCCAGCACTCCACCCTGCAGTTGCAGATTAAGCTTGTTAAGGTGGCTTGTGATATCACACGGAAATGTGAGATGGGCTGTAAACTCTGGATCTTGCATAAATGAGGATAATCCCTCCGCGTTTGTCGGATTTCTGGCCGGAGAGAAATTCAGTTACCTTCTCAGAACGCGTCCCCTTCTCAGCCACCTTAAGCCATTGTGCTGGAGGAGAAAACATTTAGAAAAGCCTGGTGCTGAAAACTTGACGTTGAACGGATATGGTTCACAGTTTTGATCACCGTGTCCATGGTTGGTTCCATCTTACCAGACAGCTTTGCACACAAAACAGTGTGATGGATGATGCAATGTAATAGTGGGATATTCCGCTGATAAACACGGGGCAGAGCCTCTTCTTTCCGATCATAGATGGAGGAGGTTCATTTTTACCAGGGTCCAAGAATTCTCATAAAAAAAAAAAAAAAAGAGGTTTAGAGCTGGACCAATCACCTCTCCTGTTGTGTTGTCAGGGGGCAAAATGCACAGTAGCTCCCCTTTGAAACAGTTTCCCATCAAAGCACCACACGAATACCGATTGTTGAGCTGCATCCGTTTGATCCATCGAATCGTCCACCGCAATGACGCGCCCTCCGACTCCTCCGATTTCAGATCCGACGGCAAAGATGAAGAGCTGTCGTCATATAAAACCCTGCACCCTGCGCAGCGCTGTTGAGTCAGACGGCTGGACTTATTTCACACGCTTGATAATCCCTTTGGTTTTTCCCCCCCGGCATACAATCCCTCCGCCATTCCCTAAAGTACACTGTTTCACTCGCTCAGCATCCAGAAATTGCCCGCCTTCTTTTTTCGCCAGCTCCCAAGTCCCAGGAAGCGAGGCGGCGGTGGCTTGTTGCAGCTGCTTGTATATACGGTTGTCGAGGCGATGTATGAACATTTCAGCGCGGCAATCCTTTCTCGCCTGGCTGTGATAGCGAGCAGGAATGCAGCGCGGAAGCTGGCGTGGTTAGCTTCGTAACGTCGCTTCATATGGGTCACTCATCAGGGTCGCCTAGACCCTGATGAATTTTTAAAATTGTAATAACTGATTCATTATTGTCTTTATTGATTACGGGGGCCAATCAAAATTGGCTTTGAGTATCACTGCTTTTATGCATAGTGGAGAAGAATGTAGGCACCCAACGTCAAATGTTTATTGATGGCAAATTTTTAATTATTATCATATGATGACGAGGCCACTGTACCACAGGGAGTAAATACTTGTTTTGTGGCCTTCACTGAAGTTTCCGTGTGATCAATGAATATTTACGTGTTTGGTGTATCTAAATGTGTTAAAGTTTGGCCTCATTCGGCCTTTTGAAGCCTCATCTTTTCAATGTGTTGAAACTGTTGTTGGGATTGTACCACACAAGAGCAAAAGAACCTGATTGGAGATTCTGTTGTCATTTTTTACATTTATTTCATTACCTTTTACTTCGTCTGATTGCTGTTAGGTGCATTCAAAAAAAAAAAATGTTCCCTTTCTGTTCCTCTAAAGAAAGCTCAAATAAATGTATAATTTGTAGATCCTTTTCTGACCAAATTTTTGGGTTTAAGACGTCCTTATAGGTGTCATGAACATGAGAATATCATATTGAATGTCATCTTCATCAGTACAGGTACTCCTCACTTAACGACCCAGTTCTGTTCCTAGGACCAGGTCATTGAGGTAATTGGTTGATAAGCGAGGGCCGTGTTGTTTCATGGTAAGGGGGCGTGGCTGGCATATATAGTGTATTAAGTATATATAGTGTTGTTTCATGGTAAGGGGGCGTGGCTGGCATATATAGTGTATTAAGTATATATAGTGTTGTTTCATGGTAAGGGGGCGTGGCTGGCATATATAGTGTATATAGTATATATAGTGTTATTTCATGGTAAGGGGGCGTGACTGGCATATATAGTGTATAAAGAATATATAGTGTTGTTTCATGGTAAGGGGGCGTGGCTGATATATATAGTGTATATTGTATATATAGTGTATATAGTGTATATAGTGTTATGTTATTGTAGTGAATACTGACTGTGAGAACGAAACTGAGAATGGTGATGAGATGACATGTATACAGTGTATATAATATATATATAGTGAATATAGTGTATATAGTTTATATAGTATGTATAGTGTATATTGTGTATATAGTGTATATTGTGTTTATAGTTTATACAGTGTATATAGTGTATATTGTGTTTATAGTTTATACAGTGTATATAGTGTATATGTAGTGTATATAGTGTATATAGCATATATAGTGTATATTGTGTATATAGCATATTTGGTATATACTGTGTATATAGTGTATATAGTGTATATAGTATATATAGTATAAATTGTGTATATTGTGTAAATATTATATATATAGTGTATATAGTGTATATATAGTGTACATTGTATATGTAGTGTATATAGTATATATATAGTGTATATAGTGTAGATATAGTGTATATAGTATATGTAGTGTATATAGTGTATATATAGTTTATATAGTATATGTAGTGTATATAGTGTATATATAGTGTATCTAGTATATATAGTGTATATAGTATATATATATAGTGTATATAGTATATGTAGTGTATATAGTGTATATATAGTGTATGTATAGTGTATCTAGTATATGTAGTGTATATAGTATATATATAGTGTATATAGTATATAAAGGGTGATTTTGATGAGGTGCTTGACGCTGAGACCGTGGTATTGTACACAGTGTACAGTACAGACTGGTTCGAGAGCTGCTCCTGAGTCTGAACGGTGGTTAAACAGGTAGGTACTAAAGTGAGGAGTACCTGGACAAGGAGGTCCAGCCAGTGCTCAAGCAAGATAGGTTCTGCACTCCAAATGGAAACAGCACACAATTATTATATCAGCTTTTAAAAGACCGTCATTTTCAAACATCAAATCGATAGATCAGTACAATCAATCAATCACCTCCGGGAGGTCCACACACACACACACACACACACACACACACACACACACACTCACACACACCAATCAATGCTCCCTGCAGCATTAATGCAATGTTGTTACCGTGGAAACAGTAACTCGCAGATGAGCCCCTCAAGTCACAAGTCAATCAAATGCCAAAGATCATCTTCAGAGCTGTTAGTGAGCTCAGAGCCCCCAGGCCGCCCGCCCTTTTCGCCAAGTCCAATCAGATCAGCGCCACCGATCGAGCCGTGAGCCCCGACACAATGGGACACCAAGTCACCTCGCGCGCTTTGCACCTGACGAGCCAGATGGCCGGTCGCTTGGCCCGCCGCGGTTTGTCACAAGAATTTGTATTCGGCCGTTTCCAACTGCCAAGCGACGGCCGTCACGAGCGACGGCACCAAATCGCTGAAAAAAAACACGAGTCATTCCGAGGAAGTCACGATTCCCGCTGTGCGCGCAGTTCTGCGAGGAACATTTATACAAACATGGAGATCTGTGATGACTGTGCTGTGTTGAAGCGTGCTGGAGCGAGGAGACTCACTCATCGCTGCCTGGGGGGAGTGCCATCCCAGGCATTGTCGCCCCGCTGATAATTGACTTAAGTGATTGATTATCACTGCCGGACGAAGCCACTTCTCAAGGAATCAAACCGACTCTCCTTTTTTTTTTTTGTTGAGGGGCTCCTCCGGCGCCGGACGCCTTGCTTTGCGGTGGTACCGGGGCGAGCTCGGGTCTCTGTCGCTGGGAAGAAGGAGGAAGCTCTCGTTGTCCCGTTCCCTTCTATGGTGTGTGAAAGCGACGGGGGAAGATGACCCATCCAGCTGATGGAAGCAACACGGGCGACTGTAGCGATCGCTCAATCAATCGATCGATCGATCGAATGCTGGGAAATTGCCGGGATCGTCGACATGAATCCCCATAGGCCCAACGGCGGGATCTCCTCCCAAAGAGTTCCCTCCGCCAGGAAACTGCTTTGTAAGAAACGGGGGGGAGAGGAAAAGACCAAAGCGGGAAGCCCAGGCGCGCGCCGACCTCCCTTCGGGCGCGACGGCGACTAAATCCATTCCGGCCGAGACGGGGCCGTAATCACGGAGCCCCGGGGAGGCCCGACGCGACCCGGTTTGACGCTCCGCGCCGACGGTCTGAGGGCCCCTAATTGAAAGTTGACGCACGGGAAGAGGGATATATACCGCTTTGCGAAGACGGCTCGCAATCGGACGATAACAGAACCGCCTGGGCAGAGAGGGGGAGGCGGGAGGTAGCGGTGGAGGGGAGGACACGCTTTGCAGCGGCGATGACATGAATCATCTCGGATTCCTTTGGGGGAAGCGTTTTCTTTTCCTGCTCCATGTGAGGCAGGAAGCTTTTCCTTTTGACAACATTCTTTAAAGCGAACAGCGCCAATCGTCTTCACCGACGAGGAACAATGGCACGGCGAGGGTTGGAGAACTTCTCTGGCATAAAAACAAGCTTAACAACAATTAAATATAAACGAAATAAAATAAAATGATAATATAATAAAAATAGCGAATGAGACAATTGAAATAAAATAGTCAAATATGAAGAAAATACAGATTCCATGCACAGGTTAAATGATTAGTGTAGATATATAGGGTGTAAATGGGGTAGGAGCAGGGTTATACAGTGGGCGTGGCCCTTCCAAGATGAGCCAGCGGTAGCTACCAGGGTCGGGGTTTGTGAGTATGGACGGCTTGGACTCATCTCAGACATTTTTTTGTTGTGTATTGGCCCGGCCTGGATTGCGTCCAAGACAGCTCGGCCTGTCGTCATTATTTCAAGACCGGTCGAGTCCAAAATGCGATATTTTCTGGAAAAAAAGACTGATTCGCCAAATAGCACATGCAATGGCATTGGGGATATCTAATTGGACTCACTCTATTACGGTGTTGGTGTAAACTCAACTTGGGTCGAGACCGGATAAGCTTCAGAATTCGATCCGCGCCCCCAAAAGACTTTCCGTAATATTCCATCCCAGTGGAAAACCGTTGGCCGGGCTATGGGGGGAGGGTGACTGACAAAGTGTCCCCATGACGCGTTACAGTGTTTTCATTGGTTTCATTCAATTTCAAAAAATACATCTCCAATAAAAACACACGGTTATTATTGGTTCTGTTGGGAGAAACAGGAAGTGGGGACGCACGGCGGATCATCAGCAGAGCGGTCGGCGGAGGTGACATCGCGGGGATGGGCGGCGCCGGCGGCTTGAAAACGTGAATATTTTTTGGAAAGATTAAAAACACGGGTTATTTACCGGAAAATGAACGACGTCGGAACCCATAGTAGGCTCAAATCATACGCGAAAGGTACCAGGATGACATGCTATGTCAAGTGATATATCTTAGTATGCGAACACTGCGTACTACGCTGGGAGAGTAATCGAAATACAGTGGAGTAATTGGCCGTTCCCTCCAAGAGCATGAATTTGAGCAAAAAAGGATTTCATGTGTAGAGAGCTATTTCATCTCTCATCAAAGGGCTGAATTTTGTGCCCTTTATTAAGACTCCAATAGAATACTGCTGTCCATACCTGCTGGTCATTTCTCTCAAAAGGAATAGACTGGTGTTACTATTTGATTTACCATAGAAATACCTTCGAGCGGCTTACAGTATTAGGATGTCGCCGCTGGTGTTACTGTAGTTTTCTAAATGTACTATCGAGTAAATTATCGCGAACATTATAGTAATAATATTAATATCCACTTTTCCACTATATTGTCTTTAATTTTAATTAATTAATTCGTTAAAATTAGTTGATTTAATTGATATTAAGTGCCACAGTTATGTTTCAGTGTTTATAACAGTGTTGATAAAATGTTTGGTATTATTTTGATAGTAATTTACAGTAATACTGTGGCAGACCAAGGGGCGTGGTCAAGCGGCCTCCGTCCCACGGCTGTGCAGCTGCTCCGAATCGGACGCTGATTAGTCCGTTCTGGTGCAGGGAGCTTCCACAGTGTTTGCCCGTCTCGCAGAGGCCGTGCTCCTTGGTCCGCCACACAAATCGACCGTCGTGCCGCTGCGGCCTGCCGCTCATCAGGAGGTCAGTCGTTCTTTAATTGTTCAGGGCTGCCGGCGACGAGGACAGTAAGAGCAGGGGGTTGGATGTTCCAGCGTAAGCAGGCTGCTGCCGCCGCCGCCGCTGTTCAGCACATTTGGGGCAGGCAAGCAGCCCGTTGCCGTTCACCTCCGCTGCTGATCTCTGCACCGATCGATATTTCTGTATGTATCCATACGTCAGTCTTTATTTGTGTATTTTAACCGTGGGTATTTTAAGAGGTTGACGGTGGGCGGCTGGGCTACAAGGCGCTAGAAACTCGCTTTCAGGGTCAGGTGAACGGTCTTATCTTGCAGTGTGGGTTTGCAGTGACTTCACCGTGTGGGTTCAGTTGGCATCTTCCACCAGTAGAGTGTGTGTGTGTGTGTGTGTGTGTGTGTTGCTGAGACGGTTAGAGTACCACGTGTGTTGCCCTGTGTGTAGGCCTTCCTGTGGTGTGGAGCTCACTGTGGCTCCTGCTGTGCAGGCATTTCTTGTGCGTGATGAAGCTAGTTAGTATACAGCAGCTATTGTGTGCAATGCATAATGATGAACATGAAGCCGTGGTACTGCTGTCCTCATCGAAGTTGTGTGCTCGTCGTCAGATTCCACCCATTGAAAAACCTTTTTTATCAAGTAATATTTTTGTATCTGTCCCTCATTGTCTGTGTTGGTTATTCTGAGAGATCGGACACCGGATAAACTGTGTGTGTGTGTGTATATATATGTGTGTGTGTGTATATATGTGTGTGTGTATATATGTGTGTGTGTGTGTGTGTGTATATGTGTGTGTGTGTGTGTGTACAATTCTGTTGGTTAACTACAGCTTTTTTATTATGTTTCTTACCTGCCTTCACCACACACACGCAGAGGCAGACAGTGTTATGGTGGCGTGAGTGGCAGTTGAGGTTTTTGTTCTACTGCAGCGGCCAGAAGCCAGTAAACCACACTGTCTAATAAACATTATGGCGAGGACCATTTAACAAGGGACTAAATGGTGTCCCCGGAGATACGAGGGAAGGCAGACACGCTCTGGAGTCAGCGCAAATGAGAAAATCCCTCTTGTAAAAAGAAGACACTAAAGTGTGTGTGTGATAATAATACATTTAATGAGTTGTTTTAAAAACCCCAGTTGAGCTTCAGAGGGGTCTCTATCTGCCGTAACGCATTACAGTGCCCAAATCCCCGACCTCTCCGCTCCTCCCACACAGGACGTGGGCCCTCATTATCCATCTTAAAACGTCTCAAAGAACATTTACTTTTTAAAAATTGTAACCAGACCTAACTGAGCAAAGGTAATTGGATTTGTGAGCGTTATAGGAGTCATGATGGGGATTTTGTGTGTGTGTGTGTGTGTGTGTGTGTGTGTGTGTGTGTGTGTGTGTGTGTGTGTGTGTGTGTGTGTGTGTGTGTGTGTGTGTGTGTGTGTGTGTGTGTGTGTTCGCTCACTCACGCCCACACACACGCCAACAGCCGTGCGTATCGATTCGGGTGACGGCGGTTCAGCTTTCAACCAAATTACGTGTCAGTTCCGAATAAATCGTTGACCCGTCACGTCCCAAATGAAACCATCTCATTGTCACAGGAAACAGTTTTCTAATTGGACGAGAGGCGAGAGCGGTGTCTTAGAAATATAATAATATAGGATGCAGAGACGTGCGTGGCAAACGAGACAATTTCTGTTAACTTGGCAGCAAAACCTTTATGAAACCATCAAACCTTGGAAAGAAGATTTTAGTTTTGTTTGGGTTTTTTTTTTTTTTTTTTTAAATGCCTTCAGTGTTTGCCCCACTGGACTGCATTGAAGCGCAGTAAGAGGTTGCAGCAGAGTGGTAAGTTTCTCAATCGCAAAGCCTTCGCCAAGCTTGCGCTCGTGATGGAATGACGAGAACCGATATTCCAATGAGAAAGCCAACCTATGCTTTCATTTAATGGTGGCCACTTCAGGCCTAAAGTGGCTAGAAGGGTTTTTTGTTTTGTTTTGTATTTTTCACGCAGACTTTAAAGCATCAAAAATCCACAGGTTTTTTTTTATTTAATTTAATTTTTTTAAGGATGAAGCATGAGAATGAATATGGCACAAACGCGAAGAGCATATCAGACCTGGAACTTCTTAAAGTTCCCTTTCCCTGAAACCCCCCCACCGAGACAGGAAGAGCTCCTCCACCAGAGGAAATGTAGCTTCTTTTGGTAGATGTACAGGAAGTACGTCATGAGCAAAAAAAAAAAAAAAGAGCGAAATGTCAAGTTTATTCATACAGCGCATAATCAGATAAGTCTCAAAGGGCTTCACAAACTCACATTTCACGGAAATCAATGGCATCCACTCGTCCACCATCATTCGGGCAAAGGGAAAAAAACTCCCAGAAAACCCTTCTGGGGGGGGCCAGAGAAGAGGAATCCCCATTCCAGGATGACCAGGCTGCAATGGACGCCGAGTGGGCGACAAGAATAATATAATATGACAAATCATTGGGTATTGTACTTCTATACGATGCCATTTCAAAGCGAGACCTTATTGAGAGTCGCCTCCAGGGAATCAGTCCTCATCAGGCCTGATCCAGATGGCGCATAAGGCACCGCCGTGTCAGTAAGACGGGAAGGTGCGAGGCCGTGCAGTGGTTTATAGGTTAGTAGCAAAACCTCTCGCAAGTCACATCTGGGGTAAACCAGGAGCCGGTGCAGGGTATCCAGTGTTGGGGTAATATGGTCAAACGTTCTAGTCCTGGTCAAGATTCTTACCGCAGCGTTTTGTCCTAGAAATAAAGGGAACAAGTGTAAATCCAGATGCAGAACATTTCAGTTTCCAATGCATTTGTAGTGCAACCCACCCCATGCACGCCATTTTTTTTAGACCGACACTTTTTCCACCAATTTTGCTGACACAAAGTGAAAATCTCACAACAACAAAACTCACCATCATTAATGAAGATGAGTGTCTGTGCATATGTAAAGATATATATGCAGTACATACAGATAATATTTTTTTCCTTCTGCTGCTGCCTTACCTTTGAGGACCTAGGGGGGGCGTGGACCCCAGTTTAGGAAACCCTGCCCCGTGACACGTTGAGTTTTCACGCTGGTCACTCCTACTCCTAGGTCAGTCTGAGGCGATGACTGTTTGGGAAATAGCTGATCCACTTTTTAACCTAGCACATCTGGCGGTGTGTGTGTGTGTGTGTGTGTGTGTGTGTGTGTGTGTGTGTGTGTGTGTGTGTGTGTGTGTGTGTGTGTGTGTGTGTGTGTGTGTGTGTGTGTGTGTGTGTGTGTGTGTGTGGATACATCTGGGATTTAATTTTGCAGGAATTAGCAACACAAACCCAGAGCCCCCACTTTTAAGCAAGGGTGGAAGAACGCAATAGTTCCCAGAAGTGGCGTAAAGAAGGGATTCGATTGATTTTAATTAATGAAATTGACTTCATTGCCTTGCACGAAGATGGAATTTTTTTTTTTTTTTTTTTTTTTTTTTTCTTCCCCCAGAATGCAGTTTTGCATGAAGTAGCAAAAGACACTCAGGCACTCTGCCTCTGGGTCGGGGAGCGGGAAGCGTCTGCGGAGCTGCCTTCAACTTCAGAGCTGAGACGGGAATAGATGTGCGCGAATAAAACGAATAAATCCCCAGGCGTCACGTTCGGCCCTGTGACTTGAATGGTTCATAAAAACGGGGTTACCGGTAAAGATCTGGCCTCAGTAGCGCAGTGATCCACATTTTGTGTAACTAGTGCCAGTGCCCGTTTAACACGTGCCGGGGACATCTCTTTCTCTCGGGCGGTGGGGGAAAAAAAACAAAAAAAAACAACACACCCAAGTCGCACTTTTGGGAAAAACTTGCTGTTCGCTTGTATACTCTAAATTTATTAATGTAACGTGTCTCGCGTGTCAGCACCAAACATGGCTGTTTGGAACAGGCTGACTGCTTTCAGGGGAAGCTCCGCCCCCCGCTGGCTCGCGGTTTCTCACATCTTGCGTGCACACGCCGTGGCTCCCCTCCCAATCTCCTTTCCTGGTTCTCTGTCGTTAAAAACCACATTATACGTGTCAGAATAAACCGCTGAAATGAACGTTTGTTGGTTTCGCGGTTAACGGTACGCGACACCATGTTGTGGTGACGTGCCAGATGGTTTTGGTGTGCCACCCCGAGAACTTCTGTGGTTCCATCTGGCTACCCCTACGAGCAGAATTCTAGGGGCACCACTGTTCCCAGGGTCTTTCTTGTGCATGGGGAGTGGCCTTGATGCAATGGTAAATGGACTGCATTTGATGAAGAGCCTTTTCTAATCAGGGGAGACACAAAGGCCATTTTATTTGGCTTTACCAATGTCTGTGAAAAGGCAGGCAGATACTAGATCATGTCCCATTGGAAAAGCGCGCAAATGTGTATAAAAGGGAACGAATGGATGAATGACTTATCAGAGGAGCCTCCCGTCCTATTGATGCTGCATTGCTACGTCTTGCACGGAAAATGAACTTTTGTAGCTTTCGTGTCAAAAGACAAAAAGGCCACAGAGTTCTTCGAATAGTGACTGGGCTGAAGGGACGCAGAGGGAGTCTAACGGTTCGGTGTATCATTTTGGCAGCAGAATGGTCGTGCACTCAGTACGTCCGCCGCTCGTGTACTGTTATGGAGCCGCCTGGGAGAACGTTCTGCTGTGAAACAGGACAAGAAAATGAACCCCCGAGGTGGTTCTAAAAAAAACAACAACAAAAAAAAAAAATCATTGAAGCCTTCACAGAAGAGTTCAGTTGCATCAGCCTTTCCTTTGATGGGGCCAGGTAAGAAAGAGCAACCTCATGGCCACAGCCCAAATAGGCACAGTGGAATTCTAAGATTGAACTCAGATGCTTTGTTTAAAAAAAAAAAAATCACAATTTTGGCGGGGGGGAGGGGGAAAGTTTAGTAAACGGAGCACTCGTTTAATCACCTCCATTATGCTCCGACAGTGTTTCGCTGATCAAGCTGCACCCTTGTTAAACTCAAATACTTTGATTCATGTGAGTCACAGCGAGCGTGCTGATCTACCTGCTTAATGCCGTCAATTGAAACGTCCCTTTTGCTCAGTTCCAACAATCGACGTGCTACGAGTCCGATCGTCCTTGGTCGACTCTGTCCATCCTGGACTGTATTTCAAGTAGAGTTGAGAGGCTTTTCAGCGCTTTCTCCCTCTCTCTCAACCCGACGGTGTCTCACTATTTGACCCGTCTCAACCCACTCAAGCAGGGAATTTCAGTGCAGCGGAGACGCTCGCATTTGCTGCTATGAAGATGAATGGCCGCTCGAGGCCACAGTCACAACCCGCGTTTACGACGGCGGTATTTCAGACGGAAATGAATTTAGTAACCGGCGCTCAACTTGGGTGAACTTTGACGTGTGAATTTGCGGTGTCCACCGATAGCAAAGCAGCTTTGGCTGTGTTGGCCTCTGAAGTCGACGATCCACTGAGGAGCCCAAAATTGAGGAGGCTGTTCTGCCAGAATTTCAACGTCAACTCTCACACCAAAGACACTGGGTCGCTTGGTTTGCTGTGGGTCATGACTATGGGGTGTTACGATTCTCCAAATCCACGATTCGATTTGACTTTCGACTTTGAGGTCATGAATCGATTTTTTTCGAACAAATGTTCTTGGGTTTTTTTATTTATTTAAGCACTGGCGGCTATGCCATTGTTAAGCCCCTGTCACACCATAGTTCCTGGTTAATTGAAGGAAACCTTTCCTGACCGCTGGTGAGTTTCACTATTCACACATGCAGCGACATTCAGGAAAATTTCCGTCTTGCACCTTTTCACACGTGCCATGATAATGCCGGAATAGATGGGTCGAGGGACAGTCCAGCACCACCACCGGCGATCCACTAAGCGGGCGCCTCCGGAGTCGACCGCAGCCCTCCCAACTCCAAACCGAATTTCATGAAAGTCCGTTCGTAGTCGGCGAGCTACGGTCGAGCCCCCTGCGCCCCCCTTGCGCACACCGCATTTGTCTACCGGCGGATACCCACAAAAATAATGGAGGAATCGCGCGAACCTGCTTGCGGCTCCGAAGTTCGCGCATCTCCATTGATTTTAGATTTCCCATCCGAATCGTGACACCCCCTGGTCATGGCGCGGGCAAAGATGGTGCAATTACGCTTTGTTTCAATGATGACCCCGCTGTTTGTGGTCGGCGAGCCGCCTTGCTTCCAAACAACACAGCCCTGGAGCTGGTGCCGCCTGCTTCGCAAAGGAACCGTGCGATGCTACATTTCTGCGGTCCCGGGGGTCTTGGAGTTCCACGCTGTCCTCCTCCCTCCTTTCCCTCTCGGCAGCTCCGCTTTTGTTTTCGCTCTAGAACCAAGTACAAAAAGGATTGTATTACTGCCCCTGTAAAAAAACACCTACACACACACACACACAGACAAAAGAAATGTTATTCATTCTTGGTCTTTTGTTTGGTCTTCTTTCTCAACTGTCAAACGAAACATATCTAACAAGGCTGTTATCTGACATATTAGAAAGGGCTCTCTTTGTGTTGTCGAATTAAGCTGAGGAGGAAAGACGAGACGCCAAACAAAAAGAGCGTCAAAAGCCGGGGGGGGGTTCTAAACAGGACACGTTGGAAAATGTTCTGACAAAGCAGATTGTCCTTGCGCTGGCTTTCGGTGGACGTTAATGGGGAAAAGGGGGTAAGTAAACAACGCGGTACACATTGTGCTGTGCGACGAGACGAGGCCTCCTTGGCTTCTGCTGCAAAGAAAGAAAGAAAGAATCTATTGGCATAGTTGATTGGCTTCATCCTGGACCTCAGGCGCCATCGCCGCAGACATGGAAACACAGCCCTAATTTAATTTAACAAAATGGAATAAAATGGCGGTGAGATGAGAGGCAAGGTCGTGGGACTGAGGCAGGTTTTGCCGCCTGGCCATAAAATTGTGATTAGTCAGTCATTTATCTCAATTTGTTCGTGCCCATGAATCGGTGAAGAGTCCATGAAACAGTTCCACAACTCACTCATAAGTAATCCCTCGATTTTTATTTTTGGCTTGGGTTTTTCGGATTTTTTTTACGTCGATGCAGGAACGTTTTTTTCAATCCGCCCGGGCACTTATGACCGCTCGCCTTGATCAAGCATTTCAACCGGCTGATTTGAAACCCAGACGGGCCGAAGCCTCGAGGTTCAGAGCGTGTAGGTAAATGGAGCCGGCAATATCCGGGGCGGCGTGGCAGAGTGGGGGCGACAGGTAAGTCGTTAATAAACAGGCTTTTTAATCGATAATCTCGTTACAGCGAGAAAGCGTAGAAAGGCCCCCGGAAGGTTCCTTGATTCGTCGCGGAAAACGATGGAACCCAGGGTACGTCGGGCGGGCTCCTCGCGTGCAGGGTGGAGCAGCATATCCCATAAGTCAGAGCTGTGCTGTAAAACGACCCTTATATTGACACGGTTTTTGATGTAGGCGCCCACTTTGAGACTTCGAGTCACAAATACTCAGACGAACCCCGAGCTCCAAACGCTCATTCGCAGCTAAGTTTGGACCATTTCAAGGATCTATTTCAGAGGTTGTCCCGGGCCAGGCTTGCTTCACCAGTGTGAAAGGCGGACTCACGCGGCGTCACCGTTGCACCCGTGGCGCGCCACTTTGAATGTTTGGGATGGTCACATGACGCTTAACAAAACAGGAACCCAATGGAGAATAAATTCCCCATAAGGAAACCAAGCAAGTATCCCCGAGACAGAGCTTAGATCGGGATGTATGGAGACAATAACTATAACACATGAGGATAGACTGAGTGGGAGTGAGAGAAACTTGATTTATTTCTTTTATTATTTTTTTTTTTTTCAAGGCTGTTGCCTCGTCTTCCCTGAGACAAAGAAAAGAGCAGCAGAGGCAGCACTGGCTGCAGCTCCTCCAACATCTGGTTCAAATATTTCCTGCTCCCCCTTCATCCAAACTCCGCTCCCCCTCCACACAGGTCAGTCCTTATTGTTGCCGTTTTAACTGTTGACCGACTGCAGCTCATACACACCCCCCCCACACACACACACACACACACACTGCTCATGCCATGGACACACTACATGACTTTCAAAGTCGTCAGATCGCTGTACTGTTCACACTACACAACTTTCTGTCTTGTGATGGGGAGTCTTGAAGTCGCTGGGGTTTCACACTGCATGACTGATCGGCGACAGGGGGTCAAACACGATCTTTCGCTAGAAGGAATTCCCTGTCGGGTCTCCAAACTACGTTTTGTCACGAAATCCCATGCTAGAAGTACAGGATTATTATTATAATTATTATTATTATAATTTTTTTTATCCAATTCTTGATCCCCAAAAAAAGAGAGAATCTGAATTTAAATAAGATATATATTAATAAGCTAGAGAAGAAAAATAAAATGGGTAGGTTGTGTGTGTTTCTGGCTGCTGCACTCCCATCTTTCCTTCTCGACCCTCCCCTACTCCGTGTCTGCTCTCATTGTTTGTAGCTCGTTGCGTCACCCCCGAGGCGATCCCGACTCGACCAGATATTAAACCTGCTTGATGATTTGAGACTCGTCGCTCGCAGGAGCGCGCTATTACTTTCCTCTGATCTGGGGCTTTGCTCTGCGATCTCAAAAAAAATTAAAATAAAAAAACTGTCTAGCAGGATCAAACCAGTAGAGGGGGCACTAGTCTATCACAACCTGATCAAAGCATATCAAGACTAGGCTTGACCAACGTCCCAGATTTTCACGGTTCAGCGGAACTACTGTATTTAATGAAAACAATTGATTAGCTATTGTCATTGTAATACGGAGCTATCGGAGGTAATATTATACTTATCTATACCCCAAACTTGGGGGTCTTTGTGGGACGGGGTACATACTCACGTAGTGAGGGCCATTTACAAGTTGCACTCATGGCAGTTTTATTGAGACACTCGATGGGCAAGTGGACAATGTTGGGAATGGGTTATTAGCTCCCTCCCTTTTCAACGACAGCATCGAAGCTGTTGTCCAGAGGCTTTCACCCTCGTAGATGAGTCCGCCTGGGAACGAGGTTAAACAAAGACTGAATGCCCAGCCAGAAAGCAACCTGAGCCCTTTAATTCCCCTAGAGCTGTCCATCTTGTAAATGCTGGTTCAAATGGTGATAATATTGTGTAGCTCCCCCTGGTGCCGCCGAAACAGCTCTGACTCGTGGAGGCATGGACTCCATAAGACCTCTGAAGGTGTCCTGTGGTATCTGGCACCAAGACGTTAGCAGCAGATCCTTTTAAGTCCTGTGAGTTACGAGGTGGGGCCCCCATGGATCAGGCTTGTTGTTCCAGCACATCCAACAGATGCTCAATCGGATCGGACCCTAACCCCGCCCATCCACATGAAAAGGGATAGGGGTCAGTATGGGCACTCTGACCGTTCTGCGACAAGCTGCGATGTGTTCTGACACCTTTCTATTAAAGACAGCATTACAATTTTCTGCAATTTGTGCTACAGGACCAGACGTGCTAGACTTCGTTCCCCACACACATCAATGAGCCCATAGGCACCCATGACCATATCGCTGGTTCACCGGTTGTCCTTTCTTGGACCACTTTTGGTAGGTCTAGCACCCCACAAGACCTGTGGTTTTGGAGATGCTCTGACCCAGTAGTCTAGCCGTCACAATTTGGTCCTTGTCAAAGTGGCTCAGATCCTTACGCTTGTCCATTCTTCCTGCTTCAAACACATGAACTTCAAGAACTGACTGTTCACTTGCTGCCTAATATATCCCACCCCTTGACAGGTGCCATTGCAACAAGGTGATCAATGTAATTCACTTCATCTGTCAGTGGTTTTAGGTTTGTGGCTGATTGGTGTAGGTGGCAATTACAACAGACAGGTTGAGAACATTTCATCAGGGAGTGATCAAACGTTTAGGGTAACTGGTTGCCCGGGTCAATGCAAATTAACCTTTTCAATATATTTGAAGGTGAACCAAAAAAAACCCCGCAATAATTGAAATAATAGTCCAAAACTATGAGATCGAAAGGTATTAAGTGTCACTTCCAAATTGTATTTGTTCACATTTTTTTTTTTTTTTTTTTAAGATATTTTGGAGAATATGAAGGAGTTTGCTTGTTTTATTTTCTTCAAGAGTAGCTATACAATTCTAACAAAGACAATCTTTTAATATTGAATTTGTCCAGAGTGAAGAGATTGCATAGGGTACATTTTGCAGTGATTCACAGCGATGAGACATCAACGTGTTCAGAGCCCCTGTCAGCATTAGTGTGAAAGAAGAAAATGGGAGAGGGAGGGGTCCACGGAAGGGAGTTCGGGATGAGAAACAAGGATTCATCAAATGCCAAAGGGAGAGCTCCTCGGATTTAGCGTCTGTGTCTAACAGTCGTGTAACATCAAGCTCTTTGCTTTAAAAAAAATATTAGCCCCCAGTATGAGAGCGTTTCGGTGAGGGGACACTTTAAATTGAGTAGATAGCATCCAGCAGTTTACTTTATCTGAGCCCGGTGGATTCTCAGAGGGGGATGAAAAGCTTTAGGCAGCCCTTGATGGAGAGCGGTTGATCGGGCCATGGCAGCCAAACATTTGAGACCATAACATTGTTTTCGACACAATTGGGGCTTCTGTTTTTCTTGAGAAATGTCAATTGTCCTCCACACCTGAAATCATGATTTATTCGATTATTTTTTTTACACTGTAATGTGAAATATCAGCAATAATTGTTTTTGCCAGGACTGTGTATTATAATAATAATAATAATAATAATAATAATTAGACCATTAAGCTGTGTTTATTTATATTAGTTAGATTGTAGCGTGCACAATTAGGCGACCCAAGTACAGTATATGATCAATTATATTGCCTCACAAAAAGTACTGACAAAAATAAAAATCACCTTCGATGGTGATGGGGAGTTGATATATTTTATGAAAAACAACCTACTAATGAATGTAAAACAATACAAAAAAAAAAAAATCATATTTTTGAATTGCAGTAATTACTTCATACTTCAAAGTTTGACTCTTTATGAAGATTTGAATCATTCAACATTCAAGAGGTTTATTCGTCACATACTGATACATACCTTCATACATATATGCAGTGAAATGTCTTTGCAACGCACCCGGAGATTTTGCACAATAGCTACTAAACCGAACATAGGAGTTAACCTAATTCCTACCTAGCAACTAACTGAAACTAACTGATTCCTAAAACTTAATGCAGTTAGTGAATATAATATAAATGAAAATGAAACAACTCTAAAAGGTAATACAGAGTGGGGTTACAAAATAAAAGTAACAAAGTAAAGGGAATAGAGTTATGTTTCGCGAGTCTTGCATCATTCGCGTGGACCCCAGTTTGGGAACCCCTGCTTTAAATGACTCCATGACGATACGCAGCCTGAGCTAATAAGGACAAACAAACTGATGAGTGGCTGCCACCCTTTCTCGCCCTTCCCCCTCTCTCTCTCTCTCTTCTTCCTCCTCTCTCAGTAACACAATCTCTTGGATTGCCTAACCTAACGTCATTACTTCCTAACCATTTCAACAAAAATAAAAACAAAACCAACAACAACATTTCAGCAGAGTAAACGGAGACGCTCGCGGTTCAAAACCATCATGATTCATGACCGACCGACACAAACACGACCACACACACGGCCTCTCTACCTCCGCGAGATTGTGGGGAACTCGGCGGCATCGTTTTTTTTTCCGAAACGCGCGGAAGGAAATAGTCAGTCAGTGCACCGCAAAGAGTCCCAGGCTCAAACCCAGAAAACCAGCTACAGAGCAGCCAAATGAAAAATCAACAAGTGTTTAGCAGCCGAGAAGCCGGCGCCGCACCTAGAGCCCCACAACGGGGAGATAAACCCAAGTCTACCAACTACCAGTCCTTCAGTCTTCAGTTTCAGAGAGAGCGTGGGAACCGCGGGAAAGCAGAAAAAGATCCTCGATGGCCTTCTTAGCCGAGTCGCTTTGAAAAGGTTTGAAACAATTCTGCATTTCGGCAAAATAATAATAATTAATTAATTAAATAATTAATTAAAAAAAATTAAAATAAAGGTTTTGCGTTCGTTTCTTTGCAGGATTCGCATCCCAAAGAGCAAACCGTTGAAATAAATAAATAAATAAATATATATTTTTTAAAGCACCGTCAAGACGGATCAAAGTGAAGCCAGCCTCCCCTTCCCAAATTCCCGTGACCTGAACATCTGCTCCTGCACTTGTCCAAAGCAGACACGGCAGCACCCGCCTCCCGCTCCAGGCCCGCCTGTGGGGTCCGACGACGTTCACCAAAGAGAAGCACTCAACTAGAAGCTTGTTATTATCCTGAGTGGAATACTGACTGCGTTTATCATCTCACGCGGCGGAGCTGAGGCGAAGCGGGAGCCCCTCCTGGGAGAGTGCGGAACTTGCCGACCAGCGGTTTCTCACGTTGATGGACGACAACGGACAGGCGGGAGAAGAGCGAGCCCCCCCCGCCGCGTCCGCCGCCTCGAGGAGTAAACACAAGCCTTTTTAAAGGAGATCAAAGTGCCCCTTTCAGTCATTCCACGTTGAATTGTGTGGTGGGGGAAACCCCCAGCGCGTCCATCAAGCCGATTGTTGCAAACCGACTGTTCCAACGGGAGACGGAGCGAGGGGGATGGTGTGGTTTTTTTGGGTTTTTTTTTTTTGTTTTGTTTTCCTGCGAGCCGGCGGGCCGCCGCGAGACGCTCGTGTCTCGTAGCGTTTCCCGAAACGCTATCCCGGTGAGATGAAATGCTGAAAAGATGAAAGAGGTGGAGGATGCAGCATATATATATATACCTTTTTAAATGGACCTGACGGGGCCCCACGTGAAAGCGGACCGATCCGGACGCTGCGGAACCCCGACGACGCCTCGCATCCGAAAACACGCGTCCGAGAGACTTCCGTCAAGGAACGTCGGGGATTGTGGGCGGAAATGTTGCGAGGCTCAATAAGACAAGTCCATAGCGCAGGGGAGCTCCGCGTCAGCCTGGCCTTTTGCCCAAACACCCAACCCTCATCGGAGACGGGGGAGAGATCCTCCTCCCGTGACGGGCGAATGGCATCGATGGAGAATCAACAAAGGTCGAGCGGCCAAACGGAGGCTTCTGTTCCGACCGCTAAGATTCATCTTCACACGACAAATGTATATATATTGTAAGATATATTTGAAGACACGCTGTGGGAGAACTCCACATGTACACACACACACACAGTATAAGAGGCTGTAGCCTGTCTGGTGTTGGACCGACAAACGCTCCCATCTCGTCCATTTCTTCCCGGCTCTTCCCTGGCCACTTCTGCCTAAATGAAAGTTTAAAGACTTCCAGAGCGCTACATCAAACTGCCGCACCCCCACCCCACCCCACTCCACCCCCCAAAAACTTCAATGGGATTCCCAACTCCGGCTCGTTCCCTTTCAACCCCCACACTTGATGGTTTATCTCATTATGGGGCGGGTTTGATGTGATGACGACGCGGAGGAGCGCCGCTGAGGCATTTTTGTAAAACAACCCATATGTCCACCGCTGAAGTGGAGCTGGTCTGTCCAATCCGCTGTCGCGACAGTATCAAACAAACTCGACGGCGTATTTTCCCTAGAAGAACAACAAACAACCGTGCTACAAGCTTTTGTTGATCAGAAAGATGTGCAGGCCGTCTAACAGGATTGGCAACCTGTAGTCTGTTTACATTTTCCGTCGCTCAGCGTTACGTCATATGTTTCCTTGCAGTGATTGGTTGTGGGTCCATCCAATGCTCTGATTGGTTGTGGGTCCATCCAATGCTCTGATTGGTTGTGGGTCTACCCAGTGCTCTGATTGGTTGTGGGTCTATCCAGTGCTCTGATTGGTTGTGGGTCTATCCAGTGCTCTGATTGGTTGTGGGTCTATCCAGTGCTCTAATTGGTTGTGGGTCTATCCAATCACATCCAGAGACATTTTAGTCTGCGCCCGTTGGTAACGCCCCTTGGAACTGAGAAGTTCCAGACTAAGATGCGTTTGCGAATTGGTCTGGCGATGTCAGGCTACCTGTACTGTTAACTAACCAAGAAGTGTGGCTTATATCCCCTAGGGCATTGTATCTTAAATGGGGGTACTTGTACCCCTAGGGGTACTGCAGGGGGTACTCCCAAAATAAGTTTTTAGTTGTTAAAAAATATTGGTTATATATAATATACAGTACATCATTTATGTTAAGTTGTATTGTGTTTTATACCAATGCTATGAGGGGGGTACTTGTGCTGCTCTTCTTTATGTGGATAAGTGAAATACATATTTAATATTTATTTAATTATATTTTTATATCACACACACACACACACACACCAGCAACCAGTAGGTCATGCTATTGATGCAGAATGCGCGTTGTCCACGCTGTTTTAATTAAGGACGATGCGAGGTCCGTTCAGTCATTTTTATTCGATGCTATTCAATGCTGCATACATTTTTGTAGGACTCATGGACAACCACTCTGTAATTGGTTTGGATCAATTGAAACTGAACATTTATCACAGTAGCCGATGTCTCGCCGTGGCGCAGGTCAGGGGAAATGACTGATGACGTTTTCCCCACGGCCTTCTGTCTGAGTTTTCTGGGATGTGGAGGATAGGAGAGTGCGTTTTTTTTTTCTTCCTTTCCCTCCCAAGTGGTTTGTATCTATTTTGCTGCAGACCAAACATCCATCCTACTTAATATGTCTTCGATGGTTAAGACTCGCAGAGCCCATTTAGCCACCGACACAGCCCTTCAGAGGCGTTCAACAGTGCTCGATAGTTACTTAGTTTATTATGTTGTTTAATGGTCTCTGCTGTCAACTGTCAAGTGATTTAATATCTGTCGACAAAATAAACACTCAAAATCACAAAGGATGGATTGCGGCCACAAATAGCACCATTAATTGCTCATCAATTTTGCTCGCCATCTGCGCCGTCTTAGTGCCCGATTCACAAAAGATATTGCGCTAATGATATGCCAGCGCAAACAGGCCCCTAAAGTTTTGCTGCTGCGTGAAATTTGCCCTTGTCCATGTGGCCTATGAGGTTTGATTCCAACTGCGGTTCAATGCCAATTTTGACCACTATCGCTTTTCCCTATAACTTTTAGTTGTTCTTCGATATAGTTGGAGTTCAATAGTAATTATGAAACCGTTTTTGTTAATGTTTGTAGCGCCTTTTTTGTACAATAAATTATTCAAAGTGCTGCTTTTGTAGTGCGTTTTGAAAACCATCACGGACTGCCCCGTTCAAGACATCGCCACCTTCGAATGCACTGACAGTAATTTTAATGATTATAATAATATCAAAATATCATTTACAGATCACAGGTCTCGCTTGGTTTTTTGGTCACGCTAACAGCATGTGGCTCTTAGTGCCGTGGTTTGCGAATTGGATTTTAATTGCAACAAGGCTCCGTTGCATAGAAAGGGGCCAATTTTTCACCAGATTCATTATGCAATTGCATAATGCCTAATTGAAATTGTTTTTATTTCAAAGCTGTTCAATCCTTTTGTGAATTTGCCCCTCTGGGTTTTTCTCACACCCAGTAAAATCAAACAGGCCTCTACAATGGAAATAATCCAAAACTTGGAACCAAGAGACGTTGTTATTAAACCAAATCTCTGGGTGTCTTTCCACAGCAAGTTACCCATGTGCACTAATTTGATTCCTACAATCCTGTGGTACGTATCAGTGATGCGTGCCTCTGCTCCCAGCAGCAGAGAATGTGCTCTCAGGCACGGAGCTGGGGGCAAAGGGCTTAGTTGCTGGCTAAGCCGCAACAACTATTTCATTGAATTAGCCCACAACACCTCCAAAAGGCTCAACAGTGACTTCCGTCGTCCCAGAACCGGCCCTCCCATACTGGCACCCTTCGAATACCACTATCAGGATATACATGCGCAGTGACCTATCTCCAAACCCTACCCTCTTATTTTACTGAGCCGGAGTGCACACGTTTTTTCTATTATTAGAGAAAACAATTTTCACTCCGCGTCGGGGTTGCCATGAGTCAGTCATTGACCAAATATGGACATGGTGTGGGGATTTTTCATATTCATATTCCATATTTCTATTGATACAACTACACATTTCACCAGACAATCATAGCCAAAGTCTATGCATATCTGATAGCCCTTCTATTTATTGTTGCATTAAAAATAATTAAATTTAAAAAAATAAAAATAGTACCAGCTTACCTATTGACTTGACTTGCAGATGACTGCCTTCCAGATAATCATTTTTCAAAGCATGCTTCCCAGTAATAACAGAACAGAGGGGGAAAAGTCAGAACTCTTGAAATTGAACTATTTACAGTTTAAGTGTGTTATACTCAAATACTTTGAGATCCTTGTCATGCATATCCGCATTGAACAAGCTCCAACTGACGGCAGCATATTCCATGTCTTTTCCAGGAGGAAGTTCTCCAGAAGCCCATCTTTCATCCTATTGCGCAACCCCCCCCGACCCCAAAACTGTGGACAAAAAAATAAAACCCACCGTGGTGTGCGAAAGTGTGAAAGAAAACACCCACCAGCATTGAATTAAAACCTGATTGGCTAATTAGTCCCTCAGTCCAAAATCAGACCTCCATTCACTTGGATGGAGGGATTGAGTGGAGATTCTGAAGGCCTTGGAGGAGGCTAGGATTAATTTTCCACCTGGTGGAGCGGAGAAACTAAGCTGATTGGATAACACTTATATAACACACTTGGATAACACCGGTCAATCCTTCCCGACCCGAGCATCTGTAGCCCTCAGAACGTAATGACAGATAATAGATTGACCAGATTGACTCAAAAAAAAAAAATAATTAAAAAAAAACAAAAACACTTTATTATAAGTGAAGCCCTTGAAGGCGATGATGGTTCGCCACTGCTTATTATTATGGTCTGAGAGCTACCTCCCCAACTGATCCGCTTGGCTCTCATCGAGCAGGTGCCATAGCATTCCAGGCACCATACATTATAATGGCCACTCGTTGCTGTCCTCAGGAGCCAGCTGCCGGGCTTTTGTTCAGGGGAAACTAATTACCGAGCGCAAAACCGTTTTAAAAGCGAAAATGAACAAATTTGAACGTCAGGCTTTCGGATCAGAGGCTTGGTATGAAAGCGCTCCGTCGCCGAGCGCCATCAAATCGCTGATTTTGTTTTAAGGGAGTGGAAGCGCAGGTGGGATATGGTTCAGTCAGACATTCTTCCCCCCACCAAAAAAAAAAAAAAAAAGAATCCTTCTAGCCACGCCAATTCGTATCACATTCTCTCCTGCAGCAGAGACCTGAGCAGCATTTCACCCAGCTTTGGAGTTCAGGGCGAGGCAGTTAAGCACCGGTGGCCCTTTCGGAGTAAGGCCTTCGATATTTGGGCTCTGAAGAACTATGGGTTGAAATTTCACCAAGAAACTGCCGATCAAGGTTATTATACAATACCAATGGTTATACCACGCAAGAACAGATTTAGAAATAAAGTTCCAGAAGTTCTTAACTTTCCATTGCTTAACTGAATCTTGAATTAAGTCAATATTCGACTGTGGACATTTAATTTTAGAGAAGATTAAATGTCATCTTGGAAAATATTAAACAACCATTAAAGGATTGTCGGCGTCGATAGTAATCTGACGGAGATGGGCCGATACGACATTCCTGTTGGGGTTTTAGACATTCCTTACTCACCCCCAAGTCAGTCGGAACATATTCCCTGTTTGTGTCTTCACACATGACGTTTGCTTTGCAGCTCCAAAGCAACGGGTCTGAATCGTTTTATTTTAGTCCCAAAGGTTTAGGTTGATGAGACGCCTTGGATGGAACCTTGTTGTTGGGAACTTCCGACAATGGGTGATTTCCTTCCGCAGAGACAGCGTGAGGCAGTTCTACGGACCACAGGCGGTGGACAACCACCTTCTAACTTTTAGGATTGAAGTAATAATGCACAACAAGGTCTCATTAGCGATCTCTCCGTCAACCGACGAGTCTCCTACATTACCCACAATGCAACCTCTTAATGCGTCAGGCCCAGCGTTACCCGATCCGTCCACAGGATCCTGGAGGAGGATCGGGTAATGACGTGGCCTGTCGCTTTAAGAGGTTGCATTGTGGGTTTACCTTTATTTAACAAATCTCAAACTATTTTAATTTGAGATTTGTTACATAAACGTGTGCGTACCATGCCATAAAGGACACCGGACAGAGTGCCAGTGCTTTTTTATGATAATAATCATTTATGTCACTGTTGTTTGAGTTAATTATTTAAACGGTTCAAACTGATTTTATCTGAGTTAAGTCATTATCAAAAATATTTATTCCTCTCATACATTTAATTGTATTAATACACATTCATGTTCATTTTGTTCAATAAAACCACCTGTTCCCAAAACCATTCATTTTCTGCCAAAAGTTGAACATTTAAACTTTTTTTAAATAACGGCAGATGATTGACGACAGAATTCTTTGCCCCTTAAAATCAGTATCCGTGACAAAAAGGATCCATATCGATCGGGCTCTACTTGGGAGGGTAAAATTTAAATCGTCAGATAAATTCGAAGGGTGTCTATATAATCAAGTGTTTATGGCTGCCAGAATGTTTTGACATTTGGTGGTGTGTGTGTGTGTGTGTGTGTGTGTGTGTGTGTGTGTGTGTGTGTGTGTGTGTGTGTGTGTGTGTGTGTGTGTGTGTGTGTGTGTGTGTGTGTGTGTGTGTGTGTGTGTGTGTGTGTGTGTGTGTGTGTGAGAGACTTGGGTACCTGTTTCGGCTACTTCTCCTTTTTGTGCTCAGGGTTATCCTTGGCCCACGTCTGCCTTCTTTTCTTTGTTGAATCCATTTCTGGACTTTGAGAGACAAGAATGTCTGATGAGGAAAACTGATGCTGCGATGTCTCATTTCTCAGAAAACAGGTTTTTGAGCATTTTGAGGTCTCAAGGTCCTCGCATTGTGAAAAGTTCCTGCGCTTTGCCTTGTCACGCCATCATCCGAAAAAGGGAAACGAAACAAACACAATTGCTGAGACACTAATTCATTTGCCGATCGAGTTTGACAGCCGCACAATTTAGAACAGTGCCAGGAGATGGAATTATCCCAAACAGAAGTAGTGATATTGGGATCGTTCCCAAAAATTCCAGTTTTTATCCACCCCTCAAAGTTTAGACAGACTTTCAAAATAGTGTCTGGACGGCTAATAGCTCTGGCAGAAGCCTGGAAACAAGAGACAGAGCCAACAAGGAACTTCTTCAGACACATGGAAGGGGCCACCGCAGTGTGCAGTGGTCACTTTGGACCCCGTTCTGCCGATTCCCTGTATGTTTAGCCTCTTTCTCCAAAGGTGCCACAGGCCACTGAGGTCACTGTGGGGGTCAAGCTCCCACCCCGAAAGAAAAAAAAAAAAAAAAAAACACCGTACCATCAGCTGACTGGAGGCACAGATGTCCCTGTAATCGAACCTGCCGAACCACTGAGGGTGGTCACTGAAATCACTCCCCTACATAATCCCCGAAAGGACAAAGCTTCTACGTTCAAACAGAACAAGAAATACCACTGCAAGCTTTTTTTTTTTTTTTTTTTATAAATAAATAAAATTTAAAAAACAGAAACCAGTTGGGGATTCGACCTCGCAGCAAGTATTTGGAATTTAGAGTGAATAAAAATGGGTTCAAATTGTTTTTTTGGACAACAGGAGCCTGGGCTGGCTCACTTCAACCCCAGTTTAACTCAAGAGGCTTGTCCGCATCGGAGAGAGTTGTCTGAGGCGCTTCTCGCTGGAAAGCAAGAGAGCAGGCCACTGGCGATTGATGACAATGCAGGAAATAGGTCAGGGGGAGTGGGAGAGACCCCCTCTGAGCAATGCTTACTTAGCCAGAGCCTGGTTCTGATCAGTGCATTCCATTAGTCACTCCGATCACAATGCTTCTCCTCCTGCCAGCGGAAGACACAATAACTCACAACATCTCATACATAAGGACCAACAAAATTGCAGTTGTATTTTGTTTGTATCACCCCCCTTTTTTTTCCACACCTAAATTGAGTCAGCGACTGTCACTTTTTGAATGTATGGCATTCTTCCCTTGAAATGCTCCGCCCCACTCCTTTATCGTCTATTTGTTGAACTGAGAGGGCAATAGTCATAGGATTATTTGATTTCCGCAAGGACCACCCTGAGTCACAGCCGCTTCAACAGAACGCCAAATTCTCCAGACAATACGCCTCAAAACTCCACGGCCACAAGGTCTCCTCAGGCAAAATAACAACAAAGCCATTAGACTCTTCTCAGAGTGAACTTTAATGGGCAATTACATAAAACGCAACACGTAAAACAACGGATGAAAGGGCAGAAAAACTTGTCTTTTAGGTATTTTCCTCACTTTGGATATGAGGACAGTTTGTATCACATAGGGAGGGAATGCGATTGTCTTAAATTAAATGCCAGCAGTTGGCTCCGGCAGGGGCGCACTGACAGCAATGCCCATGACAATTGGCGATGGTCCACACACAGCCGTCAAAGTCTATAAAACCATTTTGGGGCTGGTATGTGACAAGAGGTTTGGGCTGTGCAAGAAGAGTTATGGACTCTTATGGAGTTATGGACTTCGGATTGAGGAGGTTGAATGATGGCCGCTTCACTAGCGAGGTTAAGGTTAATGTCAGTCAGCCATTCCAAACACTGTCACGTTCCTTGCACAAAACCAAGGAAAAACGTCTGCACATTTACCTATTTTATGAAATGTCTGAGGGGGGGGTGGTGCTTTTAAATTGAACTCGAATAGAGAAAAGCATCCCCAGGAAGGAAAAAAAAAAAACAACATTCCCCTGAAAATCACAAGATTTATGTGACTCATGATACAAAAGGTACTTCATGGAATTCTGCTGCTGTGCTATGTTTTAAATAGGTAGTATGACTAGAATGTGTGATACAAAAGAGGCATAGAAAAGAATTACAAATACATACAGTATATACATAAGTATGCCAGGTTTTCTGGTCTGTGGTATATTTATATGATCCAAAAGGAATACAGTGATTTCCAACTGATTGCTTTCACAGCATTATTTGATAGGCATTAGGCAATTGGATTCAGAGTGGATTCATCTCTGGTCTCTGGAATGTTCTTTGTCGGCTTTGAATGTACATTTGCATATTTTCTGCTTTATCCCACCTATGATATGAGCAAAACAACAGTCACTAAAGCGCTTTGACAAATGAGAGAAATGATAATTAACAGTGTTTGGATCTCAGATTGGGCTAAACAGAGCCTCAGAATCTCCCATTGAAAGAAACAATGTAGTCAAGTGTTTAATGTAAGAAAATATGCCTCTTGCTACAGTACCTTGATTAAATAGGCTCTTATCAGGATTTGGCTTTGTCTGTGAAACGTTCAAATGACTCAGCCATTGTATGTCTACACAAATCGCTCTCAGATGTCTCGAGATTAGATAACATCGCCCATTATTATCTAAAGCTGTCAAAAAGAATGGAATCACTTGAAATGACCATGCAGCCTAGTGCAATCTTGAAGCAATCAGATCTCAAAATGTGTGGTCAGTGTATGCATCATCAAAGCAGTTTTCCACAGAAAAGTATCCCACCCCCATATAAAAAGACTTTTGGTATCCAGCCCTTTCCAATCTCTTTCAAATCAAAAACCAGGGTCAAAATGGTCAGTTCCCAACAGTTAAATTGCCATTGGGAAGTGTGATACACAACACTATGTTCAAATGTACTCATTACTGCCTTCATTCTTATCTCTAAATCAGAGTCTCTTTATGCACATGTCAGTGTCCCACCCTGTCCACTTTTTCAGACGTGAGACTTGACCCCTGCTGAGGGGTTAGGGGCACCCTGTTTGTCGTGTGCCCCAGAAATCCAGTGGTAGCAGTCAGTGGCATTTTTATTTTGTGGTTGAACAGAACAGCGAGCGCAGTAGACAATTCCCAGCACCACCATCACGACAACAAAGATGCAAATGGGAACCAGGAGGCCCACCAGAAGCCAGCTGCCCCCCTGCTTCCCCTGGCTGCTGTCCTGACCAGATTCAGCGCCTTCACCCCCTACTGTGCCATGGCTGTGGGGCGAAGGGGACGGATTGGGTTGGACAGTTGTTAATTGGCCCTGGTCTTCCCCAGAGTCCTTTACCTCCACCCCCTGCAATGGAATGTCAGAGTAATTAAAATAAGTATCATGATCCACATCTCCATCTTCCTTGACACCCTTAATTGAGTCTGGATTGATGTTCTGGTGCGTCACAGGCTCAGCAGGGTCTGTGTTTCCCGGTTTGTGGCCAACTGGGGTGGAGCTGAACCAGAGCCGGTTCCAGGCCCCTTCAGAGACGGGGGATATGGGTGGAGTGGAGAAAGACGTAGTAGTCTCATCCTCCTCCTCATCGTCATACCAATCTGGGGTAGGGGTGATGCTGGTAGATGTTGGTTGGACGTTGGGGAGAACTGCAACCTCAAACTGACCTCTGTCCACCCACTGATATCTGTTTGGTTCTGTTTCTTTCTCTTCTTCCTCAACAACAACCTGGTCCCCCTCAGGCGCTTGGTCCAAGTTGTCCGTTGGTAAGTGGAATGGCAACTCCTCCTGGGGGGCACTGGTAACCCAAATTATATCTGAACCTGGAACATTGGGTGGGTCAGTCAGCCAATCCAGGGAGTCGTCGTTCTCCCGAGGCCAATCTGTATGGCTCACTTCGGGTGTCCACTGGAAGTCATTGGGGTCCCATATGGGATCTGGGAGGTGAGTAGCCCATGGGAAGGGGGCACTGACAGTAGGATGGCCATCCCCGTCCTCAATTTTCTGACAGGAGAACTGATCTGCCTTTAGCTCATAGCCCTCTTCACAGTAGCACTCAAATCCACCCACATAGTTCACACACATCTGCTCACATGTTCCCGGGATCTGGCACTCATCTGTTTCCTGGCATCGACTGGGGTCCTCCGGTGATATGGAGAACCCCATGTGGCAATAACAGATGTATGAACCTGCTGTGTTTTCACATGCTTGCTCACATGGGTTGCTAATGCACTCATCTACATCCAAGCACTCGCCCTCTTCATCCAGACGGTAACCATCACGGCAGCGACATTCAAAGGTCCCAGGGGCATTCACACACAGCTGCTCACAGGGGCTCTGCAGGCACTCATCTACATCCACACAGCCACGTTCATTTGGTGCCAGCATGTATCCCTCGGGGCAGGCACAGCGGTAGCCATCTGAGAGGGGTAGGCACTCAAACTCACAGGGCGCTTCTTGGCACACGTCCGCTATCTCACAGGTATGCTCATCATCCGCCAGCTGATACCCATCCGAACACTCACAATAGTATTGGTCCCCAGCCTCCCTGCAAAAATGCTCACACCCACTGTTGTCCTCCCCACACCAGTTTTTGATTACGGGGGGATCGGAACAGAGAGGGGATTCCTGTGACCAGCCCACCGTACCATCCTCTCGATGCATACAAAGAACCGACTGCTCGTTCTTTGTGCCTGCTGGGCAAGGCACGGTGGCAACGGATCCGAAAGGCAAATGGGTGAGCACAGTGCTCAGAAGGTTAAACGGCGTGGTGTAGAAAGCATTACCGCCACCCTCATTCCACAGTGCTGGACACATTCCATTGTATGTATAACGGCACAAGTAGCCATCCATATTTACAGAGCAGGGGCCCTCCAGCCATTTTAAGTTCTCCTTCTGCTCCTGAGGAACCGTACTGTAGCCCATGAACACGCAGCGGGGAACTGTGCACGGGTTGTTGATGTCCTCCTTGAGCCAGTTTGTATACTGGGTATCCTGGTCACCAGTAGTCCAGGAGAAACCACGCAGCGGGCGTGAAGGCATGCACTGGCGGGGCTGGCGCTGGAGCCCAATCCACACTTGTAGCTTGGTGCGCGAGTGGCGGAGGTCCACGCTGGAGAAGAGGTTTGCAATCGTGTCGGCCTCCTCCTGGCGTTTGATGGTGGCCAGGTTGCCGCCTTTCTCCCTGCAGGCCCTCCAGGCATCCAGGAAGAACTTGTGCTGGAAATACAGCACGTAGCAGCCGTCCTCATTGCACAAAGCATCCCTTTCTCTTAGATCCTGGGCCGTGACAGGAACTCCACAGAATGAGGACAGCAGAAACATGAAAAGAGAGGCAGCACAGCGCACCAGGGAGCCCATACTTAACTCCCCTCTCGGTTCCTTCAAACGAGGATGGCTCTCTCCTCGACTTCTCACTCACTCCAACTTTCTCTCTAACTTGGACTGACACTGTCTTCTGTGGCTCTTTCTTTGCCTGCTTTTGTTGTCTATCTCAACTTTTTCCCTTCATTTGGAGCTCCCCCTTTCTTTCTCCATTCACGCTGCTTTTTCCTCTTCACGGCGCTCCTCACTCTGAGCTGGAGTTGAGTGCTTGCAGATTGCCCCCAGATTTCGAAGAGGGAGGGAGGCAAGGGAGGGAGGGAAAAGTGGGCTGGGAGAGAGGAGTGGGGGTGGAAGGAGGGCAGGGAGTAGTAAGGGAGAGATGCAGGGAGTAAGAAGAAAATGAATTGTATGTTTTTGGGAGAGGCAGTGGGGGTGGACTCAGCACTCGGTGTGCGAGTCAGGGGGCTGGGGAAGGGTGTGCAGATTTCTTCCTTTTTCTGTGAGCCTGTCGTATGGTTTCCATAAAGCCCTTTTTGCACACACAGAGAAAACACACACACACACACACATCTTATGTGTATAATGTCTTTGTTCCACAGACAGCAATGTCTCTGTGTTCCTTCTCTCACTCTCCCCTTCAACTTCGACTTGTCAGTCTTTTCCTTCTCTCTTCTGTTTTGCTTTTTCGCTGTGTTTGTAACGTTTTTGCCCTCCAGGAAAAATCCAATACCACTGTATGTGTATTGTTCACTGCAAATGTTTCCATTCAGTCTGATGAAATTTGGGTTCTACTGAAAGAACATTTCCGAGAGCTAGCAATTGCAGATCCTTCACCTGAAAGCTAAGCTTTGCCTGAACATGTGACTATGTACTATGTGTGGGTCTGTGTGTGTCTCTGTGTCTTCTGACAAAATATATTCCGGCTTTCTTGCCGAGTGAAGACATCAGCATTTTGTATGCAACATCCCTCTGAGTGAAACCAGCTTCAACGCTGATGCTCCGGCCATGAGTTGTGCAGGGTCGTGCAGCAACAAAACAACGACAACAACAACGACGACGACGACGACGACGACGACCACAACAACAACAACAAAAAAAAATTAACAGCTCTAGCTTGTGTGTTAATAACTTTCACTCTGAGACGGGGAAGTAGCCAGAGCTGTCGGGGGTCATCAGAGCAAAGGAAAGGGCCCCTGGGTTTGCTATGAAAACAAAGCCAGGCTAGTGCAATGAAGACTTATATTTCTAGAGGGAGGAGGGTGAGTAAGGGTCTGTTGCATAGGGGGGCAGTCCACAGAGGAAGTGCCTTTGGTGAGCTCGAAATGAATCGGACCAGGACAGCGGGCCACGGAGGTACAGTGGGAACGCTCACCGTTAAAAGGGCAGCGTTTCAGAATCATTAGGGCATTAGGCCGCCCCCCGCGGAGAATGCGTCCCCAGTGGCCAAGACCACTCGTGCCGGTCCCGCTGATTGGCTGCTTTACCTCCGCCGTTCTCACCAAAGTCAAGTTTAATTCTCGGTACCACTTTGTGTATTTTTTGGATGATGAAGATGATATAATTTGGTATCAGCCTAGTATTCCCGGGTAAAATTGTCTCTCGTTCCTTCTTGGAAAAATGACGAGATGTGAACAGCTTGCATCACATTGCTGTCAAATCAAAAAATCACCAAAGACCATGCTCTCAATGTAAGGAATATAGAATTTCAAATGTAATGTGTTGAAGCTCATATGATATATCAGCGCATGACCATGCCCGTGAAGCCCATTGTACAAACAAACACACACACACACACACACAGACACGCACCAACAGCCTCCGTCTTAGCTGTATCAAGCCACCACCATCCTTAACTCTGGCTGTTCTATGTCAACATGACGTGTGGGGATTTAAACACTGTTGAAACGCTGTAACTAACTTCTGTGCTGCAGAAACGCTTAAACAACCGTTTAATAACTCCCTCCACGGCTGTCCTGGCGTATCCATCCATCAGCGGCTAATGAATATACCCTGACGGCTGGAAACTACGGTACAATTCCACCCACGCAGAGTGCGTCACGACTGTGCCCGTTCATTCCAGCCGCCGAGTTTGGCGGTTGTGAATGCCGCACTGTTTTCCGTTTTGCGGCATTCTAACGGGTCATTGGGTTATCTGCACAAACGGAGCCCAGATTTTACAATGCGGCAATGCCTCTATTGTACTGGGCGACTGAGATTGCTTACACTGGCTACGCTGACCACCTTGCTGAACACCTCCAAACAATGCTTTCCTGCTTTCGCCCGTGCATGCTTTCCCGAGTCAGCAAATGGCAGTGTGGTTTGTATTAACAGCACCAGCTCGAAAGAAAACAGACAGAATACTGGAGGCGGCCTTCATACCTGCAGCGCGGGCTGCGACTGGACCGCTTCGCTCGACCCGATGGGAAGAACTTGTTCAGACAGCTGCAGCAGATTAACTCCGGCAAAATCAAAATCAATTTCAATCTCAATCACGCTGGAGCGGCTCGGCCGTCGTCTCGTTCGAGTGTCACATATTTGGAAGGCAGGAAGTCTCAGAGGTTAGTATCAAGTACAAGGGGAGAATTAGGACTGAATGTAAACAACATGAATTTCTTTAATGTATGGCGCAGACATAAAAGAAGGGCCGGAAGAAAATATGTGGATCTGCGCCAAGGAGCAAAATAAGAGAACAGATTTATTTGATCAGCGATTAGAGTGGCTGTTTGGATTGTCCAAGGACTTAAGCACATCTCACCCAAGGCTTGTTCCATGCTGGAGCACAGGAGGGTCGACGGCTTCCACAAAGTCACTTGGTTCACTCGCTATCTATCGCCCGTTTCCCACTTGCACTGAACGCCGTAAATCTACTGGCAATGTTCTGTACTGGCGTCATGTAGAGTAACAGTTATATTACGTAAAAGTTGTTCCATAAATTTCCCCACTCTTGACCAACTATAATTTCTGGGAAAATGCCGGTACAGCTGTGAATGGGAGTGTGTGGGGTTGGAAGCAGTAACAATGCTGTACGGGTGGAGCCGAATCCAGATAAAGCACAAATAATAGTGTTTTTCTTTTTCAAATATTTGTTTCTACAAATAATAATAAACATTTAAAAAAAATGTTTTCAGGAAGAAAAAAAAAAAACCTGGCGAGTCCGAACCCAGGAGCTCGGCTGCAACGACGAAAAACTGAGAAGTTATTATTTTTCGTCTAAAAAAATTCTTTTGCCAGATGTCCCCACCGTCTGAACCTCAGCGTGGAGCCGGAGCGAGCGAGTGGAAGTGGAGAGTGTAGGACAGGTTGAAAGAGATCACACTGACTGTAACTGTGGGTTAGGGTTATTGCACCTGGTGACGGGGGCTCTGTCCCAGTCTGTCTGGGAGCGGCGGGGAGACGGGGCGGGAAGCGCTGGTCTGAAAACAAAACAGATTCTGTTGCCTTGTCTCTTCGTGATATGAGACACCACGCGTGAGCGTTACGTAATGTATCTATGTGGGAACAGACGCCATACAAAACTTTTCTTTAAAGGAGGCTGTGTGGGAATGACTGCCTACTGCCTCTGCCGGATATTTTTGATCCAGCAGTGTTACAGATGCTATGTGGGGAAGGGGCTTTATTAACGCTCTTGGTCAACAAGACCAGACCCCAATATATTTGAATGGAGAGTCGTCTATATTCAAATTTCTGTTGCACATAATTTGGCTCGGCAGATTTTCCCATTTAAAAAATAAATAAATAAATAAAAGTGGTGCTCCGTCTCCATAACGATGCCGTCTCTGCCCTCCCTCCGCCTTCCCAAAAACATTCCACTGTGCCATCTCGGGGTGTTTTCAGGATTATGCAAACGCATGATGTTTGTCGCAAACAGCCTTTCTAGCAGGGGCCTCGTTGACGCCCCTCTAAGCGTAATGTACTGTACCTTCCTCTGAGAAGTGCTTAACTTTTCCGTCCTCACTTTGCAGACTGTTCCTCAGCTCCCCCAAAATAACTCTTCTCTCACACTTATCAAAGCCCCTCTGCCCGTTGTGTTGCGGCACGACAGCAACACTTCCGTGGGGTTTCGGCGGTACAGTCATCTAATTGGCAGAGGAACAAAGCCAGACGCTGTGTAAGAACCGACTCTCCTTTTTTCTGCTCTTGTGCACTCGCAGCACACGGATAAGCCGAGAAACACCTGACTCGATTGACATCCGTTGAGAGAGGAGGAACAGCGCTCAGCGAGAAGCTGTGACACTAGTTAGAGCCAGATTAAATGGAACGAAATGGAAACCACTTGCATTGCGAAGATGCACTTTACCTTGATTAGAGTGCAGTAGGATTCACTCTGGTAATGCTGATTTTTAGGTTGTTCTGTAATCTTGTTGGTGTGTGTGTGTGTGTGTGTGTGTTCATTTTCTGGTTCTCTATGACTGGTGTTTCTTAACCTTTCCGCCCGCCTGTTTTTCCAGTCTGAAAAACTTATTTGAGCTTGAACAAATATGATGAACAGAAACGAATAAATAAAAACCAGAAATTCTTGTCATAAAAAAAGAAAGAAGGTTCAACACTACCGGGAGGCATAGAGCCCAAATTTAAGGCCATAACCCACCGACTGATGCTGGGTCATGGAGGGGGAGATAAGAGCCCCTGGCGCAACGGCTGCCGATGAGATCGTGGATGCGTCACATCCCGAGGTTCCTCGGGTCCGACGCCCCGCAGTGACTCCCGATGAGTCATAGCCGAAACATCGGGGCGAAGAAGCGCCTGGATGCCGGCCTAACGACGGCGCTCATCCGCGGCTGTTGTGCCGGGAAACTGTAGCAACTACTTTAAGCAAAAAAAAACCCAGCGTGGAAAACTGCCGGGCACAAGTTATTTGACGATGAACAGCGCAGCGGTTGTGACGAGCCCGAGCTTCACACTGAAAGCGAGAGCTTTAAGTGGGGCAGTAGGATTAGGGTAACTGTTAGTCAGGACAGTTATGGGGGCAGTAGCTCAGGAGGTAGAGCGGGTCGTCTAGTAAGCAGAAGGTTGCCAGGTTCGATCCCTGGCTCCTCTTGGTAGCGTGCTGATGTGTCCTTGAGCAAGACACTGTCCCTGTTGTGGGGCTGATAAGTGTGTGTGTGTGTGTGTGTGTGTGTGTGTGTGTGTGTATATAGTGGTGGTTCAAGGTTTCACTCTTGTGTCATTCAACACATTTTGTCCGCTACAACCAAATTGTTTTGCGAATTGTCCGCCACGCATCAATAACAGCAGCCCATCGTGATAACCCCAGCTCTATGGCTTTGTGACATTTTGGGCGGTGGACAGCATCGCGGCGTGCCGTCGGATTGTTTTAATTGTAAAAAGTGCTGTGTCAGGAGAAAATTTAGAGGTTTGGAAACTACTGAGCTGCGCTGGAGGCCCTGGCCAGTCTCACTGCTTCATCAACGTTTCCTTCTTAGGGAGGAGATTAAGGGATGGGAGGGGGGCGGGAGCCAAAAATGTCAGCTCGGAATGGGTCACACCGACTGCGCTCCCCTCCGGAGGGGGGTATGGGGTTGGGTGGTGCGGGGGAAGATTTCTCCGCTTCCATCGCAGACCAACGATGGAGAACAGAAAGCCGCTTCTCCCGTTATCCACCAAAACCTTGGCAACACCTTGTAACTATTTTTTTGGTGTGTTTATCCCCCATTATCAGCCGCTGAGGGTGATTACGTCGCTCGCTCATAACACACTAAACATTAAAGGCAGATGTTTTGCGCAGTGAGACAAAAGTAAACCGACAACAGACACGAGACACTGCGACGGTAAAAAAAAAAAAACATGCTTCCACACGTTGCTTTTAATCTTCAATTGAGGCCTTTTTATTGGATATTAAGATCAGAGATAAGATAAACCTTTATTAGTCCCACAACGGGGACATTTACATTGTTACAGCAGCAAAAAGGGGGCAGCAGGAAATAGAGAGCATATAAGGGTAAGCACTATAAACAATATAAAATATAAAGAAAAAAAACATCATGAATAAGAATCAGAGCACGAGCGTATTGCACATATTTTGACACATTGCACATCAGGGACTGCACTTTATTAATAAAGACATATTAATGACATCATCTTCACATTCTATATGGGTTCCTTAAAATTTTCCTTGCTTAGTGACTTTGTTTCCAAAATCAATTCATGATATTTACGGAGCCTCAAGTCTCAAGGGAAAATAGCTGAATTAATCATCGCTAACCATTTGCCCAACAGCACGTGCTGTCAACACAATTAACAACACGCATTACCCCGAATCTCCTCAGAACCCCGGGGCCCTTGCCGCATTAAGAAAGGGGACTTTCCAGGCAGAAAAACGTTGCCTTTTTAGAGAGCCAGCCAGGGGCCTCTTCGCTCTGCGCTGGAAATGTGCACGATGCTGATAAAAATCACCCAGACAATTAGTTTGCTCTCGTTTTTTTTCTTTACCGTGTCTAACTGTTTGCTGTTTTGGCCGAGCCCCCGAGCTCCGCTTCGCCTCGGAGGTTAATGGGATCAAGGTCAACTCCCGGCTTTAGAGGGCCAGTCCCTCGCGCTCTCTCTCTCTCTCTCATACCCTTTTCCCACCGCGGCAAATAACCCGGAAGCACGCGCTGAACATCTGGTATTTGTCGTTAGTGGGAAAGGTAAAACCAGCTCCGATCGCCTCTGATGTGAACACGGGTCGCTCATTTTGGCTTCTTCACCGGCGTGGCGTGGCACGCGTTAAAGTTCCATCGTTTCATATCCGATTTAGAATCCAAAATGAAAATCTGAGGTTAATGACTTTGTTTTTTCCCCCATGGGGGACCATGAAATGTTTGAGTGTGGGGACCGTCCCCAGCAAGCCGGTCTCCGAGCCGGATGCGCGGCTCAGCTCCCCGCCCCCCACGATCCAGTACAGATATTACGAATGATGCGATTCTTTTGAACGGCTGTTTTGCAGGAACAATGGGAACCGAGGCTCGCTGGGCGATGAGCCATTTTTCTTTTTTTGCCAAGTTTTACAGTTTTTATGTTTTGTGTCTCGTCTACTGTTTTCTTCCCAATCACACTGGAACCATGACACGCCCCTTTTCGGGCGTGACGTCTAACGTAACAAACCGGGGGTGGGGGGTCAGCGGCATTTCAACTGGCAATGGGAAAGCTGTTAACCAGCTGCTTTAGCGGGTTTATGTGGTTTTAAAAAAACCCCGGGTTCACCAGCTAATTTTGGCATTTTACACTCTAAATTCATTGTTCCTTCCTTCACAACCTTCCTCACCGCCAAAGACCTTACATGCTTCACTTGACATCCAGTGAGCATGAAAGGTTTTTGAGGGAGCAGCGGCATAGACCCGACAATGACCCAGACATAATGGTGGTCTCGTGCTTCAGCAACCCCCGACCTACACAGATACAAAGCTTGGGCCGATTTACGATTAAGTCGTCTATCGGCAGTCGGCTCAGTCATCGGTGATTGACTCCATTGACCGCGGCGTACATTGATGGCAGACCTTTTTCTTTTTATCTGCCAGGAAAAACCAGGGAATTGAAACCGGTCAAGTGTCGCTTTCCCTCTACAGTCCCGTACAGAGACTTTTTCGAGGGGCTTTTTTTCAATAAAAAAGAAAAGGCACTGTGGCAGTTTCTCCTACCACACGCCACCCAAGTAGCATTTTCAGGGCCCTCCAGCACAGAGACACGGAAGACGATGTTGTAGAAACACCAGTTTATTGTAGACAGTGGGCCAGTTGGAATTAGCCAGGAGCAGATAGACATGTCATGACAGGGCTCCTATCTTGAGTGTGTGTGTGGGGATGGGGGTTTTACCTGCTGCTCATTACATCAACCAATGAGAAACAGGAATGCAGCCACCCTGACACAATCAAGCAGATCCAGGTGAGGTGTGGCTTTCAACCAGACTATCCCCACACCACAGGCACATCGACTCCCAGCTCCGGCAAACGGAGCAGCACAGCGGTGTGCACATGGCAGGTGCTGCGAGGTGTGAGGTTCATGGGGTGTTCCTCATGAATATATCTTGCCCAGACAATCTTCTACCTTGACACCCATTAATTAAAAAAAAAAAAAAAAAAAAAAAAGCCCGCCTGATGAGAAGGGCACCGTGGGGTCCCGTGGTGCTCTGACAGCCCCCCCCTTGACGTACCTGCCACTCAATATGTAAATCTTGTGATAATATAGCAATATATAATACAATTTCATAGAGAAAGATTTCGATTTATTTTATTCCCTTAGTTTCTTACTTGTATGGAAAATAGAAAACGTGAACCTAAATCAGAGAATTGGAGCAGAGTTTTTTTTAGTTTTTTCCTCCAGACAGCAGTGCGCGCCGCCTCCCCTGCCCGTCTCTTTATATTAGATCTATTTATTTTCGTTTGTTTCCTACATGTATGAAACAACATTTTTAATCACAACTGAGTTAAGGGACTGTCCAAGTCCTTGATCCGTACTGTTCCAAAAAAAATCCCAATGTGTCCCCACTGTCGGGACGCACGTCTCCAAGTTGCTTTCCGTTGCTATGGAACACATTTTGTAAGAACTGGATGTATTTGTGTAAACTTTCACTTGTAAATAATTAATCCTGCACTTTTGAAATGAGGAGACCGCATCTGCCACATTACAGCACGTTCTATGCGTTCTATGCGTGCGCCAACCCCACCGTGCGCACGCCCCCAATAAAATCGTATATCAGAAATATATTGGAATTTTCTCACGATCGCCCAAGCCAAACAGATACATTCACCGAGTCTGTCATCTTAAAGGCTATTTATTTGCCATTTTTCAACCAAGGCCTTATTAAACTGTTAGCTCCCCTCATTTAGAACTGTCGATAACACAACCTCACTGAATGCTTTACAATTTCAAAAAGGAGACCGGAGCCTTCCGAGGCTAAACCTTTGCCCCATTGGACTGCATTCCAGCCCAGTGCGAAGCTGCAGCGGAGCGATACGCTTCCCAGTTGTAAAGTGTTCAAAAGGTTAACGCTGGGAACAGTTATAAATGATGTGAACCAACTTTTTTCTCATAAGGCCTGGGTTGAAACATACTGGCGAACCTCTCCTTTAACGATCACCACAACAAATACCTGTGCAAATACTGTGGCGTGACAGCTTCAGTTTTGACAGTCAATTAAATAGCATGAAAATACAGACTACTGTCGAAATCTCCAAAAAATGTGCTACAATTTTGGGAACTCGTTAATCCTGCAGAGGCGCACGGACGAGGTGATGGAGTCATCCCAATCATTTGTAATTGCCAAATATGGAGAGGTAATGTGAAAGTAATATTTTGTTTGACTTTACGGTTCGCAGGGAGCGAGAGGCTGTGTTGTTGTTGCGGAAATGAGTTATGAACCGCCTTTCGGATAGCGGTGAATCACTGATAGCGCTACGCATTTCTAGGTTGTGCACACAAAGCTACAATGCTTCCACGATATTACACGTTCACATCTCACACAACATTTTCGTCCCCATTTATGGCGAGGGCAATAAACTATTTCGACAAAGAAGCACAGAGCAATACGAAAACAAAAGCCCGGATAACCAACAAAGGTCATCAGATAAAACCAATATGAAAGGTGTTTATAACGTGAACTCGATTCAGATTCCTGCTCTGCCCAAGTCGATCTCTGTGGAGCGGCCAGAAGTTGCATCGGAAGGAAATCGTTTTTTGAATCCTGAAGAGTCTCCCTCCTAATCCCCTACAGGGCTTTTAAAGGATGCATTGCACTATTTCAACCCCCCGCCTCCCCACCCTAAAGAAGCCTAATTTTCCTCTCATCAAAACATTTCACACGACAAGATTGCATTTGTAACAGGCTTTGAAATGTGCCTGGCGTGATAACAATGGGGATGTGGGAATTAGAGGGAGCTTTCCCACGGCGACGGGCGTATTTAATACAGGCTGTTCAAAGAATATGAGGTTTCGATACGCTGACATAATACAGCTCCATTCGCTGTCGGTTCCAGGGCTCAAAGTGAGCGGTGAACTGACCAGCAGAGAGAACTACGAGACCTCACCGAAACAAGTTAATTCTGTCTCATCAAGAAATGCGCTGTTCTCACTGATACTTGGTTAAAAGGGGTTTTCCTTAAAGATGAAAATGAGCTCAGCTAGGGGGTGGTCATGTTCAAAGAGCAGTCCTCAATGAAGACACAATCTGTTGCTGTAGTCAGGCGCCATGATGTAATTGGTATAGGACAAAGAGCATCTAGAGGAGCTTTTTGAGCAGAGCCACCATGGAGTTCGTCATGACGGCGATGTAGAGTTCACGTCCGTGCCAAACGCCTAGCGTGCCCGTTTAAAAAGAGAAGCCGAGAGAGGTTGTTTGTGACCACTTACAGGAACATTATAAAACACTAAAATTGCCCCTCGACAAGCGACCTGTCAACCAAACTCAATCCCTGCCCCATGGACGGTTTTGGAGCAATTTCTACGGCTTGCTTTCGCGGTCACAATTTGTCCCCCATTGCCCCAATGTTACAGATTGCCCCTTTAACCAGCCTCTTCCTCTTCTTCTCCTTCCTTGAAGGGACATGGAGGCTTTGAAGAACACTTGTAAGAACGCTTCCCCGCTCTCCGCTCTCTTAAACGTACTTCTGGCTAAAATATGAAGCAGTTCAAAGTACAACAATTAACCTCACTTTTTGCTACGGTTCTACCGTCAATGAAAAAGAGCACAAGGACACTTTCTCTGAAAAGATTACTGTACTTCACGCAACTAGTTGCTCCTTCTCGAAGGCGGACCGGCAATACCCAGGTAGCGCCGTGGAAACGGGCCTCTTCCTGCTGTGCGTCGGTCACTCGGCTGAGAGGTGGTGTCGAGAAACGTAATGTAGGCCAAGTACGGGCCGCAGTCCGCAGCGCTCGGCAGTATTGCGTGTGGCTGATGTTGCCCGATTGCGTTATTTGCAGATCAAGCCGATTCTGATGCCACCTGGATGCGTGAAAGTTGTGGTTATGTGTTAAAAATCGAATCCATTCGCTACAACAAAAACATAGTTTATGTTTTCATATGAACACCCCCCGCCCCATTGGAATCAGCCATTTAACGTCGCCCCAGGCTCGTCTGATTGGGGGGGGGGGGGGCTGGGGCACTGCTCTGCTCACCTGGCATGAATCAGTCGACCTGTCGGACGGTGTTCCCGCCCTGAGGCGACCTAAACCAGCTCTCAACCCAAAAAAAAAAAAAAAAACCAAGAACTGATTGCTTTGTTTTTGGATGGTTGCTGACCACATTCTCAGCTCAAGGGACTAACTTCTGCTGTTGCTGTCGTGTTGGCCAGCATGTGGTACTGCTGTGCATCAGACTACAGACGGAACCAGAGGAGACTGCGCTTTCTTTCCGCAGTTTCTCCACTGATCCGGTGGCATGAAGCTGTTTTGTTTTCAATTTTTTTGGTGTCCTAGAGCACCGTGGCCGCTCCAACACTGAAACGCTTTTGGTCGATAAATCCGCGATTGCGTCGCCCATCCTAGCTCTCTTTATTTTCAAAAATGGCGCCCCGGCCTTTATCGACCCAATCAGAACCAATTTCCCCCGTGTTTTGAGAATAAATTCGACTTTGAGATCGAACGACATTTAAGTCCAAATACGTTGAGAGAATGCAGCGGGAACACGTCCCCCGCTCTCTCTCTCTCTCTCTCTCTCTCTCTCTCTCTCTCTCTCATATGGGATGTAATGTGTTCCCGCAGTATTCTCACAATATATTTTGACTTTGATCTCGGAATCCTGACTTTATTCCAACCGTGCTTGATTGTGTATGTGGTTAAAATACAATTGTAAAAAGGGTGTTGATTCACAAATCTGCGACATACAGTGTATTGCAACAGAGTGTATGTGCAACAGTAACTCTATGTTATAAAGTGTGTTTTAAAATAAATGGGATGGATGGATGTGTGAAGTTTTTCACATTGAGGTTTTACGAGCACTATATCTTATCTCTTTAGAATTGAATATAAAATTCTACACATAACTCTATATAGACACTGAATGTTAGTATTGCGATCTAACATATAGCTTTCTCCAAATTTTACACAGAATGTTTCTTATCATGGACTTAATTTCCAATGGCAACCAAGGTTGTTCCTACATCTTTGGTGATGCAGGAACAACCCCCCCAATGGTTCCATGGAACACTGCACGAAAGAAGTTAAGAGCCAAGCCGCACGAAGTTAAACCACATGGACCTCAAATAAATACCAGGTTCACGTCAGGTGCTGTACAATGTAGGTAAGATGGCCTTCTCATGTGGCTTCTCAAGAGCTGTAAACCTCAGTATACACGCAAATGTTACCACACAGACACTTACAGTGAGGCTCGATGTAAGCAGCCAAAGAACATTAATCACCAAGCACAAATAACTTAATCATTACACTGCACTCAAACTATTATTGTCTGGATAGCATACAACTGTATATGTTGTCTTTCAGATTGCATCTCTTGCAGTATGTGGAGGGATGACCATAAAAGACGCTGTCTGGAGAGTCCTTTATGAAACTCATGACCTGCCCATGAGGTAAAACTGAAAAGCAGCAAATGGGAAACAGGCATTTGAACCCCTTGCACTTAAAGGCATTGTGACGCTCCTCGTCTTCTGGGGTTGACCTCAGCGGGAAAATGGGGCTCGGAGGTAAGCGTTTTAAAGTACAATCAACTGAAGTCCATTTATCTAATTCATGAGCGGGAAAAAGGTGGGGGAGCAAAAACAACTAAGGTTCTTCCCGTTCTGGGGCATCAGCAGCATTCCTGTCTCCTGCTGGCATTGTCCCCCTGGTGACACACAAAATAGAATGAGTTACTTCAGAGTCAATAGACCATTCAACAACGTTGTTTCCACTTACAGCTTGAGGTTAAATTCAATCCTTTTTACGACAGCTGAGGGAGGCCCACCACACACAGACTCTGGTTGCCTCCCCCTCTCGTGAAGCGTCCTCTCTCCTTGTGTAGGCTGGTACCTTGATTGCTGATCTGGCCCAGCTTGGTGTATCCACGTTTCCAGCCACCACCGGTGGATATACCTGTTTTCCACAATGATCCCGGGCTGGCAGCCTTTCCTAGCTGAGTGATGCCCTCTTTTATGGCTCTCTCCAGTGGTTTGAACCGAGGGAACACCACAATATGTCGTGTTGAATGATGACCGTCCGGCAGGTTTGTCGGCAAACATGTCTCTGTATTGGGATATCAGCTCCCTGAGCTCATATTTCTGGTGAGGACCCGAGGGGGGACTGGTATCACTTCTGGAGAGGACAAGTTAGTTGCCAACACCACATTTGGGAGCTCTTCTGGTTTGTCCCACTTTTATAAGCAAATCACATAGTAAATTTGGTGCAGCTTTCGCCTACCAGGCTGTCTCACTCCGTAGTTCCCTCGGCCTTTGCGCTCTGTAACCTCATACAGTCCTTGCCATCAGCCCAATAACTTACACTCACTTGTGGGAACCAGGACCAACACCTTCTCTCCCAGCTGGAACTTTCCGAAACTGGCTCCTCTGTTGTAGATGCCTAAGCCGTTTAGGATTCTTCCGCGTGGGCCCGACAGAAACGATGCAGACCTGTGCCGATGTGCAAATTTTTACAGTTTACGTATTTCCTTTTGGATACTTGTTTTTAATGGCTTGCATTTCTACATTAGACACACATGTCTCATGCAGTAAATGTTTACTGGGCGCGTCACGATTCCGATTCGAAATTGAAAAACGATCGATTAGTGATTTCAACCTTGGAAATCACATCGTTTGCCCTTCTCCCCGTATTTGTGTGGGTAATATTTTGCCGCTGCGCCCCCTTTCCAAGGGCTCGTCATTAACGCTTGCCCACGGCAAGGGAACTCTGTGCTCGCAAGTGGAATGCCTCATGCAGTTGCCGGATTGGGCAAGTGAAACATGAATGTGATCTCTGATGTAACGTTATCTGAAAATAAACTGCTTAATGTGTCGCTGAAGCGGAGCTGCATGCGCGAGTAGGGTGGGCGAGCCGCAGGAGCCGGAGCTCGCAGCTTGTGAATTAAAAAATAATCTTGCATTTTTTTTTTATTTTTTTTTTTGGTAAATATTTGAGGAGATACGGTACATATAAAACATGCTCCGAATGTTGCGGCTCCGAAAAAAAACATGTTGACCCGGGAAGGGAGTTTGAAGGGAGGTCGAGGTCGGTCCCCTGCCGTGACGCAACAGCATTTGGACCAAGCGCGACAAGGGGAGCTCTCAGAACGAGAGACGGGGACAAAGTTGGCCTCTGGGGTGTGCGCGGAGAACACCGCAAGAACCCAGATCACCGCATCGATTTGTTCTTATCTTGTTCCGAAGACGCCTTTTGGTGCAGAATGTCAACTTCTTTCTGAGTGTACCTCCACCTTGAGAAGTGCCGGTATGCGCTCCATAAAAGTAGTCAACGTGATGGATATGAGTTGGATTGTGACATCAAAGATAAGATAATAATGTTAAACGGAACATGACGCCGTGATGTGATGAGTAGAATTAGGAAAAAAAAAAAAAAAAGTCAGATTAGAGAAGAACGTACAGAGCGGGGGTGGTGGGTGGAGGAGAAGAGACGCACTCGTCATCTCCATTCATATGCGGCTCACTGAAAAGGACGGCTCTAACGGCTCCCAAGCCTTTATTTTATCTGTGAAATTGTGTGAAAATGTTTCTGTATATTTATTATAATAATATAATAATATAATTATAATAATTTAACGTGACTGGACTAAGTTCCTTATTGAGAAACGTTTATTATTATTATTTTTTTTACAAACCAAGACTTTATATTCTAACAATGGCATAGACATGTTTAAATTCAAATGGAGTCGTGGATTTGGAGAATTGTGCCCCCCTCTATGTTCACACCTAGCTGCAGGACCCGGCACGCTCAGCTGTAGCCAAAGGTTTCCAGACTTCCCCGCTGCCGGAAGAATTTGATCTAATTCCCAAGTGAAACAGAACAGCAGACTTTTGTTGCCTTCCGCTCAGAATATGGAAAAGATTTCTTGAAACATCTTCTTTACAGTGAGTTTTATTTTTATTTTTTTAATTTTATTTACGAGACCGTAAGATAATCTTGTATTCTGTTTTTACGCTTTTCTTTTGCTCCAGGAAGCCTTATCCCTGCTGGTGGATCGTTTTTGTTGTCTTCTCTTTTTTAAAAGGTTTTTTTTTTTTTTTTTTGGCAGTGAACCATTTGAGTTGTTGCCATGGTTACCAGGCTCAGTAGACCACAGTCTCCACACGAAGGTCCACCTACCCCCTCCCCCTGTGTCCACCTATGTCTTTCCACCTCAACAGCTGCGTTTTTGGCTTTGTATTCATCCCGGCGTGCCTTGTATACTCCTTATCTATTATAGTGTGTCACAGTGGCGCAGAGCATTGCACTGCTGCCTCACAGCAAGAAGGTCCTGGGTTCGCGCTGTTGGCACCGCGCTCCGGGCGGGTTATCTCCCAAATAGGAGCCTTTCTGTGTGGGGTTTGCATGTTCTCCCCGTGCTCACATGGGGTTTCCTCCACCTAACGTCAGTAAGGACCCCCACCAAAAACATGCACACATCATCGTCTGACCGGCGATGGACACTCGTCACCAGGTCCCCGGGCGCGTCCACGAATGCTGCCCACTGCTCCTGGCTGCCCCCCCCGGAGGAAGGACAAGCCAGGATGGGTTAAACGCAGAGGCCTCATTTCAACGGCCACCATCCAAAGCATATGTGTGTGTGCATGTGTTGTAGTGTGGTGTGTTGTGTGATAATTAAAGATTCTTCTTCTTCTTCTTCTATCTCTGGCCCTCCGCCAGGTGAGGAGCACAGGAGAGGCAGGGATGGCTAACGGCTGCTGATTCTCTGCCCCGGCGGCGTCTGTTTCCTTCCTCCCCCCCTCCGCTCGTAAATCCGCGCCACTTTCAACGTCTGCCTTTCTCTCCCCGCGTCTCGGTCCGTCTTCACATCCGCAGCCGCGAGGAACAATAGCGGGGAGGCCCCTCCCCCCCGGTACGTTACTTGAGGTGTTACCTGCCTCGTGGACACAGGAGAAAATGTCGGCTACCAACGGGAGAAGAGTGGCAGACGCCAAAACCTCATTGGTCCCGACCCCTCGGGAAGGCGGGGCCGTTGATTTAAAAGGTTCGATTGGCAGAAATGCAAATCGATTGATACGACAAACTGTTCCTAAATCAATCTAAGTGGGTATCTCAACTCCCTCGCAAACAAACAAAAAGATCCCACATGTTTACTATGTTGGACACTGACACTATGATCATTAAACAGATTTTGGGGACTCTTTATGAGTGACTCAGTTAAAGCCCATTTCTGGGCTCTTCCTTCCTTTGATTCAGTTGCGATAACGAGTACGAGCTTCGCCGCCGGGCACAGGGCCCGCGCAAGTCTCGGAACTCGTTTGCGGACAAGATCCGAGAGTCGTGACTCACCGCTCGCGGATCTCGTTGGGGAATCGGTTCGGAGAGGCATCGCCTCCGTTTGGGGTGCACGCAAGACTCGCAGCACGGGGCTCTCGGCGGTTTTCGTCCAAGTCTCAGCGAGCGGTTGTGTCCGGCTGCAGTTACCGAGTGGCGAACGAGCGACATGATCATTTGAAAGATTTGTTCACTACTAACAAATCTTTTTTGTTTTTGCATCACTAGTGCATCCGAGTCTCATTACATGCATTGACCCCGAGCCATAACATTTTCAGTATCCACGTGACAATAGCCAAAGCCTTTTTTTGCATTATACTGCTGCCATCATTTTACGTTTACATTATATTAGAACTTATAGTAGGTGCATAAGCTCCTGTTTCTAAATTCAACCAGATACAAGTGCAATATGCCATCGTTGGCCGGTCGGGTGCAATAAGTGAGGATCGGCTAAAACAAGGTTCGGGTTGAAGTCGATCCAAATTCGACGTCATAACTGGTGACCCGAGCTGCTATTCTGAAAGAAACCCGAGGTGGCTCAGTCGGACAGAAGGAAATGGAATTAGCTTGACACAACAGCGAGAAGACCTGGTGGTCCGTCTCTGATTGGCTGAACCCTTATCCATGTCTGTGTCCCATTAGAGGGAAGAGGTAACTTAAATTAAAACACCTCCGCTGACCCCTTTCCCAATAATCACTCACTTTGTCCCCGACAGGGGGTTGACACCTGATCTGACAGACTCCACCGTGAGCTACGTCACTGTCTATTAGGTGGACACTTCTGCTCGGCGGGCAGATGGATAGCCAGGGGATGACGGTGGGTCAGATAATAGCGGTTCGACTTACAGTAATGTATCACTGATTTAAAAAAATAAAAAATAAAATAAGCTCGAAGGAACCAGTTCCTTCATCACAGAACAAAAAAAATTCCTGATAGGAGTTATCGCAACCCCTTGCCTTCGTTTTCCCACGGGCTGTAGTTCATCCGCGCTGAGCCCTCTTGAACCATTACTGCAAGACAAGCCCTTCCCGTCGTAATCGCAGAGTCTAATTTACATTCAGATATGGCTGCAGCCGAGGCAGAAAACTGGGAACATATTCCCTTGGACTCGTGGGAAAAGATGTATAGCCCTGCCGCAGGGCCACTTACTTGGAACGCAGTCCACCGCGTAGCTAGAGGCACGGCTCCACAACTCCGTATTATTTCCTTCACAGTTATAGGAACCAGTGTGTGTGCAATTATATCGCCCTGGAGCTGGCCAAGGCCTATCTTTGTTCATGGGAACCTTGGCGTGGTGTGTGCAGAGTAGGGGGATCTGTCATATGTCCCATGCCAGCCACAGCCAGAGGTGTGTTTAGACTAGCACCAGCAGAGGCTGAGATGCCATGTTCTCAGCTCAACTGAAACAACAAGCGCTCAATGAGATGGAGGGGCTTGTTGGGATGGCATGAGGAGTGGGTCTTGTTGAAGTGTGTGTGTGTGTGTGTGTGTGTGTGTGTGTGTGTGTGTGTGTGTCTGTGTTTGTGTGTGTGTGTGTGTGTGTGTGTGTGTGCACACGCGCGCTCACACCCACACACACACGCCAACAGCTGTGTGTATTGATTCCGGTGACAGCGGTTCAGTGTGTGTGTATGTGAGAAACACACAATGCATCATGCCACAAAAAAAAAAAAAAGGTGTTTCGATAATCAAACCTGCACTAATGTGTTGAGTCTTAGAGTCTTTAGATTGTAAAATCCCAACGGCCACAATATGCCCTTTGTGTCGTTTCCCTGTAGTTGCCTTGATGTTACACCCTAAAATTGCGTCAGGGTTCCCCCCCCCCACCGGTTGTCAGACGAAATGAGCATCCAGCTCAAGTCCACAGTTCTATTAGAAACATATGCAGAGTTTCGTACCCCTTAAGAGTGTGTCTCTTTCACCCAAGATAGGAAAGCACGTTAGAAGCTATAGCAACGGTTCATCTAACTTGGGGCAGCATGTCTCACTCTCCACATCTAGAGAGTGCAAGAGACTGAGGATGAAAGATTTTTTTTATTTATTTTTTAAGGCAGCAACGGGGGGGCGCTCTGGACAGACCGTGCACAGGGTCTTTGATGTCAGCCCAGAACAGGGTCTCAGGAGTGTCAGCTTTGCGGAGGGGTGTGATGGCATGTGGATATGGAACTGCGGAAGCAATGGAATTGCTGAGAGAGGGCGGGCGCGGCAGGGCCGGGTGGACCCGGTGAGGGAGGTTTAACCCAGGAGACTAACTGCACCAGGCCCCCAGACCTCTGATAAGGAGAGTCTGCGCAGGCACCCCCTCTCCCTTTTCAAGATGTGCCGCGTCCCTGATAAGTGAATGCCGAAGGGGCGATGGCTCACAGCGGGGCTGGTTCCACAGTCGCCCCATTCGCCCTGGAATAAACAAGATTAGAGGCAGATAAATCAGGGTTAGAAGGCTCAGGCTCATTGGGTGCTTCGCTGCGGCGGTGGCAGGGAGGCTTGACTGCCCAGAGACTCCTTTTTGCCAGTTAATGTAGTGGAAAGGCTAAATCAAGTGAACAGATGTGCAGGTAAGATAAGGTCCCAGGGGCAATTGGGGAACAGATGAAAGTGGGCAATTAATTTCAACGGAAATCTGAGAAACGAGCTTGGTTAAACCAACATTATGTCTGGGATGGTGCAATTAGCATTGGTAGAAAGCACAATATGAGAACAGGTGTAAAAGCCCGTTCAGAGACGATGTCAGAAAGTTGGCGTTTTCTGGAGTTCACAGGCGTCAAGCTTTCTCGGTTGCAGGTTCTGTTACAGGAAAAAGTACAATTTACTGTCCGCTGGGAAAGGTAGAATTCACTGACGTAGGAATTCGAATTAAAAATTGTACTCAGTTTTCTTAGTGTGCTGGACAGCCATGTTAAATTTGTATTACACTCCATCGGCAGCCTGTATACACAAAGCTAGCCATCTCCATAATTTATTTGGCATCAAGGCAACATGTTATTTTCATGTTTTATCGACCGTAGTTTTTTTTATTATTGAAGACAAAGCCATAATGAGACATTGCCTCCGACAGTGAACTTCTTCTGCATCAGGAACATTGACTTGAACTCCCAAGAAAGGATGAAAAGAACAATGGGAAAAGCCCTTCATCAAGTCTTTGGAAGCGTTTGAGATTTTCTTGACGACCTCGGAACCAGTTGGAATCACGTCGTACATATTGCTTCATGCTCAACTTTGAAGGCCACCTCCAGTTTTCATGTTTTTCCCTTTTGAGCTACTTTGTGGTTTTCTATTGCACCACTTGCTGCAATGAATCGATTCAACATACAATTTGAACAAATAATAGATTTTGGGACCAAGTGTTTTTCTTCTTATTGTTGAAATGGAGTTGGAGTTAAAAAAGAGTCGTTTGATGGCCTAAGCTGCACACTCACCACAATATGAAAATTCACTGAAATAAATTCTCGCAATAAAACCACAGTCAGCCTTTTGACACCAAGTCTGTTGGGTCAGTCAGTTCTTTGTAGAAAAAAAGGCTCCACCTTAATTTCCCCTCAGGAGAAGATTTCAGGTTGAAAGAATCAGACAACATTAATCCGGCCATATAAAACAAAGCCAGTTTTGAGGGTAGACATCCAAGTATAAAGTCCTGCCGTCTAAGAACACAGCTGAACTCTGACAGTGTAGTCACATTGTGCTACGCCTCAGTCTCCGCTTTGTAGACAGCGGGTGAGTGAAATCATCAGCGTGTAAGCAGGGCTAGTATTTATTTTGCATCTGGGGCTTTTGCACATGTACATGCCGCTACTGCCCCTGATTTGAACCCAAAGACTTCCAAGTCTCCGCTTCCTTGGTGGACTGCTTCGGCCAAGGTGTTACGGCTCTTCCCTCTTTCTTCTTCTGGCTCCAACATTTACCAGCACATAATTAAATTCTGCACATGTCAAGAATGCAGGTTGCAAAGCCCCTTATTAATGTCCATGGGTCAGGGGGATGGGACGGACAAGGGGATGTGCTGACAGGGCTGCATTCAGGGCAGGAAGAAGAATAGCCCTGTATATAGACAGTCATGCTGTCTGTCTGTCTGAGAATTCCGAACAACCGACCAACACAGACACCCACACCCACACCCACACCCACACACACACACACACACACACACACACACACACACACACACACACACACACACACACACACACATCTAGCCCAGTAATTGACCCCAGAGTGTGACTTTGTGTCCTGCAAGTGTGCGATAACACACTGGCACCTCGACAGGGCTCACTGCCACCCTCTCCATTCTGGAGGTGTTATCACACGTTTGGACCGCACTGCTGCAGAAGTGCCCAAGTGTTCACTATGTCGTCAAAATTATTGCTTCAATACGAAAAACGAATACATAAATAAATGAGCTGTCTGTCATAAGAGGAAAAAAAACATACCCAGGTAATAATGCTGAGTTTAAAAAAAGCCTGCGATATGCGCCGGCTGTGAAGGAGATTACTATGGCGTTCGATGATGATGACTAAATTAATTACTTGCTTACTAATTGTCTGAATGCTGAAACTTGCCTGGCCGAACAACCTCAAATATAATCTCTCTAGCTCCCCCCGAAAACTCAATGGAGGCCATTTCTGTGCAACAGCAGAAGCACAGAATCAGAGGAAAACAAGCTGTAACAGACAGTTACGTCAGGGAGACGTACACACGTTGGTTCTTTGACCTAGCAGACTAGGGGGAGTTTGGACAGTGTCTTGCAGGAGGCCCCTTGCCCCGAGCTGAAGTTGACCCCCTTCTCAGAGGGGGTCTAATTTAATAAGGCCGCTTCACGGCCCCTGTAGGAGGTCTCCCAGACAAAAAAAAAACAAGACCCGGAATGACATATAGAGACAGACACACACAGGGAGGTTGACCGGCAGATGCCTTTCATCGTCCTCATCTGCAAATAATGTCTTTAAAGACTCCTAGTGTGACCATTGGAAGGGTGTGGACGTTGGGGTGAAGGGGGCAAAGGGGGTGAAAGGGGCCGGAGGCGTAGCGTGTCAAAGAGGGAGACGCTTTGTATTTTTTGTTGGTATTAATAAACCTCCAAAGTCGCACGGGGACTGAAACGGTAGCTAGCCTATACGGGCAGAACACTGAAAATACTCAAGTTTGCTTGAATGGTCGTTCATAGTCAAAATCATGTTTTATTTATATATATATATATACACATACACACACACACAAAATGTAGTACAGGTATATAAATAGAGAAAAATACCATCCATATCAAGAGGCACTATAAGAAGGTGAAGGATTAGACTTTAAAACCTTTTGGTTAAGGAAAGGCTGATTTTGACCTCAAGTAATGTATGTATTACTCGTCAGGGAGGACTGTCTAATGTCCACAATCCTGACTGAAGTTCTCTGTATCGCTGTGGCGAGCTGTTGGCTTTCTCAGTGGTAGGCTGTCGCCATTGTGACTCGAATGTTTACCGTACCGCATTCCGGCGTCGCACTTTGAAAACAGCACGTCAGAGAGCGAAACAAACGATCAGCGCGGAGGACACTACGGAAGTCGCTTTGTTTTATAATGTCACGGTAGAGCAAAATGTTTTAAATCACGCTTGCATAGGTCCCCCCGCACAACGCACGCTGGTGCACGACGTTAGTTCGGGAAAACAAGTCCATTTATCCGTCAATATAAAAAGCAAAGCAAAAAAATAAAAGCTTCTCTTTGAAACCGGCTGTTGACTTCTCCATTCATCACTCCATTTAAGATTCTGCTTTGCATTGTAAATAGAAGCTGTTTCCGGTATATATATATCTATATATATATAGAGAGAGAAATATCCTTCAGTTGAAGGGAATAATCTTAAATTCCGACAATGCCGCGTTCCCATTTCTTGCCGCGTGGGCTGCAGTTCGCTCGGGAAACGTGAATTACTACTTTGCAACAGCAGTTACACTGATTTTTTATTTCATTTTTTTTTCATCACACGTTTCTTATCAGAGTGGAGGGTGGGGGGGGGCGGGGTTATCAGCGGCGATTTTGTCTGCAGGATCTGCGTGGAGTCTCTGCGGTTCTTATCTGTATGTACCGTCAGGATCTCAGCGCTGGAAGCAACCTCCCCGCGGGAATCCGCATAGAGGCTCCGGCGGGGGCTGCCGATGTGGCGTGAGCGGGCAGCCAAACATGGAGAACTGGCCCAAGTACCTGCGCTAATCACGTTGTTGGCGGTAATGTCACGGACGCTTTTTCTGGCAACGAGGCGAGCAGTGAGCCGCCCAGCAGAACCGGCAACCGCCGCGGAGACGTGCGGCAGTTCTTTTTCCGAAATAATCACGAGCACCTTCGCGTGGGAGAAATGTCGGTTTCCATCGCGTTATTTATGCTTTCCCAAATAACGAATTCGGATTTGGGTCCATCCCTAGTTAGCAGGCCCATCAGAGACCCAAATGTATGTGCACCAGCACTGGAAAAAGTGAGTTACTGGTCACCTTTAATACAAACAATGACTGAGTTGATCCTTACTCATCTAACTTCCGATTCCTAACAAATAATGGCAGGACTAAAATTAATTCCTACTTAAATGTCCCAGCTGATTAATCAAATTCATAAATGGATAAATACTGTTGCTGCAACAGCATTTTTGTCCTTTTTGTACTATATCCCAGTGAAGATGGGCCACTGACGTACTATATGGCCGGTCCAGGTAACCAGGAAGCGGAACCAACAGGTTGTCGGGTGCCAGGAGGCAGACAAAGGGCTTATAATGGGGAGATCATCCCACACATGGAAAAATGTAACATGTTCTTAAAAGATGATTAACAAACATGTGAGCTTGAATCTTTTTTTGGTCAAAAGCAAAAAAGCACCCTAGGGCTGAAGGCGAGCACTTTATTAGGATTAGTAAAAAGGGTACACAAAACTCAGGGCAGAGCTACAGCAACTAGAGACCCTCGGCATTACTGAAAAAACCCGAAGAACCTGTATAATGTGCCTAAACAAGTATAAAAAGGGAACATAGTGAATTGCCTACCAGGCAACTTGAAGATCTATCAGGGCCAAAGTACTTTCCACAAATGAGACGCCTCTTCTGTGTTCTGGCAGGTGCATTTTGGACAGAGCGCCAACATTTGCAATTTGAACACACCTTTTGGCCGCTAATGCTTTAAAAGGCTGCCATTTGGGCTGACCGCCGCTCCTAAGGTTTTTCATAGGACAACATGACAATTCTTTGAGTGTGCCAGGCCCTAAGGCCTACATTGATGACGTGTTAATTTGGGAAGCTACAATTGAAACAGCACAATGCAAGGCTACCGCAAGCATTAGAAGGTGCCCAGTCTCACGGTTTAAAATTAAACCCAGAAAAATGTGAGTATAGATGAGGTTCAGATATGCCAGAGCAGAGCGGCTGCCATCAATGACATACCGCCACCTACAGACAAGGAGGGTATGAAGCGCTTCCTACAGTAGGCATGGTGAATTATGTAGGCAAATGTATCTCTAATCTATCATCATAAACCCGCCAGAAGGAGATCTTTATTGTGCAAAGACAGAGTGGAGCTGGAATAGTTTCATGCAAAAGAGCTTGAGGATGTGAAACGCCTCATTGCACAGTCCTCTGGCCTGAGGTTTTAACAATGAAAAACGCAAAACTAAAATTACTGCGCATACCTCTTAAGCAGGCCTGGGAGCGGTATTATTACAGCAATATGGTAACCAATGACGACTGGTACATATGCCTCCAGGGCTCTCGCTGGGCATATGACTGCTCAGGACAGAATCAAATCCGTGGACCGTATGAAATGGTGCATGGAAACACCATCAGGAAGAGCTGCTCAGTTTCGGGTGAGATGTGGAAAAAGCAATAGCTCAGGCTACCATGACGATGGCTTTTAAAAAGTGATGGAATGACAAGTGATTGCTCTGGACAGTCAATAGCCACACCATTAATGACATTTTATCGATGATCTGTCCGTCATAGATGGAATCCTATTCAGCGGGTCTCGAGTAGAAAGTCCTGCAAAAAGGAAAAAAAATTGCGATTGTCTTAGAGATGCAGGCAAAGGCAATACTATGTTGGCCAAAGATTTTGACTTTGCTGAAACATATGGGTTTAGGCACACCACATCGAGTCCGCCACACCCCCTGCTCGACGGGTCGGTTGAGAATGGAGTTCAGCTCGTCAGACGGCTCATCGAGAAGGCTCCGTACTTGGAAACCGTCCCTTATCTTCCTTCCGCAAGTCTGTACATTTTCCATTTGCGGAAAGGGTCCAGTTTAGGACTGTGTCAGGGCTACAGCACAGATCTGAGGTATACGTATGTTTCTTATTTGCAATAGGTCTCAAGGTCATGAGTTTGATCTTAATGTTCATGCGACGCTCATATTTTCTCTGGCCTCTGGTTCACATATGTAAGGGAGCGGGGAGATAAATCAAGTCTATTTATCTTCATTGCATTGCATTTTGTGAGAACTGTCGATCCTTCTTGACATTCCGTTCACTGAAGGAGGTTGTAAGTAATCACAGTGTTCAATTCCTTCATGAATCAAAACATACGTTTTCCAATGGGATTCAGATGAATTCTATGCGGTTCCAATGCGGTCAGAGTCCTCGTAACTACGGGCGACAAGATTCTAATTAGCATCGGCCTGAATCTTCTCGAGGCGGCGCGACAGGAGACGCTTTAGAAAACGGTTGTCTCTGCAGGGAGAGGTGGCACCTGCATTTCACCGCCATTCGAGGGGTCGTCAAAGACGGGGTCAAACTAGTTTAAACGGTGATAAAAATGTATTGCGCTCACACGTTATTAAGGAGGCAATAGACAGCTTTTCAACTTTCCCCTTCAACGTTCCCTAGCGGTATAATTGTTTGCGCCGCTGTCGCAAAGACAACCGGATTGCCTTTCTTTTTCCTCAGCGGCCTCCATGGAAACACCGTTTTTGTAGCATGTTCACCAAAGAGGTAAATTGAAATTGTCACAGTTGTATTGATTTGCTTTGCTCTTTTGTGTTTGCTCTTTTGCCCTTTTCTGCGTATTGACCGCTTCGGCCCGCCGCCGCAATACATCAACGTCGCCGCCATATTGGAAGAGGCATGACCGGCCCGTGAACAAACACGGGCGAACGAGGCGCTTTAACATTTCGACGAGTCGTTGTGAGTCGCACAGACACGGGCTCAGGGAACGCGACGGAGCCTCCCTGGGGACGGAGGCGCTGACGCGGCAGGGTTTTCATTAACAGGGAAACAATGGAATGGCTCACCGGCCAAACGTGAACGCAAACAGAAATTGATCAGCGAGCGTCAGATCGGCGTCCGTTCCGACCATCGCCCGCGCTGTGACCCGCAAGCCTCATTTTGACCACGGTACCGTCCGCCACAGTTGTTTTTATATTCAAGGGTTTATGATCTACCTGGAGGCGATTGCTTCACCTTCCACCTTCCACCATTTCCGCTACTGGGTGCGCATTGGTTGACGCACCCCCATGCCACTTTAATGCACGTACGTGTATATACATAATAGCCTATCCCATATACATAAGTCTATTCCCTTTATTTCTATTTTTTACCCCCACTCTGCATTACCTTAAGTTCTTTATTTTAATTTATTCTATATTATTCTACTTAGTTACCGCATTACGTTTTAGGAATCAGTAAGTTAGTCGAGTAGAAATGTTTTGGTAGCTAATGTGTTTCGGTCTAGAACATATGGTGCGTAATCACCGGGTGCGTTGTGTTGACGTTTCGCTGCATATATGTATGGAAGTATGTATATGTATGTGACTAAACCTCTTGAATCTTCCTTCGGCCCCGCCGTAAGTCCATCATTTTCCTGGGATTCCTGGCAGAACGTTTCCGAACGCATAGTGATGCAGAGGCGGATAGGGAACCCCTCTAACGCCCATGGTGTCATTATTCTACAGCCATTACACTGAACAATCAGCATTAACTTCGTAATGATAAGTTAAAGCAAAGAAGTTGTCGAACGCATTAACTCTGACGACCCTGACATGGTAGTGCAAGTGAACTAAGTCAACTCACTGCGATGCCTTTGCGTAGAACTCAGCTGTGTCAAGCCGTCCTATTTCATGCAATTCTGTTTCTCACAGAATATCAATTCCAATACAAAACAGATAGGCAGGAGTAAGTGGTATGATTATCCCTTAATTTGGGCAACTGCAATAACGCATTTCCCACTAGTTTATTCATCCACCATACCATACCATACATTCCTGTAAACCATAGTCTTACTTCCCAATGACACATCGGAAGAATCTTGTGAGAGAGCGGATGAATGCCGCTGTTGTTATGGCAGAGGATCCTAGGAGACCAGACACCGTTACCACGGCTCGGCCGTTCTGTTCCTCCGTCTCCCCCTTGCCTTGTCTCTTTGCGCCCGAGCTGACCTTGACCCCTCAACCCCATCGTTCTCCACCGCCGGCGGGTTCCTCCTCTTTCCGGCCGTCACCTGTGTCTCCATCCATCCAGGCGGGAAACGCGCATTTTCAATTTCCCTCTTAAAGCGACGCGACGTCGTTTGACGCGACAGATTAACGGGCGTCTCCGAGGGGCCTTCCCTCTCGAAAAGCTGCCGGTCGCGCCCACCTTCCCCCTGCCCGCTGGTACCCTGCCAGGACAGAATGCAGAGTAAACATGGCCTTACATACCACGCAGTTTACCCACGCGGAGGATATACTATATACTATACGCGCGATGACTTTTGGCGTCGCCGTCTAAATATGTCGTTGTTGAAGAACAGGAAACAACATTGCTGCAGACGCAACCAGGCGCAGGACATCACAGGGGGAGGAGTAAAGCCGAAGGTGAGACACACTCAAAAGGGAGCGAAGGGAGTTGTTCGAGCGGTAATCCCTAAGATTATTTAGTTTAAAAAAATAAAAAAAGTAAAAAATGTTAAGATTGTTGGCGGCGGGGTCCGCCTTTCCCCGGCTAGAATGCAAAAGAAAAAAATCAAGACACGTGCATGCAGTGAGAGGCAGCCATGGAGGATTCGAGCGACCGGTGTAGCTGGTTGCGGTCAGTCAACTGTCCAACGTGGAAGAACACGACCGTCTTAAAGTGACACACCGGGGTCAATCCAGATGTTGAAAAAAAACAAAATGAAATGCTGCAGTTTCAAACGTGATTTCTGGAGCCCAGTGGTGTCGTCTACCCCACCCGAGAAGAAGTTACGGACGGCCACTTTGAGGTCAGCAGCACTATTTGGGAGGTCCCCGCACGCACAAACAAACTCCCGACTTGGGAGCTTTATTTGGAGGCACGGAGTGGGACGCCCCCCTTCTAACTTGCTGGTTTGTTTTCAGAGCCGGCGGGGTGGGCCCCTCGTTCACAGTAAGATGGCGGGCGGGGAGGTACCACCCCCCCCGTGTACTAGTTTGGTTTACTGGTGTTGCAGCAGCGGAGCTCGGGGTTTCGTTTTAGCCAGAGCATCTGCTGCGAGGCAACGCTCTCCTGACCTGGAAGAAGGGAGGGGGGGCAATCAGCGTCCGACTAAAACATTCCAAATACTAACATTCCAGCAGACTACCGTGCCTGTGCCCCTAATGCGTAAAATATGCCTCACAGCTCTGGCACAGGGAGGGAAAGGAAAGGAGGCAGGGATTTGGCCAAGGCCGCGGAAGCTCTTCTGAAGACATGGACCTGCCAGCATGAGGGAGGGGGACCCCCCCCCGTAGGAAGGAGGGAGGGGGACCCCCCCGTAGGGAAACCTGCCCGCAGGAAGCCTCTTCTGCGTAGAATGGCTTCAGGGGGAAACGTCCAGGGGCAGGTGTCAGAGCTCGAGTTGAATTTTCGCTCAAATTCTGACGGTTGCAAAAGAGACACTTCAAGGTGATTGAAATGTGGTTTGATGGAGCTTTATCGCTTTATTTTCATGTGTTTATTTACAGATTTGTATTCAATATTATTCTTCTGTTGAGTTGTTTTGTATTATTTGGTTTCTGTCTATGATTGATTGCTATTTTGATATCGGCTTTGTGTTTAATTAGAAAAAGAAAGTGTATTTTGCTTATGAAATTAATGTATGTGGATGTATTCAAGTTTAAAATGCATGCTCTTATGTATTTTATCTGGAAATAAAAGCAGTGTACTGGTTTCGCTTTTTCTATACTGAATGGTCTATTAAATTCAAGGTTGGGCGACAATAGGGATATAACCTCATACACTATGAATTTCCTTTATGCAATTTAACCTGAGATAAAAGCAGCATTTGCGTACTCGCCGGTGCAATAGACATTTCCATGGTAACAGGGAGCTACACCAATCAGAGCTATCGCTGTCTCATGTAGGATTATGGGCAGGGTGGTCTTCATGACGTCGCAAATTTTAAGAAATGTTTTTCTTCAGACAAGTTTGATATCATACAGACGCGTGGCTTCTACGGAAGCAAAAATGAACTATTATACATAATGTTTATACATTTAGTAATGCATCTTGATGCAACGGTCTCAAACATAAAGAAGTTGCATAATTAAAAACCTGAAAATGAAATGAATTAATGGGTGAAAAAAGAGATGCATGTGTTGCAAGGGGTTGTTTTGGTTGGGGAGCATACTTGCATTGTCAGAATTTACATATATAATTTGCAAAGCCGTGAATTATATGGGAGGTCATTTTAAGTGGCGCCCCCTATTGACTCCACCCCTCCAAAAGTACATGTCCAGAGCCGTCCAAAACAGTTGACCTCATTTAGGTAGCTCTTTTATTTACTGAGATATAGGGCCTCAAAGGTTCTGGTCAGAGTTCAAAGGACAATATCACAGTTTGGGGTCCACTGAAATGTTATCACCTACAAGATGAGACCTTTCCAAAAATGTGTTTTGGATTTGTTATAAAAAAAAGCCCGATTTTATTACATTTAGATCTGAACAGTCTTGGAATCTACACTTGGCGCCGCGCTGACAGGGCAGGGTTGGATTTATAATTTTTTTTTTTGCTGAATGAATTGGTTGAAAGGGTTGTGTGTGTCGTAGGCCACAGTGCTGGCTACAGAAAGAGAGCTTCGTCGTCGTCTTCTCCTCTGGGCTGCTCCCGTTAGGGGTCGGCACAGCGGATCATCTGCCTCCAACACCTTCTGTTCTGCGCACCGTCCTCCCTGACACCAACCGCCTGCACGTCCTCCCTCACCGCATCCACAAAGCTTCTCTTCAGCCTTCCTCTTTTCCTCTCGCCTGGCAGCTCCATCCTCAGCCTCCTTCTCCCAATGTATCTCTCATCTCTCCTGCACACGTGTCCGAACCGTCTCGATCTGGCCTCTCTCGCTTTTCCTCCAACCTGAGCTGTCCCGCTAGTGCACTCCTTCCTAATCCCGTCCGTCCTTGTCGCTCCCAATGAAAATCACAGCATCCTCGAAAGAGAGAGAGAGAGTAAAAAAAAACGAAAAGACGTGAATAATCCACAAAAGGACGACGGTAGAAAAGACGGAAGGTAAGACGGACAGGCAGAGGGTTCAATGTAGAGGCAGGGTAAAAAGCCTGGCGATGCGAGGAAAAGTCGGGCAGCATCCCAGAGACAGGAGCCGGCGGGGGGTGGGGGTGGGGGGGGGGGGTTGGGCAAGATGATGGAGGAGATGAGGTGAGCTCCATCGCACAGATGTAAGCGCCGGTAGCCAAAGCTCGAGAGAGAAATGGATGGAGTTACAATGATGGGAAAGAGAGAGAGAGCTGGAGGGGGTGGCAGGCCAGGCTGACTCATAGAACAGCACACGATATGCCTTCCTATAACCACCGCCTCAAATACTCAATGTCGAAAACCCAAGGAAACAGAGCAACATTCCTTGGGGGGGGGGATTGCAAGTAGAAATTTGATCAGATTTGACCTGAATCTTGTCGCCTACATTCTTCAAAACGAAGGATAAAGGGCCATCACACCTTTATCTGAAGGTTAGCCTCCGATGTCAATGTCACACGACATATAAACTATAAAGATGATCTCTTTATAGTTGATCTTTTAAACCCTTTTTATTTAACCAAAAGCAGAACTAGGTCATCATTACTTGAGGGATATAATAATATATCATTTATCATACTGTATTTATACAACATAATTTATACATATATATATATATATATATATATATATATATATGATATGATAGTACTTTATAAAAAAAATTTATTCATATATAATAAATATTGGGTGCGGCAAATTTGCCTATAAATTATGCGCAATCTTGTGCTGTTTATTCGCGGCTCCCTTGGTGTAATGAATTATCCAAGGATGTTCTCCAAACGAGGAAAAATGCAAATTAGCAAATTTTCAAGAAGGCGAGGTAGAGTGGTAAAAGTTCTGCATTTCTATGTCGCACTTCATCTCAAGAAGTCTCTTCTTGTATCACATCACACGTGTTGTCTGACGCTGTTTTATGTTGGGGGGGGATACCTTCCGAATTGAATTCTCTGTTGCGGTGAATCCGGACCTGACGACAAATCTGAAATCTAAAGGACTCGGACACGCAATCTCAAACAGGACAAATTGGTCCCTCGGGCTATGAGGTGCAACTGTTCCCTAAATTTGAGCAATTGAAAAGTTGATTTCCAGCAGATCCTTTTAGCAGCTTTATGAAGTGAAGCGCTCGGTACAGGTAAGTGATGCGCATTGACTGCCCTAGATAGACTAAGATGTTCTAATCGATCTGCCCGGGGATAATATCCACATTGCTAACTGACTGTATCTCAGATATTTATTGCCTGTAAATACCTCATGGAAGCCCCGATGGAAGTCTCACAGTATTGTGCCATTTGGTTTTGGCAATACTGCCCATCCCTAAAACCAAGTAATACCCTGCTTATTTAACAGAAATCTGACCACATCTTTAGACCTAGGGCCGTCTAGTTTGACGCTACCCCATCGGTTGGATGCCTCGAAAACCTCCACATGGTAGCAGTTGCCGGCTACGACCACGCCTTTGTTTTCCGCTTTGTTGTGCAGCGGAGTCGTCTTTCCTTGGGTCAGACCGTGCGCTCTCACCCGTCATTATTCAGATTTGTGGTTTAATGCACCGAGTGTTGTGTTGAATGTTTAATGGACAGCTGGGAGGGACGCACCGAGTCGCATGACGCATGTAATTATGCCCCGCCAATTTCTCCCAGCCTGCTGGGCTTTCTGAAAGCCAGTGTCTGCAATCAAACCCACTGCACATCTTTGGTTACAATAAAACAGGTGAATTTGAAGGATAAATGAGTCTGCGTACGCTCGGAAGCCATTATGTCGCAGTGTTGTGCCTATCTTGAAAAAAACAAGCCGTGGAGACACAGGTTTGAATAAAGAGGTTATCTAAAACCGGATGTTGCGGTTGTATATTAACCGTCTCCAATCACACTGTTTTAATTCCCCATCGCTCGCCAAGTAGTGCGTCTTTTTTGTGTGATTTATAGTTTATGGGCATTTTCAGACAGCAACAACTTAACAATTCCTCTTAAAAACAAAGGTAAAACTATTTAGGGATATAAATAAAAATATATAACGGGGTGGGGTGGGGTGGGGTGGGGGGGGTGGGGGGTTTAAAATATGGACGCAAAACTGCAAGATAAAGAAAAAAAGTCGGATCAAATGAGCATAAAGAAAAACATATTAGAAGGGCCATGAAAAAAAACAAAAACAAAGATCTTAGCTAAGACTGACTATTCCTGTTTGTTGATCTTGACTACAGTAGTATTTAGTTGTTGTAGTGACATAATACTCTAACAACACATACGTTGATGCCAATGTTGACTAGCTTTGAGTTGTTTTTTATTTATTTATATATATATATATATATATATATATATATATATGTACAGTACTATTTATACTGCACTTATGTTCAAGGTTACTCTCATGGTCAAGGTCTGCTTTGATTGTGTCTTTGCCTCTGATGTAAGTCGTTTGGACGCAAGCGTCTGCTAAATGAATAAATCTGAATCATTAAAATACTTGGGAGCCACCGGCAACCGCGTACGAGCAGCCACTCATAAGATGAAGCGACAGTTGGAGTAAACCTAATCAATTTCCCCTTAACAAAATAGCTCCACCGTGAACCTTGCACCAGTCTCCGAGAGTTTCTGAAAAAGCAGCAGATGAAGTTGTTTATCGGGCAATTACAATCAGTGTGTTTATGAATATTGTGGAGGTGGAAGCAATTCAGAGGCACTTCCCCCGCTCAAATTAGTGGCAGGAAGCCCTTTATAATTGTCATGTTAAAGTGGACCGATTATGCTCCTTTTCACCAAGTTAATATATGGGCTCTGAGGTCCCCAAAACATGCTTTTAAAGTTTTTTTTGCTGAAAATACCACCCAGATTATGCATTCGAGCCATTCTTACACGCGTCCACTCCACCCTTTCTGAAAACGGGCGGTTTCAGTGGGAGGAGACGCTCTCCTGAGGCCTCTAGGTCTGTCAGCCAATGGGGTTTGAGCACAAGTTCCAGGTTCGGTGAGCCGCTGGCGTTTGAACACGGCTCCCGCGTTCCGTTTTATTTACTTAATCATTTTCAATGATTTCACATTATCACTCCACCAAAATCGAATTTTAAAATACGATGTTCTCAATGTGTTATCGAGAGGAACGGGGACGAGCAGCGGACGGAGAGCAGACGGAATACTGGGAAAGGATAGAAGGTTTATTTTCAAGGGAAATAAGGGATGGGGGAATGGAATGAAGTCCAGGTGGGTCGGTCGGGGGTCCGAGCGCTGAGGGCCGGAGGCGCAGGGCTCCGAGTGTGGACAGGCTGGGAGGCAGGCAGGCTGCCACGGGGGAGGTTTTCTGGGGACAAGGGGCGGACAGGGTCAGACGAGGCAAGGGGCAACAAATACATAGGGACTTCAACGGAGCGCCGTCCGGAGAACACCACACTCGGTGACGGGTACGATCAAACGAGGGCTGGATGAGGAGCCGGGGTTCTGATGGAGAGTGGTGATGACGAGGAGCAGCTGTGCCGGCCAGGCCCGCAACCAGGGGCCATGCCCAGGCTGCACTGTCAGGTATAGACATGGACATACGAGACGCTTCTCGAGCCTTCTTTCTCTCCTCCTTCTCCAGACGCAGAAGCAGACACTTTCACTTTTGTGGCGTCCGACCGAGTAGTGACAACACACTTAGTATTTTATAAATTTCAAATGTGTTATTTGACGGATGTGATGGATACATGAAAATGAACGAAATAGATTTTATTTATGTATATATATTAAAAAAAACAACAACAACTGAAGAGGCTGTGGGCAAGTAATGTAATAGGTGTATGCCTGAACACCAGGTAACACCGCTTACACCTGCAACCGCGGCAAGCCTAGTGGTTGTACCTCTAATGTTCAGCCACAAAAGTTGTCTTTCTCTCTCTTTTTCACCCAGGTTCCAGTTTAAAGTGAATTGTGCGCAGTGGCTTAACACGGTGGGCATGGGCCCCGATTAATTATCTCAGGGCTTTGGCGATCGCTCCCAAGCTCTGGTGCGGAGAAGGGTGCCGAAGCCAAAATATAACCTGACAAGATTAAACTAGAGCTCTGGAATGCCAGCAGAAATCTACAGACTCCACAGAAGAAATAGATGAATGATCATACGTGATATTCCACAAAGCTGTTGCTGCTGTAACAGCTTTAACTCAAGACATAATTCCCACGAGTGTTGGAAGAAGTGGGAATTTGGAAATCCGAAGTATAAGGAGCTGATCTATGTTGAAGTTCCACTTGCATAGGTAGCTCAAAGCAAAGTGACATCGGTACGTGTTCACTTGACTTTAATTGAATAAGAAAAAAGCTATTTTTTTGAAAGAGCAAGGACAGAGGAGGAAGCAGAGAGGCCAAGCCATGGACAATAATTAGTGATTAAATGTAGAACAGAAATCAGGTATAGTAGTAGTTTAATTCACAATTATAACGTCTCAGAACAGTTTCTAAAGAATAGCAAGTGACAGTTCTAAACAGCTTGATAAGAGCGATTTGACATTTTTGACTTGAAAATCATAACTTTGAGGACATACCAGAGTTTAGACGTGTATTGATCTCATTTTTTAATGTTGGCAACCATGCGTGGCCAAGATCTACTTTTTTTTTTCCACCCCCCGGAGGTCCATCCAAAAGTCATACACAACTCCGTGCCCTAGTAATAACCCAAGATTCAAGATTCAAGAGGTTTATTCGTCACATACATATACATACTTTCATACATATATGAGTGAAATGTCAGTGCAACGCACTCAGTGATTACAAACAATATGTCCTAGGAAAATTTATTTCTACTAGACCAACTAACTGATTCCTAAAACGTAATACACTAAGTCGAATACTTATAGAATAAAATAAAAATATATAGAATAAAATAAAATTAAATGAAATTAAATGGAATAGATAAAGGGAATAGGCTAATGTATATGGGATAGGCAATTATGTAAATAAAGATATGTGTATTAAAGTGGCATGTGAATAAAGTGAGGTAGTGTTTGTGGTATAATACAGCACAGTATACAACAGTACGGCGCAGCAATACGATAACACCAAACAACCCAGAACAGTGACACAGTATGCGGTACAGTATGCATCAAACAGTACAGTAGGTAGTGGAGCCTATATGTGTGTGTCTCAGTGAGGACCCCTGGTGAGGTCAGCATTGACAGTTCTTATGGCTTGCGGGAAGAAACTGTCTCAGTGGCTCTGTTCTCGCTGTGTGACTGCGGAGGCGCTTGCCTGACCACAGCAGCTGGAACAGTCCGTTATTTGGTGTGTTGAGGATCCTTCATGATCCTGCGGGCTCTGCTGCTACACCTCCTGGTGTATAGCTCCTGCAAGGGGGGGAGGGTAGTTCCAGTGGTACATTCAGCTGAATGCACCACCCTCTGCAGGGCCCGCCTGTCCTGAGCAGCACAGTTCCCAAACCAGGCAGTGATGTTGCCTGTCAGGATGTTCTCCACCGCTCCAGAGTAGAAGGACTTGAGGATCCTCACCAAGACCTGTAATTTCTTCAGCTGCCTGAGGTGGTAAAGACGCTGCCTCGCCTTTCTCACCAGAGTGTCTGCTTGTAAAGTCCATGTTAAATCCTCTGTGATGTGGACTTCCAGGTACTTGAAGCTGCTCACCCTGTCAGCAGAAGTCCCGTTAATCACCAACTGCGTGTGCGTCCTCGATTGTAATCTTCGCCTAAAGTCCACAATCAGCTCCTCAGTTTTGCTGACGTTCAGGTGGAGGCTGTTGTCCTGGCACCAGAGTGACAGGTCAGCCACCTCCTCGCGGTAGGCCTTCTCGTCGCAGTCGGTGATCAGGCCCACGACAACGGTGTCGTCAGCAAACTTTGATGATGGTGTTGGAGCCGGACCTGGCCACACAGTCATGTGTGTACAGGGAGTACAGTAGGGGGCTGGGGACGCAGCCCTGGGGGGATCCTGTGTTCAGGGTGAGGGAGCTGGACATCTGCTAGTTGAACTTGAACTACTTGAAGTGCTACCAGCACACACTAATGTAAGCATGCAGCATTTCTGGGCTCAGTCACGTCAGATCAAGCGTCACTCAAACGGGAGCGCATCTTTGGGGAGAAGTCAGGAATCTAAGTTTTTATTTATGAGACGCCCTCCGTGACTCAACATTCTGCAGAAAACAAACTGGGTCTCGGGGAGATTTAATTGCATTCCATGCATAGTGGGGTTGCTCTGTCTATTTATTTTGTTTGTACTGTTTGTACCAAAACGGGCTCTTCAACAGATATGTGAGGAGGAGCAGGAGGATGAGGTAAAAAATCTTTCTTTCGGGTCAAATTTAGTTGAATTTAATTGCAGCGATATTATGCAATAAATCACGATTCATTATTTGACAGCCCGGGTGACAATGGAAGCCTCCACGCCAGGGTGCAACAAAAATCATCCGCTGTCGTTTTTGGCTTTTGCAGAATTTTGCTAAATATTCTGCTGTCCCTGTCACATTTTCAAAGGGTTTCCGCACAATGCTCTTTGCCGTCTCTCCAGCCCTGGCTAGAGGTCAAGGCGAATTGTTGCCCTGTCAATCTGTTTGTACCAAGACAGCCTCTTCAATAGATACATGAAAAGCAGAAGGATGATGGCGGATGTCGCATGTCCGCAAATGCAGGTCAAAGGTCTTGTGTATTTCCAAAGCAATGGGTTATATTGATTGCCAGGATTATTTTCTTTTTGACGAGTGCAAGAAGTACGTCACTAACAACACATGGTTTTGTCAAGGCGCACTTTGATTGATGATTGACTCCCCTTCGACATTTCAAACGAAAGTTTTGAGGGGGAGGATCCTTCCCCTAAAGAACGCCCGCTCATTCAACAAAGCCGATTTGAAAAGGCTCTGGGCCGCTTAGGTCGCAAATGGCGAGTACCTTATTTTTTGTGATAAAAATCGGTTGCAGCGGTTGTGGAATCAATGCATTGCCGTGCAAGTGCCATAGAAATACATAAAGAAAAGACAAACTGCAGGAAAATAAGGCAGAAGCTGAAAAGGCATGTTTAGTTAAAATTCACTCATTACTCACATATAAAGGTAAAGTGCTCAGTTGGTGAAATGGGTGTTTTAGACTAGAGTAATGCATCTTGGAGAAGTGTTGTTTGCGCCACAGCGTTATGTAGTTCTTACGTACGTGTATTTCTCTGGTTATATGTACTTTTAGCAAAGTGAGTGAAACTTGGCCGCTTTTAGGACTGGAAAAAGCCTGCTTAGTGAAAGATTCATTCACAACTCTCCACAGAGTGATTACTTAGGGGAAATAGTGGTTCCAGCTAGAATGCCTTGCTAAAGTGTCGTTTGCACCAGAGTTTTAACAGCCCAAACGTTCAAGTCCAAGAATTCCAGTGGACTTTCTTCGGAAAGCACAGTCACCGTGTCGTCTCAAAGGCCGTCGTGCTTTTTTGAGATTATCCATCCGAGTCTACCCCTCGCCCTGGGTCAAATTATTTTCTCGAAAGCACGTCTGCTTCCGATTGACCGACTGGTTGTTGTTGTTTTTTTTTTTTTTTTCTGTTGTTCCTTTTTTCGGGAATTCTCATCCTTTATCGACAGCTTACGGCACACGAGAACCGTCTGGAAATCAATCTCAGCGGTGTGTTCCGACCGACAGAGGGACCAGAATATCCTCGGTCATTCGCTGGCTCTGCTGATGAGAAAGGACTGGGGATACACGGTGGCCCCCCGAAAAGGTATTGCTCTGCAGTGGAGCACAGTCTCGCCAGACCACCGCTGATCTGACTCGGCTCGGTTGGAGTCGCGAACCCCCACCCTCCCCCCAAAAAAAGACCAATTAGCGGCTTAATATAATGCGAGGCCTTTCTAATAAGCCGTCAGCCCCGGCGAGGGTGGTGAAGCGCTCTAACTGTCGATGCCGGGGGGCCGGGGATCCTGGAGCTGAGCCACGGTCGGGCTGTGGGAGAATTTATGGGAGATGTCTAACCGTGAAGGCCGACAACGGCTCCTCCTTCTCCACCCCCGGAGGAGTTGAGGTTGATTGTTTGTTGTTGTTTTTCCCCCTCACCCACTTTTTAAACGGAGCAACATGGAGGCAGCTCCGTGCGGCTCCTTATTTTGTTTGTTTGGTTTTTTTTTCTTTTGTTTTTTCTCTCTTCAGACGCGATGGTGGACGGCCGCGTTGGCACCGAGTCACAATGAGCCTCCGTCACCACATTGGCCCGTGCGCTTCAGGCGCCAATGTCACCGTCACCCCCCCCCCCCACCCCCACACCCCATTACAAACACAAGGAAGCAATTAACCACGCTCATGTGGTTAAGTAACTGACAAGAACAAGATTTCCGAAACTTCTCCGTGACATTTAAACTGAGTAACTAGAAGTACACTAATTTTGATCGTGGCTTTTATTCGGTCTTCAGCTTTTGCTTTTTAGCATTATTGTTATCGTTCTGTTCATGCTGCTGAAAATGTTCAGCTTTATTTTCTTAATTCCTGCGGTATTTCATTGTGTACAGTTAACCGCCAGGGTGTTATTTCAGCTTTTAACCCAAACGCTGCCACTTTTCATGTTTTATATTTTTATTCTATTGCCTGTTGTCACTGCCATTATCTGTCTGTCTGTCTGTCTGTCTGTCTGTCTGCCTGAGAACAAATGACATCAATGCAAAAGCAAACATGGGCGTCTAGAAAAAAAAAAGAAAAATTCATTAACAATGAATGAAAAACATTCAACCCATCGTGCAATACGTTCATCTTTGTTGACGTACGGGGCTTCAGTCGGAGCAAATATAGGCACAGCCTCAGAAGCACGAGAATAAAGCGAGCCTTCTCACGGTGGACAAACGAAGACCCCCGCCCCGTCTGGTTTCGGCATTTTTCGGGACCATGGCGGTTCTCGAAGATTGAGATGTTTTCATGTTTTGAAGTCCTAGCGTGTACAAATATGGAACCGCTACTGCTTTAAATGATCCCTCCGGGTTCAGGGTCAGCAGGTCCCAGAGACGTTCTCACGCTCCGAGCGAGCCTTCCCCAAAAATACAACAGGAAGTGGGGTGGGGGGGTTAGTTAAATGGAGAAGTGTGTGTGTGTGCCCGCGTGCGTGCGTGCGCGCTCACGGGGGCAAACAACTCTTGAGTCGGAAAATGAGTCAGAAAAAGACAAATTCCGGATGAGATGCACGCTGCATGTGCCCCGTGTCTCCGTGGGAGCTGCCGGTCCCCACGACGGGATGGGATATTTCCAGGGCTACTTCCGGACCCCAGATGCTGATCCCTCCTCCATAAACCCCCGACCCCCTCAATGTTGTCACGATGAGCTGTAGCTGAGCCCTAGCAGCGAGTTCAGCGCTTCTACATTCAGATCTCCAAGGGTCTCAAGGGATCATTCCAACATTACAAAATGAAATTCAAGTACTTTTTTTAAGCTTTATTATTATTTTTTTTTTCATTTTCGAGATATTCACACAAAACAAATATAATCAATGTTCAATGTGATCTTTAATAATTAACATATAGTCTGTGTGTGTGTGTATATATATACAGATCAGCCACAACATTAAAACCACCACTAATAACCACTAATAATGTGTAGGTCCCCATTGTGCCGCCAAAACAGCTGTGATCCGTGGAGGCACGGACTCCACAAGACCTCTGAAGGTGTCCTGTGGTATCTGGCACCAAGACGTTAGCAGCAGATCCTTTAAGTCCTGCGAGTTGTGAGTTGGGGCCCCCATGGATCGGGCTTGTTGTTCCAGCACATCAGCACGGGCACTCTGACCGCTCTGCAGCTACACAGCCCCATATGCAGCGAGCTGTGATGCACTGTGTGTTCTGACACCTTTCTATCAGAACCAGCATTAACTTTTCCACAAATTTGTGCTACAGTAGCTCTTCTGTGGGATCGGACCAGACGTGCTGGACTGCACTGCCCACGCGCATCAATGAGCCATCGGCGCCCATGACTCTGTCGCCGGTTGTCCTTCCTTGGACCACTTTTGGTAGGTACTAACCACTGAACACCGGGAACACCCCACAAGACCTGTCGTTTTGGAGATGCTCTGACCCAGTCGTCTAGCCATCACCATTAGGTCCTTGTCAAAGTGGCTCAGATCCTTACGCTTGTCCATTTTTCCTGCTTCCAACACATCAACTTCAAGAACTGACTGTTCACTTGCTGCCTAATATATCCAACCCCTTGACAGGTGTCATTGGAACGAGATGATCGATGTTACTCACTTCACCTGTCAGTGGTTTTAATGTTTTGACTCATCGGTGTATATATATATATATATATATATATTAGTAGTGTAAGTACCACGGGTTGCACTGCCACCGCTAGGGGCCCCTCCCATTGGCGCACCAGCGGTGGGGTGCCTGCCAACTGCACTCCGGTGTGCGTCCCTTTGCCCTGTTCCTCTAAATGTAAAAACAGTGTGAAAAAAACAACAGTATTTTGTTTCGCTCCATTAGGACAAGGAGTAAAATGAAATAACCCACACCTAAAGTAAAAACACACCGTTTCCCGCGCCGATCACGGGCACCCCACCGCTGGCGTCAGAGAGTGAGCGCTCGGGGCACAGAGCCGGCCCTTCTGGGCTATTTTTGATTGGGGGCTATTCATAAAACATTGGGGACTAAAGCCTCCAATGCCCACCCCTAGCGATGCCACCGGGTGAACGTATGGTCAGTAATTATTTTTCCCTTCACAGGTACAAAAAGTATTTCACACAACTGAAACATTTTCTCCGGATGAAGCCTGGCCCACCCGTCAAGATGTTTCGAATCTGAACTGGAATCCTGAACAGATGCTGAAAATGTGGTGAACGTGCTCTTCCTCGCACAGTTTTTTTTTTTTTTTACAGAAGATTCAAAAGGAAAAAAGAAAAAAAACTATGGACGGTGCAATGGAGACGGCAACAGTGTTGGAATTTGCCGTCACGGCTGCTGTCGTGTTTAGGACTATCGGTCTTTCTTGCCTGACATTCCACAGCCTGTCCTACAGGGTATCGGATCGTAAACACTGAACACGTTTAACACGTTGTTGCCTGCACGCTGAATTGCAATCTGTAGATGTTTCTGTGTCTTCAAGAACAAAGGACCGCCTCCCGCCACTCACCTCTCTAGTGCAATTATATACAGCGTGCAATGAAATAGTTAACAAAAGTCCTTAATGGCTCCTCCTGAGGGAGAACGAAATAGCGGTTCCAATACAGCCGCTGTCTTCCATTGTCCTCGAGCAGTCCTCGAACACGTCTTCCGCCGTTAAACTGAGATTGGTTCTTGCGTGTACGAGGGGAAGCCCGTTTTGAGGGAACCGGCGAGCACAGCCGGGGTGGCCTGAGGGTGGGGTTCTTACCCCCGCACGGGTCGTTTCGGGCGCTTCGGGGCTGCCGCGCTGCACCGATTTAATTACCATCTCTGTCCCTGTTGGAAAGTTAAGGGGGTCCCTGGGGTTTTAATAGCAATGCCCCGAGATCCAGGGTGCTTTTCGGCGGGCTGATCTAATTAAAGGCCTCCGCACGGTGGGTCGTTACCGTCCACGACTGGAGGTATTTGCAGTAGGAGCGACTCAGGGGATATCTACGGTGTGTTTATGCTTCGGTAAAAACCACGTCTCCAGGAGACGCTTTATTGGACATTCCTCTTTCTGCGTCACTGTTTATTTTATGCGCTGTTGTGTCGGACCATGTATTTCATTTCTGGACATGATGTTTTATTTTTCAGGTGTTTCTCATCTTTAGCTTTTTTTTGTATTTCATTTTTTTCTATTATTTTAGATTATATCTGTTCTGTATATCATTATGTTTTATGTATATTGGCAGCACTTTTTTGATATTTTTATTGTATTGCTTTATTACTGTATTATCTTTTACTATCCATCCACCTATCTAAAAATAAACAGCTGGAATCCTTGAATTACATTAGAATAATTACATGTTCATTTCAATAAATACAGGGGAGAAAAAAAATTGTGGAAAAAAAAGGATTATGTCGTAATACACTGGTAATCACTCAGTAAATAATACTTCAATTACTTTAATTTCAATAGGAATTTGCCAGGGTTACAGTGGGGGAATAATTGAATCACCATCTTTCGATGGTAAATGTTCTCATTACTTGCCTTCAGAGCTTTCTAGCTATTGGGGGGGAAAAACATTTGGAGGCAAGAAGGCGTGTGGTGGGTGGGGTGGGTGGGGTGGGTGGGGTGGAGGGGGGACACCATAAATAAACACATGGCCGAGAAACCCGCGGCCCAAGAGGCCGAGGGAATGCTGGGATTTCACTGCCGAAACCAGCTCCACTTCTCATCTGGATGGAAGGGAAGCGCAGAGGAAGGCCGCTCGGTGGTGAATGCTTAGTGCTGTGTGTTTATTTCCGTATGCTAGAGAAGAACAGTGAGTGGCATTAAAAAGTATTAGTCATGATATGTACAGTATATGCACACACACACATATACAGTTATTATACATATACAGTATATACTTATACTATATATATACAATATAAACCCATATACACACATGTCAATATAAATTTGACTGATTCAAGACACAAGAGGTTTATTTGTCATATATATATATATATATATATATATATATATATATATATATATATATATATATATATATATATATATGCAGTGAAATGTCTTGCCACTTTGGATCCACGGATAAAAAGTCCCAAAGTTGATCTTCCAGGAGAATTGTTATATCCACGAGTGCACCGCGGCCGTAGCAGATCGCCGCCGGTGGGTGTTTGGCGGATATTGTGATATTAAAACAGATAAAAACACTTTAATGTGCGTAATCAACGAGGAGCAGCCACAACGGGCGGCGCCACGTCACCCGCTTCACATGATGTATCATTTATCTAATTTAGATTCATACCGCAATATTAGATATTGTAAATTGTTGAAAATGTGTATTTTTGGAGTGCACACAAAACATTTCGGGACAACATTTGGGACGTATTGTCCCAAAACCAAGTCAAATTACACTTGCTTGACCATAAACAATGAACTGAACTGAACTGAACTGAACTGCAATGAAGCTGACCAAACCACACATATCAATTTGTATTTCCTGTAACGACCGCTCTCGCAAGAGCGCAACGCAAACCGCAATGTGACATCTTATGACATCACATCCATGTTTTTCGGCCCCCAGCGCAAGAACCAACCAACGGAGCGGGGACCTACAGAGCTGACCTGACCCTCCCAGCCCCGTCACTTTAGGACTTCAGGACTCCTCCGCTCCCGAAATTCAGCAAAACCACAGGCCACCTCTTCCCTCACCTTATATAATTCATGCGAACGTTATTCTTGACATGCTTGCTGGGGACGGGGGCGGGATGTCGCATAATATGTAATATGTGATAAAAAAGTGTATTATAATTTCAGCGGAACCGGGATGACGCCACGCTTTCTCTGCTGCTTCTCCCATCTCCGGTCACGTCTGGAGTGATGGGGCGAAGAGAGGTGTCGATGAGCAGAACAATCCATCATTCCGACTCGGGCGGCGGGCTCACCTCGGATGATCCGGCGGTCAAGGAGCGGCAGATATTTGGCGTTTTATAAGAGGCGACGGGACCGTCCGGGCGGCTAATTCGAAACAGACACGCAGATGGGGGAGGCTATTTTTTGGGGGGGGTTTGGTTTGCTTTGGTTTGTTTATTTTTCGATGATGGTGTCACCACAGCTGAAAACATGCATGCAAAAAAAAATTCATTAAATGGAGACATAAAAATGACACAAAATGTCCCAATCCCATAGAACTGGCGTATTACTATTAAATAGTACTAATATATTAATTATATTGTTATTATAGTACCAACAGTGAGTGAATCGCAAATGATTCGTTCCCAGCGAACAAATCTGTTAAATGACTCATGAGTCAGGACTCACAAAGTCGCAACAGAGAGTTCAAGAGTCAAGGCATTGGCATTCAACTATGAATTATTCGACATAATTCATACTGAATGAATTCCCCTGAAACAAATCATTTTAAACTCTCCCCACGGATTCTCGGAGGGAGGGTTCATTCACAATTCAGAGCCAGAGCGTTGCACCGACCGAAGAGACGGAAGATCGACCGATTCATTCTTTACCTGGTGACTCATCGGGAACCGAATCCCTAAAAAAACCTTAACGTCAAACCTTAACGTCGCGACTCATAGTTCTCCCTTTCAGAGTAAAACTTGTGCTCGTTCCGATGAACGCCGAGCGGCTGTTACTGGCTGGAACTGACGAATTGGTGCGGCCTCGCAATTTTGATCTCGCGACACAAGACGTCATTTCCATTATTTATTTTTGATACCCCCGGCGAGTTCCCACGGTGCACTGAGTGAGCCCCGCCACCCGCGGTTGAAAAACACCGATGTAGGGGAGTCATACTGGGAAGGTGTATTTAATGGTATTGATAGGCGTATCACGGCTGAGGTACTGATGTCATTTCAAAGGCTGAGGAAAAACATATATCTACTGCCTTAACGGCAGATTGCACCCTCACGCTCTGCACATGACTCCGGCGGCGGCACAAACGTAGACGTCAAGATCAGCTCGACGGCGCCAAGGAGCCTAAAAACCCCTGTCGACCCCGACGCCTTTGGAGCCGGCGCCGTGATGGCTAATTTGCCTTCCATTACGCGGAAAACATTAGAGCTTCGTTGTCTCTCTCTCTCTCTCTCTCTCTCTCGCTTGTTTTTTCCAATCACAACGGGAGGATATGAGAAAGGAGGCTTGCTCCTTGGGAAATGAGGGCGAGAGAGAGAGAGAGAGAGAGAGAGAGAGAGAGAGAGAGGCTAAATTGAGACGAATTGAAAACTCAAACATCTTGATGTGCCGCATGCAGATGCTTGCTCGCCTCCTCGCTAATGAAGTGAGGCGGTGGCAACAGCTGTGCAGCCCCTCCTCCCCCGTACCCCCTCCGTCCCCCATTGTTTGCCATGCACTCAAATGAGACGAGTCGTTTCTTTTTCTTTTTCCGAGCGGGAACGAATCCACGCGCTCAGGGACTGTGCGGTGCTGTGAGAAAGTAGTTAGCCTCCGAGCTTTGATGAACATGCAACAAATGACTCCTGATCAAGTCAAGTCAGGATTTTGCGCGACTCCTTTGTCAATCATTTCTATTTTGCAGCCAGGTCTTCAATCTTCCTGGGTGTATTCTCATGTTTTATCCCCCACTTTGTACCATGGACTGCACTGAGCTCGGGGTTCGGTTCGTCGCCTTTGAGATGGTCTGGTTCCCCTCCTCACATCTGTGGCTTCTCTATAACAACATTCCAAACTTGTTTGGAGTGGTCGTCTTGAGTCTTCAAATTGCTTGATTTTGTGGTAATCCTCAGCGATGCACCGCTTTCTCACGCAGGTGGAGGTCATTAGGAAATACGTTCTATTATATTATATAATCTATGTATATACTGTATTGCATCTTAGCAAAGCTGTCCTTATAATTACAAAGGATATTAATGCTTCATTGCTTTTCAAGGTTTTGAACTCATTTTCATTCGACAATATTTTGTAGATCAGCTGGAAAAATCTGACTTTAATTCATTTGATATTTAAAATGAGAAGATACACCGATCAGCCACAACATTAACACCACCTCTAATAACCACTTATATTGTGTAGCTCCCCCTCGTGGAAGGTGTCCTGTGGTATCTGGCACCAAGACGTTAGCAGCAGATCCTTTAAGTCCTGGAAGTAGCGAGGTGGGGCCCCCATGGATCAGGCTTGTCGTTCCAGCACATCCCACAGATGCTCCATCGGATCGGACCCTAACCCCCTTGGCCAACGATATGAAGTAAAAATAAAACCGGATTCATCAGACCAGGCTCTTTCGGTGGTGGACAGGGGTCAGCGTGGACACGCTGACCTGTCTGCAGCTACACAGCCCCATACGCAGCAAGCTGTGATGCACTGTGTGTTCTGACGCCTTTCTATCAGAACCAGCAATAACTGCTTCACCAATTAGTGCTACAGTAGCTCTTCTGTGGGATCGAACCAGACGGGCTACACTTCGCTACCCAAGCGCATCAGTGAGCCCATGGGCGCCCGTGACCCTGTCGCCGGTTCACTGGTCGTCCCTCCTTGGACCACTTTTGGTAGGTATTAACCACTGGTTAGTACCTACCAAACCACATTGCCTATTTTTCCTGCTTCCAACACATCAACTTTAAGAACTGACAGTTCATTTTCTGCCTAATGTATCCCACCCCTTGACAGGTGCCACTGGAACAAGATGATCAATATTATCAGTAGTATTATCAGTCAGTAGCTTTAACATTGTGGCTGCTTGGTGTAAAGGACTGAATACGTTTTTCCAAGGCACTGTATATACTGTGCCGGGATTAAAGCTGAAATTAAGCATTTGATAATATGACTCATTGAATGATGCTCTTAGACGCCAGAATCCACTTGTGGGACGAGGGAAACAAGTCGGCGGTGACCACTTCAATAAATTCAAGATTCAAGATTCAAGATTTTTATTTGTCACATACATATACATACTTCCATACATATATGCAGTGAAATGTAATGCAACGCACCCGGTGATAGCACACAAGAAGTCCTAGGAAAAAGTACTAAAATAAAATAAAATAAAAAGTAGAAAATTACTTTCTAATAGACCGACTAACTGACTCCTAAAACGTAATACAGTAAGTGGAATACTTATAGAATAAGATAAAAAATATATAGAATAAAATACAATAAAAAATAAGTTGAAATAAAATGGAATAGGTTGAAGGAATATGGCTATGTATATACAGATATGTGCATTTAAAGTGGCATGTGAATTAAAGTGGCATGTGAATGTGAATAGTGTGAGGTAGTGTTTGGGATAATACAGCACAGTATACAACAGTACGGCGCAGCAATACGGCATCACGAACAACCCTGAACAGTGACACAGTATGCGGTACAGTATGCTACATACAGTACAGTAGGTAGTGGAGCCTAGTGCATGGCTCAGTTAGGACCCCTGGTGAGGTCAGCATTGACAGTTCTGATGGCTTGAGGGAAGAAACTCCGTCTCAGTCTCTCTGTTCTCGCTGCGTGACTGCGGAGGCGCTTGCCTGACCGCAGCAGCTGAAACAGTCCGTTGTTGGGGTGATGAGGATCCTTCATGATCCTACGGGCTCTGCTACTACACCTCCTGGTGTATAACTCCTGCAAGGGGGGGAGGGTAGTTCCAGTGGTACGTTCAGCTGAACGCACCACCCTCTGCAGGGCAAATCAGATTACATGGAAGAGGGATGCTTTGGTGAGCGTGGAGGATTTGTTCGTGCTGGAGGACCACATTCCAGCTGAAGCCAGACTCTGTGCTACCAGGGCTCTGACTTCACTGGCGACTATAAATTACTAAAGAGGTAGGCTTCCTTTCCAGTGTTTCGGTTTGCTTATTTCTCGCCTCAAAATTGTTCAGAAACAGATATCAGTGGGCCGATACGGTGAAATCAGTGAACGTAGCAGAGGAAATACAACACGGAACCCACGCTGAAACCCTGTGGGCTGACCTCACTTCATAGTTCCGGTGCAGTGTGAATACAACCAGAAAAAAAAGCCCATGGCGGTGTTTCGTTTTTGACCTCCCCAGTTACTAGTTCCCCTCAGGGAGTCCCCAGAACTGCTCAGTGCGAAAACGCCTATTAATGGCCGCCATCATGGTTGAGAATAATCAACAGGACAACATCGTGCAAAAGCGCCAAAGCATCCACTGTATCATCACGCATAGCTGCTGCTTTTCCAAGTGGTTACAATACAACACCAAGCACATCCACTATGAAGGCAAAACGAAATTCCTGGGTAGATCTTAACAATGTACAAAAGCTACATGCAAATATCTTTGTCACAATTTCATCTCCCCTATTTCGTCTTATTTATATGCTACGATTCATTGGCACATTTTGCTGTTCTATCTGAATCTGAAAACGGGGTGCGCATTGTTAGAATAAATAGTGTTACCCCGTGGGAATCGGACGTCCATTCAATGTTGTGTTATGAATTCATGTATTATTTATACTATGGTATGAACAACACAGCATTTATCTCATGTAATGTCGGGCTCAACACATCTCTCCATGTTTGTTCCCGACAGCTTCGCAGAAGCCTTTCATTGTCGCCCCTGCGACTAATCAACATCCATTTCATCACCTTGAACCCTCTTTTTTCCACCTGCATATTTAGGGCAAATTAGCGTTCTTCTGTCAAAGTGTGGGGGCCGGTGGGAAGGTGGTGAACGGAGCGAGCCGGGATCAGCAGAGATTTATTAGGGGAGATGGCGATATTTCCAACCGACCTGGAAAGCAATCCAGGCGAATAACACTTCCTCAAAACAGTGGCGACACTGATGCAATTATGAAAATAAAAAAATAGCTGTCCAAGAATCTAAATGATGTGACTTTCTCTCAGCACTAATAAATTGGATGGTAAAAAATTAAAAAAAATTTAAATCACAGAAAAGATAGTGGTGGTGGTATCGGATATCAGTCTAATCGGTCTGTAATATATTTAGTTATTACATAGTAAAAAATATATTTTATATGTTTATATACCTATACCAATGATTTATGCAGTGCATAGAATAACATTTTATATTTTCTGTATAATATACAGAAAATATATAATGTTATTCTGTATAATATACAGAAAATATATAATGTTATTCTATGCACTTTCTATGCAATTTTTATATATTTGGCTCTTTCTATTATTTATATTTTTTGGGCTTTTTGTGTATATTTGGCTATTTCCATTTTATTATTTTATTTTTATTTTTTCCGACTGTTAAGCCTTTTTCACGCTAATTGTCATTAGAGAAACACACCAAACCTCACTATGATAAATTACTCGTATATGAAAATGTACTTTGTTGAAATAAACTAATTCTGATCCTGGTTCTGATACCAGGCTAAAATTGGATATCGGCAGCAGAAAATGTTCGATAATACATTATTTGATGCAAAAATCGTTTGGTTTATGGTTTGGTTTATCTCCACCAAAACATCTAGTAACGTTAAAATTTGACAGTTTTCAGTAAAAGTAAAAGATTGGACCAGTAATATGTATCTGGCAACGCCTTAAAGTTTAGGATTCAGAAACGGTATGGAGGGGTGGAGGGGGGCGATTTGATTTAGCCTCCGTCAGTCCCCCGCCGCCCTGTCATCAGATCCCTGCACAAACACCAACCAGCTTGGTGTCACAAGATAGAAATGTACTTACATTTAAAACTAAGACTATATTAAAACAGGAAATTAACCCCACCCCCAAGATAAAATACAATATTTTAAAAATATTTTAATTTACATACAGATGTACAACTTGCTATGCCTTGTGCATATATATATATATATATATATATATATATATATATATATATATATATATATATATATATATACGTTTACTGTACATTGTGTGTTTTTTGGGTTTATTGTTTATTCTTATAGTTATTGTTTAGGTCCATTCTTTATTGCCAATTTTTCAGAACATTCTTAGGTTTTTGCATATTGCCATTTTATTTTGTTGAAATTTTATTCTCATTACTTTTTATTGTCGCCCATTTTACTGTGAGACAGTAAAGACACTGCAAATTCAATTTCTGTCTATAAATATCTATACGTATCGTACTTGCTGCTTTCACACATGTACTGCAACCTGGAAATTATCTGGACATTACCCTGAAGAGCTGTATGTGTGAAAGCGAATGTACGAAACGGTTGGAGCGGATATTAACTGGATTTACCCAGCCAGCACCAGAGCACAAAGTCTTATAGTCGACCAAGTCTTATGTTGGATTGACTGGTATGTGTGAACAGAGCAGGTGATTGTCCGGAGAAGTCACAGCGAGCGAGTGAGCGTATTGCGTGTTGATGATGTCTCTAACTCTGCCATGATTTACTGCCATAACATATGAGGACAAAGAAGAAGAAGAAGATAACATACATTTATATTGCGTACGTCCAAACATATGGAATATCAACTCCAGAAAAGTCACAACTACTGATAAGTCGCCTTGTCCGCCATCTTGGGTGTGCTGTAAGACTCTGCAACGTCATGCGTCATGCGTCATAGGTCACCTCCGGCCTCCTACACGCTCTACACAGGCTCTGCCCCTCGTCTAAACCAAACGCATTATTTCCAGGTAGTGTAAACATGTCTGACACGGACAATCTCCAGCCGCGTGTAACATGTGTGAAAGGGCCACTCCCGACCTGATTATCTGAACATTGTCCGGAGTTTAAGTGTGAAAGCAGCATAACTAAGGTAGATATGAATTTGACACACAGACAGACAGACAGATAGACAGATAGACAGATCGATAGATAGATCGATAGATAGATTGATAGATGGATAGACATGACTAAAACATAAGTATACAGTATAACAACTGAGATATATCAATATGATGGAAATAAACAACAAATAGAACACGGTGAAAACCCACAGAAATTAAGGTGAATGTCAAACCACCATGAACTCTGCATTCGACCGCGACCTTGGGACCGAATTTCCTAAGAGAGCTCTGGAATCGAAGGAGCACCGGCCGCAGTGCTCTCAACGATGGGTGGTCCCAAGGTTGTCGATCTGGAATTCCTCAGACATACAGTATAAATACATAGCTCAGGTGTCAGATGTCTAGTCGGACCCCCCTCCCTCCCTTATGTCTGGGCTTGCATTTGTATGAATACACGGTTTATTTAACCAGGCACATGCTGTTTCTAAACACGCCAGGAACCTTACATGCCCACTGACATGTAGAGGAATGTATGCCAGTGTAAACAACTTTCTACTGGCACAATGCGTGCTACCGTTTAGATGTTTCCAAAATGCATCACAAGCTCCGGATTCCAACCTCCAGGGGTGGTGATCTCATTATCTACCATTAAAACAATACCGGGAATTTATTGATACACTATGATTTTTGCTCTTTTCAAGTGTCAATTCAGTTGCAGCGAGTTCATATTTGGACACCTCTGCCGGTGGTTTTTCCCACCGCTAGTGCGCCGGGAGAGCCCGCCAGATGTGGCGTGAAAATGTTTCAAGCTCCACCTGTAAAAATAAACCAATAACGGAAATCCGCCCTTTGCGCCGCAAGAACATGATCGCGAGTGCCGCACCGACTCGTCAAGCTCATTAGCTCGAGCCAGAATAGCAGCTCTGTGCTCATCGGCAGCGAGTTTCACTCTCAAAGAAGCGGCTATAGGTGTAATGTTGAAAGGGAGTCATCCCATGAAAAGAGTCGCCGGATTTTCCGGCTGTTTGTTCATTCTCATTCGGTTGGATTTAATGCACTGTGAGCGACGAACCAAAGCTGATTGTTTTCAGATTGTGAATTGACGATTCACTCACCACTCGCAAGCCTTGCATCACCGAAAGGCCACATGAGCCTCGGAGGGTCTCAGTGGCTCATGCGGCGGCGGCGCGACGTGGGATTGTTCCATGGTGAAAGCGCGCGCCGCCGCAGGAAAAGCGTTCCGTGCAGGCAGTAAACTGTACTCACGCCCTTCCATCCTTTAACCGGGGATCAGCGCTCTCATTCTCCAGAGCTGGGAGATGCACTTGCAGCCTTGAATGGCTCTCATCACTCTCCCGTCAGGAATACAAGAGGCGGACGTTTATATACTGGCATATCACCGCGACAACAGCGGCGCCATCATCACCAACTGCGAGAACTGTCACGACGCCGCTTTAAAGGGCTAACGAGCGCGTTAAGCGTCGCCGTTTCTAAAAATCGAATCTGTTCAATCTCATTCAGACAGAATAGAACGCAGGGTCATAAATGTGAAGCAAAGTATGGGGAAGAAACCCTTTCAAGGGTTTGGAAGTACAACTCGCCCATTTGAATCCGGTGGCCAGCTCCAGGTCTCCAGGTCTACTTTGTTTTTCAAAATCACGCGCACTTTGAAAGAGCTTTAACGCCGGATCACCCAACAAGACCGGGTTACAAAACCACCTTGTTGTCGGGAGCCTCACGGGGCCAGGGCCGCCGCTGGGTTGAGCAGTCTAAGGCGTCTAAGATGAAAGGCGTCGAAGATGGTGCCCGGGCCGGAACCTACCGTATGTTGTATTTTGATGTTTTTACATGTACCTTTTACATGCGTTTTTGGGTGTTTTTCGATATAGTTTAGTCCGTCGTTTTTCTTTGTTTTTTGGACATAGTATATTTCGACATTTTCAACATAGTATACGATTTTAGATGTTTTTCCACATAGTATATTTGTAACTTTTAGTATAGTATGGCGGTTTTGGGTGTTGTATATTTTGAACTTTTTCAACTAAGTATATTATGGCCTTTTTGGCCATAGTAAACTTAAAAAAACAATGACATGTATGTAGTTTTTCTTTGTTTTTGGGCACAGTATATTTAGACATTTTCGACATAGTTTAGTATGTCGTTTTACTTTGTTTTTGGGCACAGTATATTTAGACATTTTCGACATAGTTTAGTATGTCGTTTTACTTTGTTTTTGGGCACAGTATATTTAGACATTTTCGACATAGTATATTTTGGCCCTTTTGGACATTTTTTCACGGAGTACATTTTGAACTTTTTCGACCTATTATAGTATGTATTTAGTATAGTAAATATTTAGACGTTTTTCGATATGAATATGTTGTTTTTGGGATATTTTTTGGCATTGTATATTTTGACAGTTTTCGACGTGTAGTATGCAATTTTTGGGATATTTTTCGTTGTAGTATATTTTGACGTTTTTCGACATGGTACAGTATGTTGATTTGGGCTATTTTTCGGCATTGAATATTTTGACATTTTTCGACTTAGTATAGTATTTCGCTTTTGTGATATTTTTGGCATTGTATATTTAGACGTTTTTTCATATGTATTATGTTGTTTTTGGATATTTTTCAGTGTGGTTTTTTTAGACGTTTTTCGATATGTATTATATTGTTTTTGGGATATAATTCTTTACTGTATATTTTGACACTTTTCGACATGTGACATGCGACATACTTGTGATATTTTTGGCATTGAATATTTAGACGATTTTCGATATGTATTATGTTGTTTTTGGGATATTTTTCGGCGTTGTATATTTTGACGTTTTTCGATATGTATTATGTTGTTTTTGGGATATTTTTCGGAGTTTTATATTTTGACAGTTTTCGGCAAAGTATGGTATGTCATACTTGTGATATTTTTGACATTGCATATGTAGACTTTTTTTGATATGTATTATGTAGTTTTTGTGATATTTTTGGCGTTGCATATTTAGACATTTTTCGATAATTATTATATTTTCTTTGGGATCTTTTTCGGTGTTGTATATTTTGACAGTTTTCGAGAGAGTATAGTATGTCGTTTTTGTGATATTTATCTGGGTTGTATATCTTGACGTTTTTGTGATATTTTTCTGAGAGGTATATTTTGCATTTTTCAACATACTACAGTATGTTGTATGCATGTACTGTTTTTCGACATAGTATAGTATGTCGTTTTTGCGATATTTGTCTGGGTTGTATATTATGAAGTTATTGTGATATTTTTTGGTGTGGTATATATTGATGTTTTTCGACATAGTATAGTATGTCGTTTTTGTGATATTTGTCTGGGTTGTATATTTTGACATTTTTGTGATAATTTTTGGAGTGGTATATTTTGACGTTTTTCGACAAAGTATAGTATGTCGTTTTTGTGATATTTATCTGGGATGTATATTTTGACGTTTTTGTGATATTATTCGGAGTGGCATATTTTGACGTTTTTCGACAAAGTATAGTATGTCGTTTTTGGGATATTTATCTGGGTTGTATATTTTGACGTTTTTGTGATTTTTTTTCCGCGTGGTATATTTTGATGTTTTTCGACATAGTATAGTATGTCGTTTTTGTGATATTTATGTGGGTTTTATTTTTTGACGTTTTCGTGATATTTTTCGGATAGGTATATTTTGACGTTTTTCTTCATAGTATGCTTTGTCGTTTTTGGGATATTTGTCTGGGTTGTATATTTTGACGTTTTTGTGATATTTTTCCAAGTGGTATATTTGACGTTTTTTGACATAGTATAGTATTTCGTTTTTGTGAAATTAATCTGGGTTGTATATTTTGACGTTTTTGTGATATTTTTTGGCGTTGTATATTTTGACGTTTTTTGACATAGTATAGTATGTCGTTTTTGGAATATTTTTCTGGGTTGTATTTTTTGACGTTTTTTTTATATTTTTCGGAGTGGTATATATTGATGTTTTTCGACATAGTATAGTATGTCGTTTTTGTGATATTTGTCTGGGTTGTATATTTTGACATTTTTGTGATATTTTTTGGCGTCAAATATTTTGACGTTTTTCGACATAGTATAGTATGTCGTTTTTGCGATATTTGTCTGGGTTGTATATTTTGAAGTTTTTGTGATATTTTTTGGTGTGGTATATTTTGACGTTTTTCGACATAGTATAGTATGTCGTTTTTGTGATATTTGTCTGGGTTGTATATTTTGACGTTTTTGTGATATTTTTTGGTGTGGTATATTTTGACGTTTTTCGACATAGTATAGTATGTCGTTTTTGTGATATTTATCTGGGATGTATATTTTGACGTTTTTGTGATATTTTTCGGAGTGGCATATTTTGACGATTTTCTTCATAGTATGCTTTGTCGTTTTTGGGATATTTGTCTGGGTTGTATATTTTGACGTTTTTGTGATATTTTTCCAAGTGGTATATTTGACGTTTTTTGACATAGTATAGTATGTCGTTTTTGGAATATTTTTCTGGGTTGTATTTTTTGACGTTTTTTTTATATTTTTCGGAGTGGTATATATTGATGTTTTTCGACATAGTATAGTATGTCGTTTTTGTGATATTTGTCTGGGTTGTATATTTTGACATTTTTGTGATATTTTTTGGCGTTGTATATTTTGACGTTTTTCGACATAGTGTGTCGTTTTTGTGTTGTTCTTTGGCGTTGTATATTTTGACGTTTTTCGACATAGTATAGTATCTCATTTTTGTAAAATTTATCTGGGTTGTATATTTTGACGTTTTTGTGATATTTTTCAGAGTGGTATATTTTGACGTTTTTCGACATAGTATAGTATGTCGTTATTGCGATATTTGTCTGCGTTGTATATTTTGACGTTTTTGCGATATTTGTCTGGGTTGTATATTTTGACGTTTTTGTGATGTTTTTTGCCGTGGTATATTTTGACGTTTTTCGACAAAGTATAGTATGTCGTTTTTGCGATATTTGTCTGCGTTGTATATTTTGACGTTTTTGCGATATTTGTCTGGGTTGTATATTTTGACGTTTTTGTGATTTTTTTCGGCTTGGTTTATTTTGACGTTTTTCGACATAGTATAGTATGTCGTTTTTGCGATATTTGTCTGCGTTGTATATTTTGACGTTTTTGCGATATTTGTCTGGGTTGTATATTTTGACTTTTTTTTGATATTTTCTGGTGTGGTATAATTTGACGTTTTTCGACAAAGTATAGTATGTCGTTATTGCGATATTTTGTGGGTTGTATATTTTGACGTTTTTGTGATTTTTTTTTGGTGTGGTATATTTTGACGTTTTTCGAAATAGTTTAGTATGTCGTTTTTGGGATATTTATCTGGGTTGTATATTTTGACGTTTTTGTGATTTTTTTTTCCGTGTGGTATATTTTGACGTTTTTCGACATAGTATAGTATGTCGTTTTTGTGAAATTTATCTGGGTTTTATATTTTGACGTTTTTGTGATATTTTTCTGAGAGGTATATTTTGACGTTTTTCGACATAGTATTTTATGTCGTTTTTGCGATATTTGTCTGGTTTGTATATTTTGACGTTTTTGGGATATTTTTTGGTGTGGTATATTTTGACGTTTTTCGACATAGTATAGTATGTCGTTATTGCGATATTTTCTGGGTTGTATATTTTGACGTTTTTGTGATATTTTTTGGTGTGGTATATTTTGACGTTTTTCGACATATAATAGTATGTCGTTTTTGCGATATTTGTCTGGGTTTGTATATTTTGACTTTTTTGTGATTTTTTTTCGGCTTGGTTTATTTTGACGTTTTTCGACATCGTATAGTATGTAGTTTTTGTGATATTTATCTGGGTTGTATATTTGGAAATTTTTCTGATATTTTCTGGTGTGGTATAATTTGAAGTTTTTCGACATAGTATAGTATGTCGTTTTTGGGATATTTTTCTGGGTTGTATTTTTTGACGTTTTTTTGATATTTTTCGGAGTGGTATATTTTGATGTTTTTCGGTATAGTATAGTATGTCGTTTTTGTGTTGTTTTTTGGCGTTGTATATTTTGACGTTTTTCGACATAGTATAGTATGTCGTTTTTGTGAAATTTATCTGGGTTGTATAGTTTGACGTTTTTGTGATATTTTTCGGAGTGGTATATTTTGAAGTTTTTTGACATAGTATAGTATGTCGTTTTTGCGATATTTATCTGGGTTGTATATTTTGACGTTTTTGTGATATTTTTCGGAGTGGTATATTTTGACGTTTTTCGACATAGTATAGTATGTCGTTTTTGCGATATTTGTCTGGTTTGTATATTTTGACGTTTTTGGGATATTTTTTGGTGTGGTATATTTTGACGTTTTTCGGTATAGTATAGTATGTCGTTATTGCGATATTTATCTGGGTTGTATATTTTGACATAGTATAGTATGTCGTTTTTGTGATATTTGTCTGGGTTGTATATTTTGACGTTTTTGTGATATTTTTTGGTGTGGTATATTTTGACGTTTTTCGACATAGTATAGTATGTCGTTTTTGTGTTGTTTTTTGGCGTTGTATATTTTGACGTTTTTCGACATAGTATAGTTTGTCGTTTTTGTGATATTTATCTGGGATGTATTTGTTGACGTTTTTGTGATATTTTTCGGAGTGGCATATTTTGACGTTTTTCGACAAAGTATAGTATGTTGTTATTGCGATATTTTCTGGGTTGCATATTTTGACGTTTTTGTGATTTTTTTTTGGTGTGGTATATTTTGACGTTTTTCGACATAGTATAGTATGTCGTTTTTGGGATATTTATCTGGGTTGTTTATTTTGACGTTTTTGTGATATTTTTCGGAGTGGTATATTTTGACGTTTTTCGACATAGTATAGTATGTCGTTTTTGTGATATTTATCTGGGTTGTATATTTTGACGTTTTTGTGATATTTTTCGGAGTGGTATATTTTGACGTTTTTCGACATAGTATAGTATGTCGTTTTTGCGATATTTGTCTGGTTTGTATACTTTGACGTTTTTGGGATATTTTTTGGTGTGGTATATTTTGACATTTTTCGACATAGTATAGTATGTCGTTATTGCGATATTTTCTGGGTTGTATATTTTGACGTTTTTGTGATATTTTTTGGTGTGGTATATTTTGACGTTTTTCGACATAGTATAGTATGTCGTTTTTGTGATATTTATCTGGGTTGTATATTTTGACGTTTTTGTGATATTTTTCTGAGAGGTATATTTTGACGTTTTTCGACATAGTATAGTATGTCGTTTTTGTGATATTTATCTGGGTTGTATATTTTGACGTTTTTCTGATATTTTTTGGAGTGGTATATTTTGACGTTTTTTGACATAGTATAGTAAGTCGTTTTTGTGATATTTAACTGGGATGTATTTTTTGACGTTTTTGTGATATTTTTTGGAGTGGTATATTTTGACGTTTTTTGACATAGTATAGTATGTCGTTTTTGTGATATTTATCTGGGTTGTATATTTTGACGTTTTTGTGATATTTTTCGGAGTGGTATATTTTGACGTTTTTCGACATAGTATAGTATGTCGTTTTTGCGATATTTGTCTGGTTTGTATATTTTGACGTTTTTGGGATATTTTTTGGTGTGGTATATTTTGACGTTTTTCGACATAGTATAGTATGTCGTTTTTGCGATATTTTCTGGGTTGTATATTTTGACGTTTTTGTGATATTTTTTGGTGTGGTATATTTTGACGTTTTTCGACATAGTATAGTATGTCGTTTTTGTGATATTTATCTGGGTTGTATATTTTGACGTTTTTGTGATATTTTTCTGAGAGGTATATTTTGACGTTTTTCGACATAGTATAGTATGTCGTTTTTGTGATATTTGTCTGGGTTGTATATTTTGACGTTTTTGTGATATTTTTTGGTGTGGTATATTTTGACGTTTTTCGACATAGTATAGTATGTCGTTATTGCGATTTTTTCTGGGTTGTATATTTTGACGTTTTTGTGATTTTTTTTTTCCGTGTGGTATATTTTGACGTTTTTCGACATAGTATAGTATGTCGTTTTTGTGATATTTATCTGGGTTGTATATTTTGACGTTTTTGTGATATTTTTCTGAGAGGTATATTTTGACGTTTTTCGACATAGTATAGTATGTCGTTTTTGGGATATTTTTCTGGGTTGTATTTTTTGACGTTTTTGTGATATTTTTTGGTGTGGTATATTTTGACGTTTTTCGACATAGTATAGTATGTCGTTTTTGTGATATTTGTCTGGGTTGTATATTTTGACGTTTTTGTGATATTTTTTGGTGTGGTTTATTTTGACGCTTTTCGACATAGTATAGTATGTCGTTTTTGTGATATTTATCTGGGTTGTATATTTTGTCGTTTTTGTGTTGTTTTTTGGCGTTGTATATTTTGACGTTTTTCGACATAGTATAGTATGTCGTTTTTGCGATATTTGTCTGGGTTTGTATATTTTGACGTTTTTGTGATTTTTTTCGGCTTGGTTTATTTTGACGTTTTTCGACATAGTATAGTATGTCGTTTTTGTAAAATTTATCTGGGTTGTATATTTTGCCGTTTTTGTGATATTTTTCTGAGAGGTATATTTTGACGTTTTTCGACATAGTATAGTATGTCGTTTTTGTGATATTTATCTGGGTTGTATATTTTGACGTTTTTGTGATATTTTTCGGAGTGGTATATTTTGACGTTTTTCGACATAGTATAGTATGTCGTTTTTGCGATATTTGTCTGGTTTGTATATTTTGACGTTTTTGGGATATTTTTTGGTGTGGTATATTTTGACGTTTTTCGACATAGTATAGTATGTCGTTTTTGTGATATTTATCTGGGTTGTATATTTTGACGTTTTTGTGATATTTTTCTGAGAGGTATATTTTGACGTTTTTCGACATAGTATAGTATGTCGTTTTTGTGATATTTATCTGGGTTGTATATTTTGACGTTTTTTCAGATATTTTTTGGAGTGGTATATTTTGACGTTTTTTGACATAGTATAGTATGTCGTTTTTGCGATATTTGTCTGGTTTGTATATTTTGACGTTTTTGTGATATTTTTTGGTGTGGTATATTTTGACGTTTTTCGACATAGTATAGTATGTCGTTTTTGCGATATTTTCTGGGTTGTATATTTTGACATTTTTGTGATATTTTTTGGTGTGGTATATTTTGACGTTTTTCGACATAGTATAGTATGTCGTTTTTGTGATATTTATCTGGGTTGTATATTTTGACGTTTTTGTGATATTTTTCTGAGAGGTATATTTTGACGTTTTTCGACATAGTATAGTATGTCGTTTTTGTGATATTTGTCTGGGTTGTATATTTTGACGTTTTTGTGATATTTTTTGGTGTGGTATATTTTGACGCTTTTCGACATAGTATAGTATGTCGTTTTTGCGATATTTGTCTGGGTTTGTATATTTTGACGTTTTTGTGATTTTTTTCGGCTTGGTTTATTTTGACGTTTTTCGACATTGTATAGTATGTCGTTTTTGTGTTGTTTTTTGGCGTTGTATATTTTGACGTTTTTCGACATAGTATAGTATGTCGTTTTTGTGTTGTTTTTTGGCGTTGTATATTTTGACGTTTTTCGACATAGTATAGTATGTCGTTTTTGCGATATTTGTCTGGGTTTGTATATTTTGACGTTTTTGTGATTTTTTTCGGCTTGGTTTATTTTGACGTTTTTCGACATTGTATAGTATGTCGTTTTTGTGTTGTTTTTTGGCGTTGTATATTTTGACGTTTTTCGACATAGTATAGTATGTCGTTTTTGTAAAATTTATCTGGGTTGTATATTTTGACGTTTTTGTGATATTTTTCTGAGAGGTATATTTTGACGTTTTTCGACATAGTATAGTATGTCGTTTTTGTGATATTTATCTGGGATGTATATTTTGACGTTTTTGTGATATTTTTCGGAGTGGCATATTTTGACGTTTTTCGACAAAGTATAGTATGTCGTTTTTGCGATATTTGTCTGGTTTGTTTATTTTGACGTTTTTGGGATATTTTTTGGTGTGGTATATTTTGACGTTTTTCGACATAGTATAGTATGTCGTTTTTGTGATATTTATCTGGGTTGTATATTTTGTCGTTTTTGTGAAATTTATCTGGGTTGTATATTTTGACGTTTTTGTGATATTTTTCTGAGAGGTATATTTTGACGTTTTTCGACATAGTATAGTATGTCGTTTTTGGGATATTTATCTGGGTTGTATATTTTGACGTTTTTCTGATATTTTTTGGTGTAGTATATTTTGATGTTTTTCGACATAGTATAGTATGTCGTTTTTGGGATATTTTTCTGGGTTGTATTTTTTGACGTTTTTGTGATATTTTTTGGTGTGGTATATTTTGATGTTTTTCGACATAGTATAGTATGTCGTTTTTGGGATATTTTTCTGGGTTGTATTTTTTGTCGTTTTTGTGTTGTTTTTTGGCGTTGTATATTTTGACGTTTTTCGACATAGTATAGTATGTCGTTTTTGGGAAATTTATCTGGGTTGTATATTTTGACGTTTTTGTGATATTTTTCGGAGTGGTCTATTTTGACGTTTTTCGACATAGTATAGTATGTCGTTTTTGTGAAATTTATCTGGGTTGTATATTTTGACGTTTTTGTGATATTTTTCTGAGAGGTATATTTTGACGTTTTTCGACATAGTATAGTATGTCGTTTTTGTGATATTTATCTGGGATGTATTTTTTGACGTTTTTGTGATATTTTTCGGAGTGGTATATTTTGACGTTTTTTGACATAGTATATTATGTCGTTTTTGCGATATTTATCTGGGTTGTATATTTTGACGTTTTTGTGATATTTTTCGGAGTGGTATATTTTGACGTTTTTCGACATAGTATAGTATGTCGTTTTTGCGATATTTGTCTGGTTTGTATATTTTGACGTTTTTGGGATATTTTTTGGTGTGGTATATTTTGACGTTTTTCGACATAGTATAGTATGTCGTTTTTGTGATATTTGTCTGGGTTGTATATTTTGACGTTTTTGTGATATTTTTTGGTGTGGTATATTTTGACGTTTTTCGACATAGTATAGTATGTCTTTTTTGTGTTGTTTTTTGGCTTTGTATATTTTGACGTTTTTCGACATAGTATATAGTATGTCGTTTTTGTGATATTTGTCTGGTTTGTATATTTTGACGTTTTTGGGATATTTTTTGGTGTGGCATATTTTGACGTTTTTCGACAAAGTATAGTATGTCGTTATTGCGATATTTTCTGGGTTGTATATTTTGACGTTTTTGTGAATTTTTTTGGTGTGGTATATTTTGAAGTTTTTCGACATAGTATAGTATGTCGTTTTTGCGATATTTGTCTGGTTTGTATATTTTGACGTTTTTGGGATATTTTTTGGTGTGGTATATTTTGACGTTTTTCGTCATAGTATAGTATGTCGTTTTTGTGATATTTATCTGGGTTGTATATTTTGTCGTTTTTGTGAAATTTATCTGGGTTGTATATTTTGACGTTTTTGTGATATTTTTCTGAGAGGTATATTTTGACGTTTTTCGACATAGTATAGTATGTCGTTTTTGTGATATTTATCTGGGATGTATTTTTTGACGTTTTTGTGATATTTTTCGGAGTGGTATATTTTTGACGTTTTTCGACATAGTATAGTGTGTCGTTTTTGTGATATTTATCTGGGTTGTATATTTTGACGTTTTTCTGATATTTTTTGGTGTAGTATATTTTGATGTTTTTCGACATAGTATAGTATGTCGTTTTTGGGATATTTTTCTGGGTTGTATTTTTTGACGTTTTTGTGATATTTTTTGTGTGGTATATTTTGATGTTTTTCGACATAGTATAGTATGTCGTTTTTGTGATATTTATCTGGGATGTATTTTTTGACGTTTTTGTGATATTTTTCTGAGAGGTATATTTTGACGTTTTTCGACATAGTATAGTATGTCGTTTTTGCGATATTTATCTGGGTTGTATATTTTGACGTTTTTGGGATATTTTTTGGTGTGGTATATTTTGACGTTTTTCGACATAGTATAGTATGTCGTTTTTGTGATATTTGTCTGGGTTGTATATTTTGACGTTTTTGTGATATTTTTTGGTGTGGTATATTTTGACGTTTTTCGACATAGTATAGTATGTCTTTTTTGTGTTGTTTTTTGGCGTTGTATATTTTGACGTTTTTCGACATAGTATATAGTATGTCGTTTTTGTGATATTTGTCTGGTTTGTATATTTTGACGTTTTTGGGATATTTTTTGGTGTGGTATATTTTGACGTTTTTCGACATAGTATAGTATGTCGTTATTGCGATATTTTCTGGGTTGTATATTTTGACGTTTTTGTGATATTTTTTGGTGTGGTATATTTTGACATTTTTCGACATAGTATAGTATGTCGTTTTTGTGATATTTATCTGGGTTGTATATTTTGACGTTTTTGTGATATTTTTCTGAGAGGTATATTTTGACGTTTTTCGACATAGTATAGTATGTCGTTTTTGTGATATTTGTCTGGGTTGTATATTTTGACGTTTTTGTGATATTTTTTGGTGTGGTATATTTTGACGTTTTTCGAAATAGTATAGTATGTCGTTTTTGTGATATTTATCTGGGATGTATATTTTGACGTTTTTGTGATATTTTACGGAGTGGTATATTTTGACGTTTTTCGACATAGTATAGTATGTCGTTTTTGCGATATTTGTCTGGTTTGTATATTTTGACGTTTTTGGGATATTTTTTGGTGTGGTATATTTTGACGTTTTTCGACATAGTATAGTATGTCGTTATTGCGATTTTTTCTGGGTTGTATATTTTGACGTTTTTGTGATATTTTTTGGTGTGGTATATTTTGACGTTTTTCGACATAGTATAGTATGTCGTTTTTGGGATATTTATCTGGGTTGTATATTTTGACGTTTTTGTGATTTTTTTTCCGTGTGGTATATTTTGACGTTTTTCGACATAGTATAGTATGTCGTTTTTGTGATATTTATCTGGGTTGTATATTTTGACGTTTTTGTGATATTTTTCTGAGAGGTATATTTTGACGTTTTTCGACATAGTATAGTATGTCGTTTTTGTGATATTTATCTGGGTTGTATATTTTGACGTTTTTCTGATATTTTTTGGTGTAGTATATTTTGATGTTTTTCGACATAGTATAGTATGTCGTTTTTGGGATATTTTTCTGGGTTGTATTTTTTGACATTTTTGTGATATTTTTTGGTGTGGTATATTTTGACGTTTTTCGACATAGTATATTATGTCGTTTTTGTGATATTTGTCTGGGTTGTATATTTTGACGTTTTTGTGATATTTTTTGGTGTGGTATATTTTGACGCTTTTCGACATAGTATAGTATGTCGTTTTTGTGTTGTTTTTTGGCGTTGTATATTTTGACGTTTTTCGACATAGTATAGTATGTCGTTTTTGTGAAATTTATCTGGGTTGTATATTTTGACGTTTTTGTGATATTTTTCGGAGTGGCATATTTTGACGTTTTTCGACAAAGTATAGAATGTCGTTATTGCGATATTTTCTGGGTTGTATATTTTGACGTTTTTGTGATTTTTTTTGGTGTGGTATATTTTGACGTTTTTCGACATAGTATAGTATGTCGTTTTTGCGATATTTGTCTGGTTTGTATATTTTGACGTTTTTGGGATATTTTTTGGTGTGTTATATTTCGACGTTTTTCGACATAGTATAGTATGTCGTTTTTGTGATATTTATCTGGGTTGTATATTTTGTCGTTTTTGTGAAATTTATCTGGGTTGTATATTTTGACGTTTTTGTGATATTTTTCTGAGAGGTATATTTTGACGTTTTTCGACATAGTATAGTATGTCGTTTTTGGGATATTTATCTGGGTTGTATATTTTGACGTTTTTGTGATTTTTTTTCCGTGTGGTATATTTTGATGTTTCGACATAGTATAGTATGTCGTTTTTGGGATATTTTTCTGGGTTGTATTTTTTGTCGTTTTTGTGTTGTTTTTTGGCGTTTATATTTTGACGTTTTTGTGATATTTTTCTGAGAGGTATTTTTTGACGTTTTTCGACATAGCATAGTATGTCGTTTTTGCGATATTTATCTGGGTTGTATATTTTGACGTTTTTGTGATATTTTTTGGAGTGGTATATTTTGACGTTTTTCGACATAGTATAGTATGTCGTTTTTGCGATATTTGTCTGGTTTGTATATTTTGACGTTTTTGGGATATTTTTTGGTGTGGTATATTTTGACATTTTTCGACATAGTATAGTATGTCGTTATTGCAATATTTTCTGGGTTGTATATTTTGACGTTTTTGTGATATTTTTTGGTGTGGTATATTTTGACGTTTTTCGACATAGTTTAGTATGTCGTTTTTATGATATTTATCTGGGTTGTATATTTTGACGTTTTTGTGATATTTTTCTGAGAGGTATATTTTGACGTTTTTCGACATAGTATAGTATGTCGTTTTTGTGATATTTATCTGGGTTGTATATTTTGACGTTTTCTGATATTTTTTGGAGTGGTATATTTTGACGTTTTTTGACATAGTATAGTATGTTGTTTTTGTGATATTTAACTGGGATGTATTTTTTGACTTTTTTGTGATATTTTTTGGTGTGGTATATTTTGACGTTTTTCGACATAGTATAGTATGTCGTTTTTGCGATATTTGTCTGGTTTGTATATTTTGACATTTTTGTGATAATTTTTGGTGTGGTATATTTTGACGTTTTTCGACATAGTATAGTATGTCGTTTTTGCGATATTTTCTGGGTTGTATATTTTGACGTTTTTGTGATATTTTTTGGTGTGGTATATTTTGACGTTTTTCGACATAGTATAGTAAGTCGTTTTTGTGATATTTATCTGGGTTGTATATTTTGACGTTTTTGTGATATTTTTCTAAGAGGTATATTTTGACGTTTTTCGACATAGTATAGTATGTCGTTTTTGTGTTGTTTTTTGGCGTTGTATATTTTGACGTTTTTCGACATAGTATAGTATGTCGTTTTTGTGATATTTATCTGGGTTGTATATTTTGACGTTTTTGTGATATTTTTCTGAGAGGTATATTTTGACGTTTTTCGACATAGTATAGTATGTCGTTTTTGTGATATTTATCTGGGTTGTATATTTTGACGTTTTTCTGATATTTTTTGGTGTAGTATATTTTGATGTTTTTCGACATAGTATAGTATGTCGTTTTTGGGATATTTTTCTGGGTTGTATTTTTTGACGTTTTTGTGATATTTTTTGGTGTGGTATATTTTGACGTTTTTCGACATAGTATAGTATGTCGTTTTTGTGATATTTGTCTGGGTTGTATATTTTGACGTTTTTGTGATATTTTTTGGTGTGGTATTTTTTGACGTTTTTCGACATAGTATAGTATGTAGTTTTTGTGATATTTATCTGGGTTGTATATTTTGACGTTTTTGTGATATTTTTCTGAGAGGTATATTTTGACGTTTTTCGACATAGTATAGTATGTCGTTTTTGTGATATTTATCTGGGTTGTATATTTTGACGTTTTTCTGATATTTTTTGGTGTAGTATATTTTGATGTTTTTCGACATAGTACAGTATGTCGTTTTTGGCATATTTTTCTGGGTTGTATATTTTGACGTTTTTGTGATATTTTTTGGTGTGGTATATTTTGACGTTTTTCGACATAGTATAGTATGTCGTTTTTGTGATATTTATCTGGGTTGTATATTTTGACGTTTTTGTGATATTTTTCTGAGAGGTATATTTTGACGTTTTTCGACATAGTATAGTATGTCGTTTTTGTGATATTTGTCTGGGTTGTATATTTTGACGTTTTTGTGATATTTTTTGGTGTGGTATATTTTGACGCTTTTCGACATAGTATAGTATGTCGTTTTTGCGATATTTGTCTGGGTTTGTATATTTTGACGTTTTTGTGATTTTTTTCGGCTTGGTTTATTTTGACGTTTTTCGACATTGTATAGTATGTCGTTTTTGTGTTGTTTTTTGGCGTTGTATATTTTGACGTTTTTCGACATAGTATAGTGTGTCGTTTTTGTGTTGTTTTTTGGCGTTGTATATTTTGACGTTTTTCGACATAGTATAGTATGTCGTTTTTGCGATATTTGTCTGGGTTTGTATATTTTGACGTTTTTGTGATTTTTTTCGGCTTGGTTTATTTTGACGTTTTTCGACATTGTATAGTATGTCGTTTTTGTGTTGTTTTTTGGCGTTGTATATTTTGACGTTTTTCGACATAGTATAGTATGTCGTTTTTGTAAAATTTATCTGGGTTGTATATTTTGACTTTTTTGTGATATTTTTCTGAGAGGTATATTTTGACGTTTTTCGACATAGTATAGTATGTCGTTTTTGTGATATTTATCTGGGATGTATATTTTGACGTTTTTGTGATATTTTTCGGAGTGGCATATTTTGACGTTTTTCGACAAAGTATAGTATGTCGTTTTTGCGATATTTGTCTGGTTTGTTTATTTTGACGTTTTTGGGATATTTTTTGGTGTGGTATATTTTGACGTTTTTCGACATAGTATAGTATGTCGTTTTTGTGATATTTATCTGGGTTGTATATTTTGTCGTTTTTGTGAAATTTATCTGGGTTGTATATTTTGACGTTTTTGTGATATTTTTCTGAGAGGTATATTTTGACGTTTTTCGACATAGTATAGTATGTCGTTTTTGGGATATTTATCTGGGTTGTATATTTTGACGTTTTTGTGATTTTTTTTCCGTGTGGTTTATTTTGACGTTTTTCGACATAGTATAGTATGTCGTTTTTGTGTTGTTTTTGGCGTTGTATATTTTGACGTTTTTCGACATAGTATAGTATGTCGTTTTTGTAAAATTTATCTGGGTTGTATATTTTGACGTTTTTGTGATATTTTTCTGAGAGGTATATTTTGACGTTTTTCGACATAGTATATAGTATGTCGTTTTTGTGATATTTATCTGGGATGTATATTTTGACGTTTTTGTGATATTTTTCGGAGTGGCATATTTTGACGTTTTTCGACAAAGTATAGTATGTCGTTATTGCGATATTTTCTGGGTTGTATATTTTGACGTTTTTGTGATTTTTTTTGGTGTGGTATATTTTGAAGTTTTTCGACATAGTATAGTATGTCGTTTTTGCGATATTTCTCTGGTTTGTATATTTTGACGTTTTTGGGATATTTTTTGGTGTGGTATATTTTGACGTTTTTCGACATAGTATAGTATGTCGTTTTTGCGATATTTGTCTGGTTTGTATATTTTGACGTTTTTGGGATATTTTTTGGTGTGGTATATTTTGACGTTTTTCGACATAGTATAGTATGTCGTTTTTGTGATATTTATCTGGGTTGTATATTTTGTCGTTTTTGTGAAATTTATCTGGGTTGTATATTTTGACGTTTTTGTGATATTTTTCTGAGAGGTATATTTTGACGTTTTTCGACATAGTATAGTATGTCGTTTTTGTGATATTTATCTGGGTTGTATATTTTGACGTTTTTCTGATATTTTTTGGTGTAGTATATTTTGATGTTTTTCGACATAGTATAGTATGTCGTTTTTGGGATATTTTTCTGGGTTGTATTTTTTGACGTTTTTGTGATATTTTTTGGTGTGGTATATTTTGATGTTTTTCGACATAGTATAGTATGTCGTTTTTGGGATATTTTTCTGGGTTGTATTTTTTGTCGTTTTTGTGTTGTTTTTTGGCGTTGTATATTTTGTATAGTATGTCGTTTTTGGGAAATTTATCTGGGTTGTATATTTTGACGTTTTTGTGATATTTTTCGGAGTGGTCTATTTTGACGTTTTTCGACATAGTATAGTATGTCGTTTTTGTGAAATTTATCTGGGTTGTATATTTTGACGTTTTTGTGATATTTTTCTGAGAGGTATATTTTGACGTTTTTCGACATAGTATAGTATGTCGTTTTTGTGATATTTATCTGGGATGTATTTTTTGACGTTTTTGTGATATTTTTCGGAGTGGTATATTTTGACGTTTTTTGACATAGTATATTATGTCGTTTTTGCGATATTTATCTGGGTTGTATATTTTGACGTTTTTGTGATATTTTTCGGAGTGGTATATTTTGACGTTTTTCGACATAGTATAGTATGTCGTTTTTGCGATATTTGTCTGGTTTGTATATTTTGACGTTTTTGGGATATTTTTTGGTGTGGTATATTTTGACGTTTTTCGACATAGTATAGTATGTCTTTTTTGTGTTGTTTTTTGGCGTTGTATATTTTGACGTTTTTCGACATAGTATATAGTATGTCGTTTTTGTGATATTTGTCTGGTTTGTATATTTTGACGTTTTTGGGATATTTTTTGGTGTGGCATATTTTGACGTTTTTCGACAAAGTATAGTATGTCGTTATTGCGATATTTTCTGGGTTGTATATTTTGACGTTTTTGTGATTTTTTTTGGTGTGGTATATTTTGAAGTTTTTCGACATAGTATAGTATGTCGTTTTTGCGATATTTCTCTGGTTTGTATATTTTGACGTTTTTGGGATATTTTTTGGTGTGGTATATTTTGACGTTTTTCGACATAGTATAGTATGTCGTTTTTGTGATATTTATCTGGGTTGTATATTTTGTCGTTTTTGTGAAATTTATCTGGGTTGTCTATTTTGACGTTTTTGTGATATTTTTCTGAGAGGTATATTTTGACGTTTTTCGACATAGTATAGTATGTCGTTTTTGTGATATTTATCTGGGATGTATTTTTTGACGTTTTTGTGATATTTTTCGGAGTGGTATATTTTGACGTTTTTCGACATAGTATAGTGTGTCGTTTTTGTGATATTTATCTGGGTTGTATATTTTGACGTTTTTCTGATATTTTTTGGTGTAGTATATTTTGATGTTTTTCGACATAGTATAGTATGTCGTTTTTGGGATATTTTTCTGGGTTGTATTTTTTGACGTTTTTGTGATATTTTTTGGTGTGGTATATTTTGATGTTTTTCGACATAGTATAGTATGTCGTTTTTGTGATATTTATCTGGGATGTATTTTTTGACGTTTTTGTGATATTTTTCTGAGAGGTATATTTTGACGTTTTTCGACATAGTATAGTATGTCGTTTTTGCGATATTTATCTGGGTTGTATATTTTGACGTTTTTGGGATATTTTTTGGTGTGGTATATTTTGACGTTTTTCGACATAGTATAGTATGTCGTTTTTGTGATATTTGTCTGGGTTGTATATTTTGACGTTTTTGTGATATTTTTTAGTGTGGTATATTTTGACGTTTTTCGACATAGTATAGTATGTCTTTTTTGTGTTGTTTTTTGGCGTTGTATATTTTGACGTTTTTCGACATAGTATATAGTATGTCGTTTTTGTGATATTTGTCTGGTTTGTATATTTTGACGTTTTTGGGATATTTTTTGGTGTGGTATATTTTGACGTTTTTCGACATAGTATAGTATGTCGTTATTGCGATATTTTCTGGGTTGTATATTTTGACGTTTTTGTGATATTTTTTGGTGTGGTATATTTTGACATTTTTCGACATAGTATAGTATGTCGTTTTTGTGATATTTATCTGGGTTGTATATTTTGACGTTTTTGTGATATTTTTCTGAGAGGTATATTTTGACGTTTTTCGACATAGTATAGTATGTCGTTTTTGTGATATTTGTCTGGGTTGTATATTTTGACGTTTTTGTGATATTTTTTGGTGTGGTATATTTTGACGTTTTTCGAAATAGTATAGTATGTCGTTTTTGTGATATTTATCTGGGATGTATATTTTGACGTTTTTGTGATATTTTACGGAGTGGTATATTTTGACGTTTTTCGACATAGTATAGTATGTCGTTTTTGCGATATTTGTCTGGTTTGTATATTTTGACGTTTTTGTGATATTTTTTGGTGTGGTATATTTTGACGTTTTTCGACATAGTATAGTATGTCGTTTTTGGGATATTTATCTGGGTTGTATATTTTGACGTTTTTGTGATTTTTTTTCCGTGTGCTATATTTTGACGTTTTTCGACATAGTATAGTATGTCGTTTTTGTGATATTTATCTGGGTTGTATATTTTGACGTTTTTGTGATATTTTTCTGAGAGGTATATTTTGACGTTTTTCGACATAGTATAGTATGTCGTTTTTGTGATATTTATCTGGGTTGTATATTTTGACGTTTTTCTGATATTTTTTGGTGTAGTATATTTTGATGTTTTTCGACATAGTATAGTATGTCGTTTTTGGGATATTTTTCTGGGTTGTATTTTTTGACGTTTTTGTGATATTTTTTGGTGTGGTATATTTTGACGTTTTTCGACATAGTATATTATGTCGTTTTTGTGATATTTGTCTGGGTTGTATATTTTGACGTTTTTGTGATATTTTTTGGTGTGGTATATTTTGACGCTTTTCGACATAGTATAGTATGTCGTTTTTGTGTTGTTTTTTGGCGTTGTATATTTTGACGTTTTTCGACATAGTATAGTATGTCGTTTTTGCGATATTTGTCTGGGTTTGTATATTTTGACGTTTTTGTGATTTTTTTCGGCTTGGTTTATTTTGACGTTTTTCGACATAGTATAGTATGTCGTTTTTCTGATATTTATCTGGGATGTATATTTTGACGTTTTTGTGATATTTTTCGGAGTGGCATATTTTGACGTTTTTCGACAAAGTATAGAATGTCGTTATTGCGATATTTTCTGGGTTGTATATTTTGACGTTTTTGTGATTTTTTTTGGTGTGGTATATTTTGACGTTTTTCGACATAGTATAGTATGTCGTTTTTGCGATATTTGTCTGGTTTGTATATTTTGACGTTTTTGGGATATTTTTTGGTGTGTTATATTTCGACGTTTTTCGACATAGTATAGTATGTCGTTTTTGTGATATTTATCTGGGTTGTATATTTTGTCGTTTTTGTGAAATTTATCTGGGTTGTATATTTTGACGTTTTTGTGATATTTTTCTGAGAGGTATATTTTGACGTTTTTCGACATAGTATAGTATGTCGTTTTTGGGATATTTATCTGGGTTGTATATTTTGACGTTTTTGTGATTTTTTTTCCGTGTGGTATATTTTGATGTTTCGACATAGTATAGTATGTCGTTTTTGGGATATTTTTCTGGGTTGTATTTTTTGTCGTTTTTGTGTTGTTTTTTGGCGTTTATATTTTGACGTTTTTGTGATATTTTTCTGAGAGGTATTTTTTGACGTTTTTCGACATAGCATAGTATGTCGTTTTTGCGATATTTATCTGGGTTGTATATTTTGACGTTTTTGTGATATTTTTCGGAGTGGTATATTTTGACGTTTTTCGACATAGTATAGTATGTCGTTTTTGCGATATTTGTCTGGTTTGTATATTTTGACGTTTTTGGGATATTTTTTGGTGTGGTATATTTTGACATTTTTCGACATAGTATAGTATGTCGTTATTGCAATATTTTCTGGGTTGTATATTTTGACGTTTTTGTGATATTTTTTGGTGTGGTATATTTTGACGTTTTTCGACATAGTTTAGTATGTCGTTTTTATGATATTTATCTGGGTTGTATATTTTGACGTTTTTGTGATATTTTTCTGAGAGGTATATTTTGACGTTTTTCGACATAGTATAGTATGTCGTTTTTGTGATATTTATCTGGGTTGTATATTTTGACGTTTTCTGATATTTTTTGGAGTGGTATATTTTGACGTTTTTTGACATAGTATAGTATGTTGTTTTTGTGATATTTAACTGGGATGTATTTTTTGACTTTTTTGTGATATTTTTTGGTGTGGTATATTTTGACGTTTTTCGACATAGTATAGTATGTCGTTTTTGCGATATTTGTCTGGTTTGTATATTTTGACGTTTTTGTGATAATTTTTGGTGTGGTATATTTTGACGTTTTTCGACATAGTATAGTATGTCGTTTTTGCGATATTTTCTGGGTTGTATATTTTGACGTTTTTGTGATATTTTTTGGTGTGGTATATTTTGACGTTTTTCGACATAGTATAGTAAGTCGTTTTTGTGATATTTATCTGGGTTGTATATTTTGACGTTTTTGTGATATTTTTCTAAGAGGTATATTTTGACGTTTTTCGACATAGTATAGTATGTCGTTTTTGTGTTGTTTTTTGGCGTTGTATATTTTGACGTTTTTCGACATAGTATAGTATGTCGTTTTTGTGATATTTATCTGGGTTGTATATTTTGACGTTTTTGTGATATTTTTCTGAGAGGTATATTTTGACGTTTTTCGACATAGTATAGTATGTCGTTTTTGTGATATTTATCTGGGTTGTATATTTTGACGTTTTTCTGATATTTTTTGGTGTAGTATATTTTGATGTTTTTCGACATAGTATAGTATGTCATTTTTGGGATATTTTTCTGGGTTGTATTTTTTGACGTTTTTGTGATATTTTTTGGTGTGGTATATTTTGACGTTTTTCGACATAGTATAGTATGTCGTTTTTGTGATATTTGTCTGGGTTGTATATTTTGACGTTTTTGTGATATTTTTTGGTGTGGTATTTTTTGACGTTTTTCGACATAGTATAGTATGTAGTTTTTGTGATATTTATCTGGGTTGTATATTTTGACGTTTTTGTGATATTTTTCTGAGAGGTATATTTTGACGTTTTTCGACATAGTATAGTATGTCGTTTTTGTGATATTTATCTGGGTTGTATATTTTGACGTTTTTCTGATATTTTTTGGTGTAGTATATTTTGATGTTTTTCGACATAGTACAGTATGTAGTTTTTGGCATATTTTTCTCGGTTGTATTTTTTGACGTTTTTGTGATATTTTTTGGTGTGGTATATTTTGACGTTTTTCGACATAGTATAGTATGTCGTTTTTGTGATATTTGTCTGGGTTGTATATTTTGACGTTTTTGTGATATTTTTGGTGTGGTATATTTTGACGCTTTTCGACATAGTATAGTATGTCGTTTTTGTGTTGTTTTTTGGCGTTGTATATTTTGACGTTTTTCGACATAGTATAGTATGTCGTTTTTCTGATATTTATCTGGGATGTATTTTTTGACGTTTTTGTGATATTTTTCGGAGTGGTATATTTTGACGTTTTTTGACATAGTATATTATATCGTTTTTGCGATATTTATCTGGGTTGTATATTTTGACGTTTTTGTGATATTTTTCGGAGTGGTATATTTTGACGTTTTTCGACATAGTATAGTATGTCGTTTTTGCGATATTTGTCTGGTTTGTATATTTTGACGTTTTTGGGATATTATTTGGTGTGGTATATTTTGACGTTTTTCGACATAGTATAGTATGTCGTTTTTGTGATATTTGTCTGGGTTGTATATTTTGACGTTTTTGTGATATTTTTTGGTGTGGTATATTTTGACGTTTTTCGACATAGTATAGTATGTCTTTTTTGTGTTGTTTTTTGGCGTTGTATATTTTGACGTTTTTCGACATAGTATAGTAAGTCGTTTTTGTGATATTTATCTGGGTTGTATATTTTGACGTTTTTGTGATATTTTTCTGAGAGGTATATTTTGACGTTTTTCGACATAGTATAGTATGTCGTTTTTGTGTTGTTTTTTGGCGTTGTATATTTTGACGTTTTTCGACATAATATAGTATGTCGTTTTTGTGATATTTATCTGGGTTGTATATTTTGACGTTTTTGTGATATTTTTCTGAGAGGTATATTTTGACGTTTTTCGACATAGTATAGTATGTCGTTTTTGTGATATTTATCTGGGTTGTATATTTTGACGTTTTTCTGATATTTTTTGGTGTAGTATATTTTGATGTTTTTCGACATAGTATAGTATGTCGTTTTTGGGATATTTTTCTGGGTTGTATTTTTTGACGTTTTTGTGATATTTTTTGGTGTGGTATATTTTGACGTTTTTCGACATAGTATAGTATGTCGTTTTTGTGATATTTGTCTGGGTTGTATATTTTGACGTTTTTGTGATATTTTTTGGTGTGGTATTTTTTGACGTTTTTCGACATAGTATAGTATGTAGTTTTTGTGATATTTATCTGGGTTGTATATTTTGACGTTTTTGTGATATTTTTCTGAGAGGTATATTTTGACGTTTTTCGACATAGTATAGTATGTCGTTTTTGTGATATTTATCTGGGTTGTATATTTTGACGTTTTTCTGATATTTTTTGGTGTAGTATATTTTGATGTTTTTCGACATAGTACAGTATGTCGTTTTTGGCATATTTTTCTGGGTTGTATTTTTTGACGTTTTTGTGATATTTTTTGGTGTGGTATATTTTGACGTTTTTCGACATAGTATAGTATGTCGTTTTTCTGATATTTATCTGGGATGTATTTTTTGACGTTTTTGTGATATTTTTCGGAGTGGTATATTTTGACGTTTTTTGACATAGTATATTATATCGTTTTTGCGATATTTATCTGGGTTGTATATTTTGACGTTTTTGTGATATTTTTCGGAGTGGTATATTTTGACGTTTTTCGACATAGTATAGTATGTCGTTTTTGCGATATTTGTCTGGTTTGTATATTTTGACGTTTTTGGGATATTATTTGGTGTGGTATATTTTGACGTTTTTCGACATAGTATAGTATGTCGTTTTTGTGATATTTGTCTGGGTTGTATATTTTGACGTTTTTGTGATATTTTTTGGTGTGGTATATTTTGACGTTTTTCGACATAGTATAGTATGTCTTTTTTGTGTTGTTTTTTGGCGTTGTATATTTTGACGTTTTTCGACATAGTATATAGTATGTCGTTTTTGTCATATTTGTCTGGTTTGTATATTTTGACGTTTTTGGGATATTTTTTGGTGTGGTATATTTTGACGTTTTTCGACATAGTATAGTATGTCGTTTTTGTGATATTTATCTGGGTTGTATATTTTGACGTTTTTTGTGATATTTTTCTGAGAGGTATATTTTGACGTTTTTCGACATAGTATAGTATGTCGTTTTTGGGATATTTTTCTGGGTTGTATTTTTTGACGTTTTTGTGATATTTTTTGGTGTGGTATATTTTGACGTTTTTCGACATAGTATAGTATGTCGTTTTTGTGTTGTTTTTTGGCGTTGTATATTTTGACGTTTTTCGACATAGTATAGTATGTCGTTTTTGTGAAATTTATCTGGGTTGTATATTTTGACGTTTTTGTGATATTTTTCGGAGTGGTATATTTTGACGTTTTTCGACATAGTATAGTATGTCGTTTTTGCGATATTTGTCTGGGTTTGTATATTTTGACGTTTTTGTGATTTTTTTCGGCTTGGTTTATTTTGACGTTTTTCGACATAGTATAGTATGTCGTTTTTGTGATATTTATCTGGGTTGTATATTTTGACGTTTTTGTGATATTTTTCTGAGAGGTATATTTTGACGTTTTTCGACATAGTATAGTATGTCGTTTTTGTGATATTTATCTGGGTTGTATATTTTGACGTTTTTCTGATATTTTTTGGTGTAGTATATTTTGATGTTTTTCGACATAGTATAGTATGTCGTTTTTGTGATATTTGTCTGGGTTGTATATTTTGACGTTTTTGTGATATTTTTTGGTGTGGTATATTTTGACGCTTTTCGACATAGTATAGTATGTCGTTTTTGTGATTTTTTTTTGGCGTTGTATATTTTGACGTTTTTCGACGTAGTATAGTATGTCGTTTTTGTGAAATTTATCTGGGTTGTATATTTTTACGTTTTTGTGATATTTTTCGGAGTGGTCTATTTTGACGTTTTTCGACATAGTATAGTATGTCGTTTTTGCGATATTTGTCTGGGTTTGTATATTTTGACGTTTTTGTGATTTTTTTCGGCTTGGTTTATTTTGACGTTTTTCGACATAGTATGTCGTTTTTGTGTTGTTTTTTGGCGTTGTATATTTTGACGTTTTTCGACGTAGTATAGTATGTCGTTTTTGTGAAATTTATCTGGGTTGTATATTTTTACGTTTTTGTGATATTTTTCGGAGTGGTCTATTTTGACGTTTTTCGACATAGTATAGTATGTCGTTTTTGCGATATTTGTCTGGGTTTGTATATTTTGACGTTTTTGTGATTTTTTTCGGCTTGGTTTATTTTGACGTTTTTCGACATAGTATAGTATGTCGTTTTTGTGTTGTTTTTTGGCGTTGTATATTTTGACGTTTTTCGACATAGTGTAGTATGTCGTTTTTGTAAAATTTATCTGGGTTGTATATTTTGACGTTTTTGTGATATTTTTCTGAGAGGTATATTTTGACGTTTTTCGACATAGTATAGTTTGTCGTTTTTGTGATATTTATCTGGGTTGTATATTTTGTCGTTTTTGTGAAATTTATCTGGGTTGTATATTTTGACGTTTTTGTGATATTTTTCTGAGAGGTATATTTTGACGTTTTTCGACATAGTATAGTATGTCGTTTTTGGGATATTTTTTGGTGTAGTATATTTTGATGTTTTTCGACATAGTATAGTATGTCGTTTTTGGGATATTTTTCTGGGTTGTATTTTTTGACGTTTTTGTGATATTTTTTGGTGTGGTATATTTTGATGTTTTTCGACATAGTATAGTATGTCGTTTTTGGGAAATTTATCTGGGTTGTATATTTTGATACTTTTGTGATATTTTTCTGAGTGGTCTATTTTGACGTTTTTCGACATAGTATAGTATGTCGTTTTTGTGTTGTTTTTTGGCGTTGTATATTTTGACGTTTTTCGACATAGTATAGTATGTCGTTTTTGTGATATTTATCTGGGTTGTATATTTTGACGTTTTTGTGATATTTTTCTGAGAGGTATATTTTGACGTTTTTCGACATAGTATAGTATGTCGTTTTTGTGATATTTATCTGGGATGTATTTTTTGACCTTTTTGTGATATTTTTCGGAGTGGTATATTTTGACGTTTTTTGACATAGTATAGTATGTCGTTTTTGTGATATTTATCTGGGTTGTATATTTTGACGTTTTTGTGATATTTTTCTGAGAGGTATATTTTGACGTTTTTCGACATAGTATAGTATGTCGTTTTTGTGATATTTATCTGGGATGTATTTTTTGACCTTTTTGTGATATTTTTCGGAGTGGTATATTTTGACGTTTTTTGACATAGTATAGTATGTCGTTTTTGTGATATTTATCTGGGTTGTATATTTTGACGTTTTTGTGATATTTTTCTGAGAGGTATATTTTGACGTTTTTCGACATAGTATAGTATGTCGTTTTTGCGATATTTGTCTGGTTTGTATATTTTGACGTTTTTGGGATATTTTTTGGTGTGGTATATTTTGACGTTTTTCGACATAGTATAGTATGTCGTTTTTGTGATATTTGTCTGGGTTGTATATTTTGACGTTTTTGTGATATTTTTTGGTGTGGTATATTTTGACGTTTTTCGACATAGTATAGTATGTCTTTTTTGTGTTGTTTTTTGGCGTTGTATATTTTGACGTTTTTCGACATAGTATATAGTATGTCGTTTTTGTGATATTTGTCTGGTTTGTATATTTTGACGTTTTTGGGATATTTTTTGGTGTGGTATATTTTGACGTTTTTCGACATAGTTATTGCGATATTTTTTGGGTTGTATATTTTGACGTTTTTGTGATATTTTTTGGTGTGGTATATTTTGATGTTTTTCGACATAGTATAGTATGTCGTTTTTGTGATATTTGTCTGGGTTGTATATTTTGACGTTTTTGTGATATTTTTTGGTGTGGTATATTTTGACGCTTTTCGACATAGTATAGTATGTCGTTTTTGTGTTGTTTTTTGGCGTTGTATATTTTGACGTTTTTCGACATAGTATAGTATGTCGTTTTTGTGAAATTTATCTGGGTTGTATATTTTGACGTTTTTGTGATATTTTTCGGAGTGGTATATTTTGACGTTTTTCGACATAGTATAGTATGTCGTTTTTGCGATATTTGTCTGGGTTTGTATATTTTGACGTTTTTGTGATTTTTTTCGGCTTGGTTTATTTTGACGTTTTTCGACATAGTATAGTATGTCGTTTTTGTGATATTTATCTGGGTTGTATATTTTGACGTTTTTGTGATATTTTTCTGAGAGGTATATTTTGACGTTTTTCGACATAGTATAGTATGTCGTTTTTGTGATATTTATCTGGGTTGTATATTTTGACGTTTTTCTGATATTTTTTGGTGTAGTATATTTTGATGTTTTTCGACATAGTATAGTATGTCGTTTTTGTGATATTTGTCTGGGTTGTATATTTTGACGTTTTTGTGATATTTTTTGGTGTGGTATATTTTGACGCTTTTCGACATAGTATAGTATGTCGTTTTTGTGATATTTGTCTGGGTTGTATATTTTGACGTTTTAGTGATATTTTTTGGTGTGGTATATTTTGACGTTTTTCGACATAGTATAGTATGTCTTTTTTGTGTTGTTTTTTGGCGTTGTATATTTTGACGTTTTTCGACATAGTATATAGTATGTCGTTTTTGTGATATTTGTCTGGTTTGTATATTTTGACGTTTTTGGGATATTTTTTGGTGTGGTATATTTTGACGTTTTTCGACATAGTTATTGCGATATTTTCTGGGTTGTATATTTTGACGTTTTTGTGATATTTTTTGGTGTGGTATATTTTGACGTTTTTCGACATAGTATAGTATGTCGTTTTTGTGATATTTGTCTGGGTTGTATATTTTGACGTTTTTGTGATATTTTTTGGTGTGGTATATTTTGACGCTTTTCGACATAGTATAGTATGTCGTTTTTGTGATATTTATCTGGGTTGTATATTTTGACGTTTTTGTGATATTTTTCGGAGTGGTATATTTTGACGTTTTTCGACATAGTATAGTATGTCGTTTTTGTGAAATTTATCTGGGTTGTATATTTTGACGTTTTTGTGATATTTTTCGGAGTGGTATATTTTGACGTTTTTCGACATAGTATAGTATGTCGTTTTTGTGAAATTTATCTGGGTTGTATATTTTGACGTTTTTGTGATATTTTTCGGAGTGGTATATTTTGACGTTTTTCGACATAGTATAGTATGTCGTTTTTGCGATATTTGTCTGGGTTTGTATATTTTGACGTTTTTGTGATTTTTTTCGGCTTGGTTTATTTTGACGTTTTTCGACATAGTATAGTATGTCGTTTTTGTGATATTTATCTGGGTTGTATATTTTGACGTTTTTGTGATATTTTTTGGTGTAGTATATTTTGATGTTTTTCGACATAGTATAGTATGTCGTTTTTGTGATATTTGTCTGGGTTGTATATTTTGACGTTTTTGTGATTTTTTTTTGGCGTTGTATATTTTGACGTTTTTCGACGTAGTATAGTATGTCGTTTTTGTGAAATTTATCTGGGTTGTATATTTTTACGTTTTTGTGATATTTTTCGGAGTGGTCTATTTTGACGTTTTTCGACATAGTATAGGATGTCGTTTTTGCGATATTTGTCTGGGTTTGTATATTTTGACGTTTTTGTGATTTTTTTCGGCTTGGTTTATTTTGACGTTTTTCGACATAGTATAGTATGTCTTTTTGTGATATTTTTTGGCATTGTATATTTTGACGTTTTTCGACATAGTATAGTATGTCGTTTTTGTAAAATTTATCTGGGTTGTATATTTTGACATTTTTGTGATATTTTTCTGAGAGGTATATTTTGACGTTTTTGGACATAGTATAGTATGTCGTTTTTGTGATATTTATCTGGGATGTATATTTTGATGTTTTTGTGATATTTTTCGGAGTGGCATATTTTGACGTTTTTCGACAAAGTATAGTATGTCGTTATTGCGATATTTTCTGGGTTGTATATTTTGACGTTTTTGTGATTTTTTTTGGTGTGGTATATTTTGAAGTTTTTCGACATAGTATAGTATGTCGTTTTTGCGATATTTGTCTGGTTTGTATATTTTGACGTTTTTGGGATATTTTTCGGAGTGGTATATTTTGACGTTTTTCGACATAGTATAGTTTGTCGTTTTTGTGATATTTATCTGGGTTGTATATTTTGTCGTTTTTGTGAAATTTATCTGGGTTGTATATTTTGACGTTTTTGTGATATTTTTCTGAGAGGTATATTTTGACGTTTTTCAACATAGTATAGTATGTCGTTTTTGGGATATTTTTTGGTGTAGTATATTTTGATGTTTTTCGACATAGTATAGTATGTCGTTTTTGGGATATTTTTCTGGGTTGTATTTTTTGACGTTTTTGTGATATTTTTTGGTGTGGTATATTTTGATGTTTTTCGACATAGTATAGTATGTCGTTTTTGGGAAATTTATCTGGGTTGTATATTTTGACGTTTTTGTGATATTTTTCTGAGTGGTCTATTTTGACGTTTTTCGACATAGTATAGTATGTCGTTTTTGTGTTGTTTTTTGGCGTTGTATATTTTGACGTTTTTCGACATAGTATAGTATGTCGTTTTTGTGAAATTTATCTGGGTTGTATATTTTGACGTTTTTGTGATATTTTTCTGAGAGGTATATTTTGACGTTTTTCGACATAGTATAGTATGTCGTTTTTGTGATATTTATCTGGGATGTATTTTTTGACCTTTTTGTGATATTTTTCGGAGTGGTATATTTTGACGTTTTTTGACATAGTATAGTATGTCTTTTTTGTGTTGTTTTTTGGCGTTGTATATTTTGACGTTTTTCGACATAGTATATAGTATGTCGTTTTTGTGATATTTGTCTGGTTTGTATATTTTGACGTTTTTGGGATATTTTTTGGTGTGGTATATTTTGACGTTTTTCGACATAGTTATTGCGATATTTTCTGGGTTGTATATTTTGACGTTTTTGTGATATTTTTTGGTGTGGTATATTTTGACGTTTTTCGACATAGTATAGTATGTCGTTTTTGTGATATTTATCTGGGTTGTATATTTTGACGTTTTTGTGATATTTTTCTGAGAGGTATATTTTGACGTTTTTCGACATAGTATAGTATGTCGTTTTTGCGATATTTGTCTGGTTTGTATATTTTGACGTTTTTGGGATATTTTTTGGTGTGGTATATTTTGACGTTTTTCGACATAGTATAGTATGTCGTTATTGCGATTTTTTCTGGGTTGTATATTTTGACGTTTTTGTGATATTTTTTGGTGTGGTATATTTTGACGTTTTTCGACATAGTATAGTATGTCGTTTTTGGGATATTTATCTGGGTTGTATATTTTGACGTTTTTGTGATTTTTTTTCCGTGTGGTATATTTTGACGTTTTTCGACATAGTATAGTATGTCGTTTTTGTGATATTTATCTGGGTTGTATATTTTGACGTTTTTGTGATATTTTTCTGAGAGGTATATTTTGACGTTTTTCGACATAGTATAGTATGTCGTTTTTGTGATATTTGTCTGGGTTGTATATTTTGACGTTTTTGCGATATTTTCTGGGTTGTATATTTTGACGTTTTTGTGATATTTTTTGGTGTGGTATATTTTGACGTTTTTCGACATAGTATAGTATGTCGTTTTTGTGATATTTATCTGGGTTGTATATTTTGACGTTTTTGTGATATTTTTCTGAGAGGTATATTTTGACTTTTTTTGACATAGTATAGTATGTCGTTTTTGTGATATTTGTCTGGGTTGTATATTTTGACGTTTTTGTGATATTTTTTGGTGTGGTATATTTTGACGTTTTTCGACATAGTATAGTATGTCGTTTTTGTGAAATTTATCTGGGTTGTATATTTTGACGTTTTTGTGATATTTTTCTGAGAGGTATATTTTGACGTTTTTCGACATAGTATAGTATGTCGTTTTTGTGATATTTATCTGGGATGTATATTTTGACGTTTTTGTGATATTTTTCGGAGTGGTATATTTTGACGTTTTTCGACATAGTATAGTATGTCGTTTTTGTGAAATTTATCTGGGTTGTATATTTTGACGTTTTTGTGACATTTTTCTGAGAGGTATATTTAGACGTTTTTCGACATAGTATAGTATGTCGTTTTTGGGATATTTATCTGGGTTGTATATTTTGACGTTTTTGTGATTTTTTTTCCGTGTGGTATGTTTTGACGTTTTTCGACATAGTATAGTATGTCGTTTTTGTGATATTTATCTGGGATGTATTTTTTGACGTTTTTGTGATATTTTTTGGTGTGGTATATTTTGACGTTTTTCGACATAGTATAGTATGTCGTTTTTGCGATATTTGTCTGGGTTGCATATTTTGACGTTTTTGTGATATTTTTTGGTGTGGTATATTTTGACGTTTTTCGACATAGTATAGTATGTTGTTTTTGTGTTGTTTTTTGGCGTTGTATATTTTGACGTTTTTCGACATAGTATAGTATGTCGTTTTTGTGATATTTAACTGGGAAGTATTTTTTGACGTTTTTGTGATATTTTTCGGAGAGGTATATTCTGACGTTTTTTGACATAGTATAGTATGTCGTTTTTGTGAAATTTATCTGGGTTGTATATTTTGACGTTTTTGTGATATTTTTCGGAGAGGTATATTTTGACGTTTTTCGACATAGTATAGTATGTCGTTTTTGTGATATTTATCTGGGTTGTATATTTTGACGTTTTTCTGATATTTTTGGGTTTAGTATATTTTGATGTTTTTCGACATAGTATAGTATGTCGTTTTTGGGATATTTTTCTGGGTTGTATTTTTTGACGTTTTTGTGATATTTTTCGGAGTGGTATATTTTGATGTTTTTCGGTATAGTATAGTATGTCGTTTTTCTGACATTTTTTGGTTTAGTATATTTTGATGTTTTTCGACATAGTATAGTATGTCGTTTTTGGGATATTTTTCTGGGTTGTATTTTTTGACGTTTTTGTGATATTTGTCTGGGTTGTATATTTTGACGTTTTTGTGATATTTTTTGGTGTGGTATATTTTGACGTTTTTCGACATAGTATAGTATGTCGTTTTTGTGATATTTATCTGGGATGTATTTTTTGACGTTTTTGTGATATTTTTTGGTGTGGTATATTTTGACGTTTTTCGACATAGTATAGTATGTCGTTTTTGCGATATTTGTCTGGGTTGCATATTTTGACGTTTTTGTGATATTTTTTGGTGTGGTATATTTTGACGTTTTTCGACATAGTATAGTATGTCGTTTTTGCGATATTTGTCTGGGTTGCATATTTTGACGTTTTTGGGATATTTTTCGGAGAGGTATATTTTGACGTTTTTCGTAGTATAGTATGGGGTTTTTGTGATATTTATCTGGGTTGTATATCTTGACGTTTTTCTGATATTTTTGGGTTTAGTATATTTTGATGTTTTTCGACATAGTATAGTATGTCATTTTTGGGATATTTTTCTGGGTTGTATTTTTTGACGTTTTTGTGATATTTTTCGGAGTGGTATATTTTGACGTTTTTCGACATAGTATAGTATGTCGTTTTTGTGATATTTATCTGGGATGTATATTTTGACGTTTTTGTGATTTTTTTCGGAGTGGTATATTTTGACGTTTTTCGACATAGTATAGTATGTCGTTTTTGTGATATTTATCCGGGTTGTATTTTTTGACGTTTTTCTGACATTTTTTGGTTTAGTATATTTTGATGTTTTTCGACATAGTATAGTATGTCGTTTTTGGGATATTTTTCTGGGTTGTATTTTTTGACGTTTTTGTGATATTTGTCTGGGTTGTATATTTTGACGTTTTTGTGATATTTTTTGGTGTGGTATATTTTGACGTTTTTCGACATAGTATAGTATGCCGTTTTTGTGATATTTATCTGGGATGTATTTTTTGACGTTTTTGTGTTGTTTTTTGGCGTTGTATATTTTGACGTTTTTCGACATAGTATGTCGTTTTTGTGATATTTATCTGGGTTGTATATTTTGACGTTTTTCTGACATTTTTTGGTTTAGTATATTTTGATGTTTTTCGACATAGTATAGTATGTCGTTTTTGGGATATTTTTCTGGGTTGTATTTTTTGAGGTTTTTTTGATATTTGTCTGGGATGTATATTTTGACGTTTTTGTGATATTTTTTGGTGTGGTATATTTTGACGTTTTTCGACATAGTATAGTATGTCGTTTTAGTGATATTTATCTGGGATGTATTTTTTGACGTTTTTGTGATATTTTTCGGAGTGGTATATTTTGACGTTTTTCGACATAGTATGTCGTTTTTGTGATATTTATCTGGGTTGTATATTTTGACGTTTTTGTGATATTTTTCGGAGTGGTATATTTTGACGTTTTTCGACATAGTATAGTATGTCGTTTTTGTGATATTTATCTGGGTTGTATATTTTGACGTTTTTGTGATATTTTTCGGAGTGGTATATTTTGACGTTTTCCGACATTGTATAGTATGTCGTTTTTGCGATATTTATCTGGGTTGTGTAATTTGACGTTTTTGTGATATTTTTCCTTTTGGTATATTTGACGTTTTTCGACATAGTATAGTATGTCATTTTTGTGATATTTATCTCGTTGTATATTTTGACGTTTTTCTGACATTTTTTGGTTTAGTATATTTTGACATTTTTCGACATAGTATAGTATGTCGTTTTTGGGATATTTTTCTGGGTTGTATTTTTTGACGTTTTTCGACATAGTATAGTATGTCGTTTTTGTGATATTTATCTGGGATGTATATTTTGACGTTTTTGTGATATTTTTCGGGGTGGCATACTTTGACGTTTTTCGCCAAAGTATAGTATGTCGTTTTTGTGAAATTTATCTGGGTTGTATATTTTGACGTTTTTGTGATTTTTTTCGGAGTGGTATATTTTGACGTTTTTCGACATAGTACAGTAAGTCGTTTTTGTGATATTTATCTGGGTTGTATATTTTGACGTTTTTCTGACATTTTTTGGTTTAGTATATTTTGATGTTTTTCGACATAGTATAGTATGTCGTTTTTGGGATATTTTTCTGGGTTGTATTTTTTGAGGTTTTTTTGATATTTGTCTAGGATGTATATTTTGACGTTTTTGTGATATTTTTTGGTGTGGTATATTTTGACGTTTTTCGACATAGTATAGTATGTCGTTTTTGTGATATTTATCTGGGATGTATATTTTGACGTTTTTGTGATTTTTTTCGGAGTGGTATATTTTGACGTTTTTCGACATAGTATAGTATGTCGTTTTTGCGATATTTGTCTGGTTTGTATATTTTGACGTTTTTGGGATATTTTTTGGTGTGGTATATTTTGACGTTTTTGTGAAATTTATCTGGGTTGTATATTTTGACGTTTTTGTGATATTTTTCTGAGAGGTATATTTTGACGTTTTTCGACATAGTATGGTATGTCGTTTTTGTGATATTTATCCGGGTTGTATTTTTTATCGTTTTTCTGACATTTTTTGGTTTAGTATATCTTGATGTTTTTCGACATAGTATAGTATGTCGTTTTTGGGATATTTTTCTGGGTTGTATTTTTTGACGTTTTTGTGATATTTGTCTGGGTTGTATATTTTGACGTTTTTGTGATATTTTTTGGTGTGGTATATTTTGACGTTTTTCGACATAGTATAGTATGCCGTTTTTGTGATATTTATCTGGGATGTATTTTTTGACGTTTTTGTGATATTTTTTGGTGTGGTGTATTTTGACGTTTTTCGACATAGTATAGTATGTCGTTTTTGTGATATTTATCTGGGTTGTATATTTTGACGTTTTTCTGATATTTTTTGGTTTAGTATATTTTGATGTTTTTCGACATAGTATAGTATGTCGTTTTTGGGATATTTTTCTGGGTTGTATTTTTTTGACGTTTTTGTGATATTTTTCGGAGTGGTATATTTTGACGTTTTTCGACATAGTATAGTATGTCGTTTTTGTGATATTTATCTGGGTTGTATATTTTGACGTTTTTCTGACATTTTTTGGTTTAGTATATTTCGATGTTTTTCAACATAGTATAGTAAGTAGTTTTTGCGATATTTGTCTGGTTTGTATATTTTGACGTTTTTCGACATAGTATAGTATGTCGTTTTTGTGAAATTTATCTGGGTTGTCTATTTTGACGTTTTTGTGATATTTTTCCGCGTGGTATATTTTGACGTTTTTCGACATAGTATAGTATGTCGTTTTTGCGATATTTATCTGGGTTGTGTAATTTGACGTTTTTGTGATATTTTTCCTTTTGGTATATTTGACGTTTTTCGACATAGTATAGTATGTCGTTTTTGTGAAATTTATCTGGGTTGTATATTTTGACGTTTTTGTGATTTTTTTCGGAGTGGTATATTTTGACGTTTTTCGACATAGTATAGTATGTCGTTTTTGTGATATTTATCTGGGTTGTATATTTTGACGTTTTTCTGACATTTTTTGGTTTAGTACATTTTGATGTTTTTCGACATAGTATAGTATGTCGTTTTTGGGATATTTTTCTGGGTGGTATTTTTTGAGGTTTTTGTGATATTTGTCTGGGATGTATATTTTGACGTTTTTGTGATATTTTTTGGTGTGGTATATTTTGACGTTTTTCGACATAGTATAGTATGTCGTTTTTGTGTTGTTTTTTGGCGTTGTATATTTTGACGTTTTTCGACATAGTATAGTATGTCGTTTTAGTGATATTTATCTGGGATGTATTTTTTGACGTTTTTGTGATATTTTTCGGAGTGGTATATTTTGACGTTTTTCGACATAGTATGTCGTTTTTGTGATATTTATCTGGGTTGTATATTTTGACGTTTTTGTGATATTTTTCGGAGTGTTATATTTTGACGTTTTTCGACATAGTATAGTATGTCGTTTTTGCGATATTTGTCTGGTTTGTATAGTTTGACCTTTTTGGGATATTTTTTGGTGTGGTATATTTTGACGTTTTTCGACATAGTATAGTATGTCGTTTTTGTGATATTTATCTGGGTTGTATATTTTGACGTTTTTGTGATATTTTTCGGAGTGGTATATTTTGACGTTTTTCGACATTGTATAGTATGTCGTTTTTGCGATATTTGTCTGGTTTGTATAGTTTGACCTTTTTGGGATATTTTTTGGTGTGGTATATTTTGACGTTTTTCGACATAGTATACTATGTCGTTTTTGTGAAATTTATCTGGGTTGTATATTTTGACGTTTTTGTGATATTTTTCGGAGTGGTATATTTTGATGTTTTTCGACATAGTATAGTATGTCGTTTTTGTGATATTTATCTGGGTTGTATATTTTGACGTTTTTGTGATATTTTTCGGAGTGGTATATTTTGACGTTTTCCGACATTGATTAGTATGTCGTTTTTGCGATATTTATCTGGGTTGTGTAATTTGACATTTTTGTGATATTTTTCCTTTTGGTATATTTGACGTTTTTCGACATAGTATAGTATGTCGTTTTTGTGATATTTATCTGGGATGTATATTTTTACGTTTTTGTGATATTTTTCGGGGTGGCATACTTTGACGTTTTTCGCCAAAGTATAGTATGTCGTTTTTGTGAAATTTATCTGGGTTGTATATTTAGACGTTTTTGTGATATTTATCTGGGTTGTATATTTTGACGTTTTTCTGACATTTTTTGGTTTAGTATATTTTGATGTTTTTCGACATAGTATAGTATGTCTTTTTTGTGTTGTTTTTTGGCGTTGTATATTTTAACGTTTTTCGACATAGTATATAGTATGTCGTTTTTGTCATATTTGTCTGGTTTGTATATTTTGACGTTTTTGGGATATTTTTTGGTGTGGTATATTTTGACGTTTTTCGACATAGTATAGTATGTCGTTATTGCGATATTTTCTGGGTTGTATATTTTGACGTTTTTGTGATATTTTTCTGAGAGGTATATTTTGACGTTTTTCGACATAGTATAGTATGTCGTTTTTGGGATATTTATCTGGGTTGTATATTTTGACGTTTTTGTGATTTTTTTTCCGTGTGGTATATTTTGACGTTTTTCGACATAGTATAGTATGTCGTTTTTGGGATATTTATCTGGGTTGTATATTTTGACGTTTTTGTGATTTTTTTTCCGTGTGGTATATTTTGACGTTTTTCGACATAGTATAGTATGTCGTTTTTGTGATATTTATCTGGGTTGTATATTTTGACGTTTTTTGTGATATTTTTCTGAGAGGTATATTTTGACGTTTTTCGACATAGTATAGTATGTCGTTTTTGGGATATTTTTCTGGGTTGTATTTTTTGACGTTTTTGTGATATTTTTTGGTGTGGTATATTTTGACGTTTTTCGACATAGTATAGTATGTCGTTTTTGTGATATTTGTCTGGGTTGTATATTTTGACGTTTTTGTGATATTTTTTGGTGTGGTATATTTTGACGCTTTTCGACATAGTATAGTATGTCGTTTTTGTGTTGTTTTTTGGCGTTGTATATTTTGACGTTTTTCGACATAGTATAGTATGTCGTTTTTGTGAAATTTATCTGGGTTGTATATTTTGACGTTTTTGTGATATTTTTCGGAGTGGTATATTTTGACGTTTTTCGACATAGTATAGTATGTCGTTTTTGCGATATTTGTCTGGGTTTGTATATTTTGACGTTTTTGTGATTTTTTTCGGCTTGGTTTATTTTGACGTTTTTCGACATAGTATAGTATGTCGTTTTTGTGATATTTATCTGGGTTGTATATTTTGACGTTTTTCTGATATTTTTTGGTGTAGTATATTTTGATGTTTTTCGACATAGTATAGTATGTCGTTTTTGTGATATTTGTCTGGGTTGTATATTTTGACGTTTTTGTGATATTTTTTGGTGTGGTATATTTTGACGCTTTTCGACATAGTATAGTATGTCGTTTTTGTGATTTTTTTTTGGCGTTGTATATTTTGACGTTTTTCGACGTAGTATAGTATGTCGTTTTTGTGAAATTTATCTGGGTTGTATATTTTTACGTTTTTGTGATATTTTTCGGAGTGGTCTATTTTGACGTTTTTCGACATAGTATAGTATGTCGTTTTTGCGATATTTGTCTGGGTTTGTATATTTTGACGTTTTTGTGATTTTTTTCGGCTTGGTTTATTTTGACGTTTTTCGGCATAGTATAGTATGTCGTTTTTGTGTTGTTTTTTGGCGTTGTATATTTTGACGTTTTTCGACATAGTATAGTATGTCGTTTTTGTAAAATTTATCTGGGTTGTATATTTTGACGTTTTTGTGATATTTTTCTGAGAGGTATATTTTGACGTTTTTTGACATAGTATAGTATGTCGTTTTTGTGATATTTATCTGGGATGTATATTTTGACGTTTTTGTGATATTTTTCGGAGTGGCATATTTTGACGTTTTTCGACAAAGTATAGTATGTCGTTATTGCGATATTTTCTGGGTTGTATATTCTAACGTTTTTGTGATTTTTTTTGGTGTGGTATATTTTGAAGTTTTTCGACATAGTATAGTATGTCTTTTTTGCGATATTTGTCTGGTTTGTATATTTTGACGTTTTAGGGATATTTTTCGGAGTGGTATATTTTGACGTTTTTCGACATAGTATAGTTTGTCGTTTTTGTGATATTTATCTGGGTTGTATATTTTGTCGTTTTTGTGAAATTTATCTGGGTTGTATATTTTGACGTTTTTGTGATATTTTTCTGAGAGGTATATTTTGACGTTTTTCGACATAGTATAGTATGTCGTTTTTGGGATATTTTTTGGTGTAGTATATTTTGATGTTTTTCGACATAGTATAGTATGTCGTTTTTGGGATATTTTTCTGGGTTGTATTTTTTGACGTTTTTGTGATATTTTTTGGTGTGGTATATTTTGATGTTTTTCGACATAGTATAGTATGTCGTTTTTGGGAAATTTATCTGGGTTGTATATTTTGACGTTTTTGTGATATTTTTCTGAGTGGTCTATTTTGACGTTTTTCGACATAGTATAGTATGTCGTTTTTGTGTTGTTTTTTGGCGTTGTATATTTTGACGTTTTTCGACATAGTATAGTATGTCGTTTTTGTGAAATTTATCTGGGTTGTATATTTTGACGTTTTTGTGATATTTTTCTGAGAGGTATATTTTGACGTTTTTCGACATGGTATAGTATGTCGTTTTTGTGATATTTATCTGGGATGTATTTTTTGACCTTTTTGTGATATTTTTCGGAGTGGTATATTTTGACGTTTTTTGACATAGTATAGTATGTCGTTTTTGTGATATTTATCTGGGTTGTATATTTTGACGTTTTTGTGATATTTTTCTGAGAGGTATATTTTGACGTTTTTCGACATAGTATAGTATGTCGTTTTTGCGATATTTGTCTGGTTTGTATATTTTGACGTTTTTGGGATATTTTTTGGTGTGGTATATTTTGACGTTTTTCGACATAGTATAGTATGTCGTTTTTGTGATATTTGTCTGGGTTGTATATTTTGACGTTTTTGTGATATTTTTTGGTGTGGTATATTTTGACGTTTTTCGACATAGTATAGTATGTCTTTTTTGTGTTGTTTTTTGGCGTTGTATATTTTGACGTTTTTCGACATAGTATATAGTATGTCGTTTTTGTGATATTTGTCTGGTTTGTATATTTTGACGTTTTGGGATATTTTTTGGTGTGGTATTTTTTGACGTTTTTCGACATAGTTATTGCGATATTTTCTGGGTTGTATATTTTGACGTTTTTGTGATATTTTTTGGTGTGGTATATTTTGACGTTTTTCGACATAGTATAGTATGTCGTTTTTGTGATATTTGTCTGGGTTGTATATTTTGACGTTTTTGTGATATTTTTTGGTGTGGTATATTTTGACGCTTTTCGACATAGTATAGTATGTCGTTTTTGTGTTGTTTTTTGGCGTTGTATATTTTGACGTTTTTCGACATAGTATAGTATGTCGTTTTTGTGAAATTTATCTGGGTTGTATATTTTGACGTTTTTGTGATATTTTTCGGAGTGGTATATTTTGACGTTTTTCGACATAGTATAGTATGTCGTTTTTGCGATATTTGTCTGGGTTTGTATATTTTGACATTTTTGTGATTTTTTTCGGCTTGGTTTATTTTGACGTTTTTCGACATAGTATAGTATGTCGTTTTTGTGATATTTATCTGGGTTGTATATTTTGACGTTTTTGTGATATTTTTCTGAGAGGTATATTTTGACGTTTTTCGACATAGTATAGTATGTCGTTTTTGTGATATTTATCTGGGTTGTATATTTTGACGTTTTTCTGATATTTTTTGGTGTAGTATATTTTGATGTTTTTCGACATAGTATAGTATGTCGTTTTTGTGATATTTGTCTGGGTTGTATATTTTGACGTTTTTGTGATATTTTTTGGTGTGGTATATTTTGACGCTTTTCGACATAGTATAGTATGTCGTTTTTGTGATTTTTTTTTGGCGTTGTATATTTTGACGTTTTTCGACGTAGTATAGTATGTCGTTTTTGTGAAATTTATCTGGGTTGTATATTTTTACGTTTTTGTGATATTTTTCGGAGTGGTCTATTTTGACGTTTTTCGACATAGTATAGTATGTCGTTTTTGCGATATTTGTCTGGGTTTGTATATTTTGACGTTTTTGTGATTTTTTTCGGCTTGGTTTATTTTGACGTTTTTCGACATAGTATAGTATGTCGTTTTTGTGTTGTTTTTTGGCGTTGTATATTTTGACGTTTTTCGACATAGTATAGTATGTCGTTTTTGTAAAATTTATCTGGGTTGTATATTTTGACGTTTTTGTGATATTTTTCTGAGAGGTATATTTTGACGTTTTTCGACATAGTATAGTATGTCGTTTTTGTGATATTTATCTGGGATGTATATTTTGACGTTTTTGTGATATTTTTCGGAGTGGCATATTTTGACGTTTTTCGACAAAGTATAGTATGTCGTTATTGCGATATTTTCTGGGTTGTATATTTTGACGTTTTTGTGATTTTTTTTGGTGTGGTATATTTTGAAGTTTTTCGACATAGTATAGTATGTCGTTTTTGCGATATTTGTCTGGTTTGTATATTTTGACGTTTTTGGGATATTTTTCGGAGTGGTATATTTTGACGTTTTTCGACATAGTATAGTTTGTCGTTTTTGTGATATTTATCTGGGTTGTATATTTTGTCGTTTTTGTGAAATTTATCTGGGTTGTATAATTTGACGTTTTTGTGATATTTTTCTGAGAGGTATATTTTGACGTTTTTCGACACAGTATAGTATGTCGTTTTTGGGATATTTTTTGGTGTAGTATATTTTGATGTTTTTCGACATAGTATAGTATGTCGTTTTTGGGATATTTTTCTGGGTTGTATTTTTTGACGTTTTTGTGATATTTTTTGGTGTGGTATATTTTGATGTTTTTCGACATAGTATAGTATGTCGTTTTTGGGAAATTTATCTGGGTTGTATATTTTGACGTTTTTGTGATATTTTTCTGAGTGGTCTATTTTGACGTTTTTCGACATAGTATAGTAAGTCGTTTTTGTGTTGTTTTTTGGCGTTGTATATTTTGACGTTTTTCGACATAGTATAGTATGTCGTTTTTGTGAAATTTATCTGGGTTGTATATTTTGACGTTTTTGTGATATTTTTCTGAGAGGTATATTTTGACGTTTTTCGACATAGTATAGTATGTCGTTTTTGTGATATTTATCTGGGATGTATTTTTTGACCTTTTTGTGATATTTTTCGGAGTGGTATATTTTGACGTTTTTTGACATAGTATAGTATGTCGTTTTTGTGATATTTATCTGGGTTGTATATTTTGACGTTTTTGTGATATTTTTCTGAGAGGTATATTTTGACGTTTTTCGACATAGTATAGTATGTCGTTTTTGCGATATTTGTCTGGTTTGTATATTTTGACGTTTTTGGGATATTTTTTGGGGTGGTATATTTTGACGTTTTTCGACATAGTATAGTATGTCGTTTTTGTGATATTTGTCTGGGTTGTATATTTTGACGTTTTTGTGATATTTTTTGGTGTGGTATATTTTGACGTTTTTCGACATAGTATAGTATGTCTTTTTTTTGTTGTTTTTTGGCGTTGTATATTTTGACGTTTTTCGACATAGTATATAGTATGTCGTTTTTGTGATATTTGTCTGGTTTGTATATTTTGACGTTTTTGGGATATTTTTTGGTGTGGTATATTTTGACGTTTTTCGACATAGTTATTGCGATATTTTCTGGGTTGTATATTTTGACGTTTTTGTGATATTTTTTGGTGTGGTATATTTTGACGTTTTTCGACATAGTATAGTATGTCGTTTTTGTGATATTTATCTGGGTTGTATATTTTGACGTTTTTGTGATATTTTTCTGAGAGGTATATTTTGACGTTTTTCGACATAGTATAGTATGTCGTTTTTGCGATATTTGTCTGGTTTGTATATTTTGACGTTTTTGGGATATTTTTTGGTGTGGTATATTTTGACGTTTTTCGACATAGTATAGTATGTCGTTATTGCGATTTTTTCTGGGTTGTATATTTTGACGTTTTTGTGATATTTTTTGGTGTGGTATATTTTGACGTTTTTCGACATAGTATAGTATGTCGTTTTTGGGATATTTATCTGGGTTGTATATTTTGACGTTTTTGTGATTTTTTTTCCGTGTGGTATATTTTGACGTTTTTCGACATAGTATAGTATGTTGTTTTTGTGATATTTATCTGGGTTGTATATTTTGACGTTTTTGTGATATTTTTCTGAGAGGTATATTTTGACGTTTTTCGACATAGTATAGTATGTCGTTTTTGTGATATTTGTCTGGGTTGTATATTTTGACGTTTTTGTGATATTTTTTGGTGTGGTATATTTTGACGTTTTTCGACATAGTATAGTATGTCGTTTTTGTGATATTTATCTGGGTTGTATATTTTGACGTTTTTGTGATATTTTTCTGAGAGGTATATTTTGACGTTTTTCGACATAGTATAGTATGTCGTTTTTGTGATATTTGTCTGGGTTGTATATTTTGACGTTTTTGTGATATTTTTTGGTGTGGTATATTTTGACGTTTTTCGACATAGTATAGTATGTCGTTTTTGTGAAATTTATCTGGGTTGTATATTTTGACGTTTTTGTGATATTTTTCTGAGAGGTATATTTTGACGTTTTTCGGCATAGTATAGTATGTCGTTTTTGTGATATTTATCTGGGATGTATATTTTGACGTTTTTGTGATATTTTTTGGAGTGGTATATTTTGACGTTTTTCGACATAGTATAGTATGTCGTTTTTGTGATATTTATCTGGGTTGTATATTGTGACGTTTTTGTGATATTTTTCTGAGAGGTATATTTTGACGTTTTTCGACATAGTATAGTATGTCGTTTTTGTGAAATTTATCTGGGTTGTATATTTTGACGTTTTTGTGACATTTTTCTGAGAGGTATATTTAGACGTTTTTTGACATAGTATAGTATGTCGTTTTTGGGATATTTATCTGGGTTGTATATTTTGACGTTTTTGTGATTTTTTTTCGTGTGGTATATTTTGACGTTTTTCGACATAGTATAGTATGTCGTTTTTGTGATATTTATCTGGGATGTATTTTTTGACGTTTTTGTGATATTTTTTGGTGTGGTATATTTTGACGTTTTTCGACATAGTATAGTATGTCGTTTTTGCGATATTTGTCTGGGTTGCATATTTTGACGTTTTTGTGATATTTTTTGGTGTGGTATATTTTGACGTTTTTCGACATAGTATAGTATGTTTTTTTTGTGTTGTTTTTTGGCGTTGTATATTTTGACGTTTTTCGACATAGTATAGTATGTCGTTTTTGTGATATTTAACTGGGAAGTATTTTTTGACGTTTTTGTGATATTTTTGGGTTTAGTATATTTTGATGTTTTTCGACATAGTATAGTATGTCGTTTTTGGGATATTTTTCTGGGTTGTATTTTTTGACGTTTTTGTGATATTTTTCGGAGTGGTATATTTTGACGTTTTTCGACATAGTATAGTATGTCGTTTTTGTGATATTTATCTGGGATGTATATTTTGACGTTTTTGTGATTTTTTTCGGAGTGGTATATTTTGACGTTTTTCGACATAGTATAGTATGTCGTTTTTGTGATATTTATCCGGGTTGTATTTTTTGACGTTTTTCTGACATTTTTTGGTTTAGTATATTTTGATGTTTTTCGACATAGTATAGTATGTCGTTTTTGGGATATTTTTCTGGGTTGTATTTTTTGACGTTTTTGTGATATTTGTCTGGGTTGTATATTTTGACGTTTTTGTGATATTTTTTGGTGTGGTATATTTTGACGTTTTTCGACATAGTATAGTATGCCGTTTTTGTGATATTTATCTGGGATGTATTTTTTGACGTTTTTGTGTTGTTTTTTGGCGTTGTATATTTTGACGTTTTTCGACATAGTATGTCGTTTTTGTGATATTTATCTGGGTTGTATATTTTGACGTTTTTCTGACATTTTTTGGTTTAGTACATTTTGATGTTTTTCGACATAGTATAGTATGTCGTTTTTGGGATATTTTTCTGGGTTGTATTTTTTGAGGTTTTTGTGATATTTGTCTGGGATGTATATTTTGACGTTTTTGTGATATTTTTTGGTGTGGTATATTTTGACGTTTTTCGACATAGTATAGTATGTCGTTTTTGTGTTGTTTTTTGGCGTTGTATATTTTGACGTTTTTCGACATAGTATAGTATGTCTTTTAGTGATATTTATCTGGGATGTATTTTTTGACGTTTTTGTGATATTTTTCGGAGTGGTATATTTTGACGTTTTTCGACATAGTATGTCGTTTTTGTGATATTTATCTGGGTTGTATATTTTGACGTTTTTGTGATATTTTTCGGAGTGGTATATTTTGACGTTTTTCGACATAGTATAGTATGTCGTTTTTGTGATATTTATCTGGGTTGTATATTTTGACGTTTTTGTGATATTTTTCGGAGTGGTATATTTTGACGTTTTCCGACATTGTATAGTATGTCGTTTTTGCGATATTTATCTGGGTTGTGTAATTTGACGTTTTTGTGATATTTTTCCTTTTGGTATATTTGACGTTTTTCGACATAGTATAGTATGTCATTTTTGTGATATTTATCTCGTTGTATATTTTGACGTTTTTCTGACATTTTTTGGTTTAGTATATTTTGACATTTTTCGACATAGTATAGTATGTCGTTTTTGGGATATTTTTCTGGGTTGTATTTTTTGACGTTTTTCGACATAGTATAGTATGTCGTTTTTGTGATATTTATCTGGGATGTATATTTTGACGTTTTTGTGATATTTTTCGGGGTGGCATACTTTGACGTTTTTCGCCAAAGTATAGTATGTCGTTTTTGTGAAATTTATCTGGGTTGTATATTTTGACGTTTTTGTGATTTTTTTCGGAGTGGTATATTTTGACGTTTTTCGACATAGTATAGTATGTCGTTTTTGTGATATTTATCTGGGTTGTATATTTTGACGTTTTTCTGACATTTTTTGGTTTAGTATATTTTGATGTTTTTCGACATAGTATAGTATGTCGTTTTTGGGATATTTTTCTGGGTTGTATTTTTTGAGGTTTTTTTGATATTTGTCTGGGATGTATATTTTGACGTTTTTGTGATATTTTTTGGTGTGGTATATTTTGACGTTTTTCGACATAGTATAGTATGTCGTTTTTGTGATATTTATCTGGGATGTATATTTTGACGTTTTTGTGATTTTTTTCGGAGTGGTATATTTTGACGTTTTCGACATAGTATAGTATGTCGTTTTTGCGATATTTGTCTGGTTTGTATATTTTGACGTTTTTGGGATATTTTTTGGTGTGGTATATTTTGACGTTTTTGTGAAATTTATCTGGGTTGTATATTTTGACGTTTTTGTGATATTTTTCTGAGAGGTATATTTTGACGTTTTTCGACATAGTATAGTATGTCGTTTTTGTGATATTTATCCGGGTTGTATTTTTTGACGTTTTTCTGACATTTTTTGGTTTAGTATATCTTGATGTTTTTCGACATAGTATAGTATGTCGTTTTTGGGATATTTTTCTGGGTTGTATTTTTTGTCGTTTTTGTGATATTTGTCTGGGTTGTATATTTTGACGTTTTTGTGATATTTTTTGGTGTGGTATATTTTGACGTTTTTCGACATAGTATAGTATGTCGTTTTTGTGATATTTATCTGGGTTGTATTTTTTTGACGTTTTTGGGATATTTTTCGGAGTGGTATATTTTGACGTTTTTCGACATAGTATAGTATGTCGTTTTTGTGATATTTATCTGGGTTGTATATTTTGACGTTTTTCTGACATTTTTTGGTTTAGTATATTTCGATGTTTTTCAACATAGTATAGTATGTCGTTTTTGGGATATTTTTCTGGGTTGTATTTTTTGACGTTTTATTGATATTTTTCGGAGTGGTATATTTTGATGTTTATCGTTATAGTATAGTATGTCGTTTTTGTGTTGTTTTTTGGCGTTGTATATTTTGACGTTTTTCGACATAGTATGTCATTTTTGTGATATTTATCTGGGTTGTATATTTTGACGTTTTTGTGATATTTTCCGCGTGGTATATTTTGACGTTTTTCGACATAGTATAGTAAGTCGTTTTTGCGATATTTGTCTGGTTTGTATATTTTGACGTTTTTCGACATAGTATAGTATGTCGTTTTTGTGAAATTTATCTGGGTTGTCTATTTTGACGTTTTTGTGATATTTTTCCGCGTGGTATATTTTGACGTTTTTCGACATAGTATAGTATGTCGTTTTTGCAATATTTGTCTGCGTTGTATATTTTGACGTTTTTGTGATATTTTTCGGAGTGGTATACTTTGACGTTTTTCGACAAAGTATAGTATGTCGTTTTTGCGATATTTATCTGGGTTGTGTAATTAGACGTTTTTGTGATATTTTTCCTTTTGGTATATTTGACGTTTTTCGACATAGTATAGTATGTCGTTTTTGTGAAATTTATCTGGGTTGTATATTTTGACGTTTTTGTGATTTTTTTCGGAGTGGTATATTTTGACGTTTTTCGACATAGTATAGTATGTCGTTTTTGTGATATTTATCTGGGTTGTATATTTTGACGTTTTTCTGACATTTTTTGGTTTAGTACATTTTGATGTTTTTCGACATAGTATAGTATGTCGTTTTTGGGATATTTTTCTGGGTTGTGTTTTTTGAGGTTTTTGTGATATTTGTCTGGGATGTATATTTTGACGTTTTTGTGATATTTTTTGGTGTGGTATATTTTGACGTTTTTCGACATAGTATAGTATGTCGTTTTTGTGTTGTTTTTTGGCGTTGTATATTTTGACGTTTTTCGACATAGTATAGTATGTTGTTTTAGTGATATTTATCTGGGATGTATTTTTTGACGTTTTTGTGATATTTTTCGGAGTGGTATATTTTGACGTTTTTCGACATAGTATGTCGTTTTTGTGATATTTATCTGGGTTGTATATTTTGACGTTTTTGTGATATTTTTCGGAGTGGTATATTTTGACGTTTTTCGACATAGTATAGTATGTCGTTTTTGTGATATTTATCTGGGTTGTATATTTTGACGTTTTTGTGATATTTTTCGGAGTGGTATATTTTGACGTTTTTCGACATAGTATAGTATGTCGTTTTTGCGATATTTGTCTGGTTTGTATAGTTTGACCTTTTTGGGATATTTTTTGGTGTGGTATATTTTGACGTTTTTCGACATAGTATACTATGTCGTTTTTGTGAAATTTATCTGGGTTGTATATTTTGACGTTTTTGTGATATTTTTCGGAGTGGTATATGTTGATGTTTTTCGACATAGTATAGTATGTCGTTTTTGTGATATTTATCTGGGTTGTATATTTTGACGTTTTTGTGATATTTTTCGGAGTGGTATATTTTGACGTTTTTCGACATTGTATAGTATGTCGTTTTTGCGATATTTATCTGGGTTGTGTCATTTGACGTTTTTGTGATATTTTTCCTTTTGGTATATTTGACGTTTTTCGACATAGTATAGTATGTCGTTTTTGTGATATTTATCTCGTTGTATATTTTGACGTTTTTCTGACATTTTTTGGTTTAGTATATTTTGACATTTTTCGACATAGTATGGTATGTCGTTTTTGGGATATTTTTCTGGGTTGTATTTTTTGACGTTTTTCGACATAGTATAGTATGTCGTTTTTGTGATATTTATCTGGGATGTATATTTTGACGTTTTTGTGATATTTTTCGGGGTGGCATACTTTGACGTTTTTCGCCAAAGTATAGTATGTCGTTTTTGTGAAATTTATCTGGGTTGTATATTTAGACGTTTTTGTGATTTTTTTTCGGAGTGGTATATTTTGACGTTTTTCGACATAGTATAGTATGTCGTTTTTGTGATATTTATCTGGGTTGTATATTTTGACGTTTTTCTGACATTTTTTGGTTTAGTATATTTTGATGTTTTTCGACATAGTATATATAGTATGTCGTTTTTGGGATATTTTTCTGGGTTGTATTTTTTGAGGTTTTTTTGATATTTGTCTGGGATGTATATTTTGACGTTTTTGTGATATTTTTTGGTGTGGTATATTTTGACGTTTTTCGACATAGTATAGTATGTCGTTTTTGTGTTGTTTTTTGGCGTTGTATATTTTGACGTTTTTCGACATAGTATAGTATGTCGTTTTTGTGATATTTATCTGGGTTGTATATTTTGACGTTTTTGTGATATTTTTCGGAGTGGTATATTTTGACGTTTTTCGACATAGTATAGTATGTCGTTTTTGCGATATTTGTCTGGTTTGTATAGTTTGACGTTTTTGGGATATTTTTTGGTGTGGTATATTTTGACGTTTTTCGACATAGTATAGTATGTCGTTTTTGTGAAATTTATCTGGGTTGTATATTTTGCGTTTTTGTGATATTTTTCTGAGAGGTATATTTTGACGTTTTTCGACATAGTATAGTATGTCGTTTTTGTGATATTTATCTGCGTTGTATATTTTGACGTTTTTGTGATATTTTTCGGAGTGGTATATTTTGACGTTTTTCGACATTGTATTGTATGTCGTTTTTGCGATATTTGTCTGGGTTGTATATTTTGACGTTTTTGTGATATTTTTTGGTGTGGTATATTTTGACGTTTTTCGACATAGTATGGTATGTCGTTTTTGCGATATTTGTCTGCGTTGTATATTTTGACATTTTTGTGATATTTTTTGGTGAGGTATATTTTGATGTTTTTCGACATAGTATAGTATGTCGTTTTTGGAAAATTTTTCTGGGTTGTATATTTTGACGTTTTTGTGATATTTTTCGGAGTGGTATATTTTGACGTTTTTCGACATAGTATAGTATGTCGTTTTTGGGATATTTATCTGGGTTGTAAATTTTGAAGTTTTTCGACATAGTATAGTATGTCGTTTTTGGGATATTTATCTGGGTTTTATATTTTGACGTTTTTGTGATATTTTTCGGAGTGGTATATTTTGACGTTTTTCGAATTAGTATATATAGTATGTCGTTTTTGTGATATTTTTTGGTGTGGTGTATTTTGACGTTTTTCGACATAGTATAGTATGTCGTTTTTGGGATATTTATCTGGGTTTCATATTTTGACGTTTTTGTGATATTTTTTGGTGTGGTATATTTTGATGTTTTTCGACATAGTATAGTATGTCGTTTTTGTGATATTTGCCTGGGTTGTATATTTTGACGTTTTTGTGATATTTTTTGGTGTGGTGTATTTTGACGTTTTTCGACATAGTATAGTATGTCGTTTTTGGGATATTTATCTGGGTTTTATATTTTGACGTTTTTGTGATATTTTTCTGAGAGGTGTATTTTGACGTTTTTCGACATAGTATAGTATGTCGTTTTTGTGATATTTATCTGGGATGTATATTTTGACGTTTTTGTGATATTTTTCGGAGAGTTATTTTTTGACGTTTTTCGACATAGTATAGTATGTCGTTTTTGTGATATTTTTCGGAGTGGTATATTTTGACGTTTTTCGACATAGTATAGTATGTCGTTTTTGTGATGTTTTTTGCCGTGGTATATTTTGACGTTTTTCGACATAGTATAGTAAGTCGTTTTTGCGATATTTGTCTGCGTTGTATATTTTAACGTTTTTGTGATATTTTCTGGTGTGGTATAATTTGACGTTTTTCGACATAGTATAGTATGTCGTTTTTGTAAAATTTATCTGGGTTGTATATTTTGACGTTTTTGTGATATTTTTCCGCGTGGTATATTTTGACGTTTTTCGACATAGTATAGTATCTCGTTTTTGCGATATTTGTCTGCGTTGTATATTTTGACGTTTTTGTGATATTTTTCGGAGTGGTATATTTTGACTTTTTCGACATAGTATAGTATGTCTTTTTTGTGAAATTTTTCGGAGTGGTATATTTTGACGTTTTTCGACATAGAATATATAGTGTGTCGTTTTTGTGATATTTTTTGGTGTGGTGTATTTTGACGTTTTTCGACATAGTATAGTATGTCGTTTTTGTGAAATTCATCTGGGTTGTATATTTTGACGTTTTTTTGATATTTTTCGGAGTGGTATACTTTGACGTTTTTCGACATAGTATAGTATGTCGTTTTTGTGATATTTTTCTGGGTTGTATATTTTGACGTTTTTAGACATAGTATAGTATGTCGTTTTTGCGATATTTGTCTGGGTTGTATATTTTGACGTTTTTGTGATTTTTTTCGGCTTGGTTTATTTTGACGTTTTTCGACATAGTATAGTATGTCGTTTTTGTGATATTTATCTGGGTTGTATATTTTGACGTTTTTGTGATATTGTTTGGCGTTGTATATTTTGAAGTTTTTCGACATAGTATAGTATGTCGTTTTTGTGAAATTTATCAGGGTTGTATATTTTGACGTTTTTGTGTTGTTTTTTGGCGTTGTATATTTTGACGTTTTTCGACATAGTATAGTATGTCGTTTTTGTGAAATTTATCTGGGTTGTATATTTTGACTTTTTTGTGATATTTTTCCGCGTGGTATATTTTGACGTTTTTCGACATAGTATAGTGTGTCGTTTTTGCGATATTTGTCTGCGTTGTATATTTTGACGTTTTTGTGATGTTTTTTGCCGTGGTATATTTTGATGTTTTTCGACATAGTATAGTATGTCGTTTTTGCGATATTTTTCTGCATTGTATATTTTGACGTTTTTGTGATGTTTTTTGCCGTGGTATATTTTGATGTTTTTCGACATAGTATATATAGTATGTCGTTTTTGTGATATTTTTTGGTGTGGTGTATTTTGACGTTTTTCGACATAGTATAGTGTGTCATTTTTGTGATATTTGCCTGGGTGGTATATTTTGACGTTTTTGTGATATTTTTTGGTGTGGTGTATTTTGACGTTTTTCGACATAGCATAGTATGTCGTTTTTGGGATATTTATCTGGGTTTTATATTTTGACGTTTTTGTGATATTTTTCGGAGTGGTATATTTTGATGTTTTTCGACATAGTATAGTATGTCGTTTTTGTGAAATTTGTCTGGGTTGTATATTTTGACGTTTTTGTGATATTTTTTTGGTGTGGTGTATTTTGACGTTTTTCGACATAGTATAGTATGTCGTTTTTGTGATGTTTTTTGGTTTGGTGTACTTTGACGTTTTTCGACATAGTATAGTGTGTCGTTTTTGTGAAATTTATCTGGGTTATATTTTTTGACGTTTTTTAGATATTTTTCGGAGTTGTATATTTTGAGGTTTTTGGACATAGTATAGTATGTCCTTTTTGGGATATTTATCTGGGTTGTATATTTTGACGTTTTTGTGATATTTTTCCGCGTGGTATATTTTGACGTTTTTCGACATAGTATAGTATGTCGTTTTTGTGATGTTTTTTGCCGTGGTATATTTTGAAGTTTTTGGACATAGTATAGTATGTCGTTTTTGTGAAATTTATCTGGGTTGTATATTTTGACGCTTTTCTGATATTTTTCGGAGTGGTATATTTTGACGTTTTTCGACATAGTATAGTATGTCGTTTTTGCGATATTTGTCTGGGTTGTATATTTTGAAGTTTTTGTGATTTTTTTCGGAGTGGTATATTTTGACGTTTTTCGACATAGTATATATAGTATGTCGTTTTTGTGATATTTATCTGGGTTGTAAATTTTGACTTTTTGTGATATTTTTCGGAGTGGTATATTTTGACGATTTTCGACATAGTGTAGTATGTCGTTTTTGTGATATTTTTTGGTGTGGTGTATTTTGACGTTTTTCGACATAGTATAGTATGTCGTTTTTGGGATATTTATCTGGGTTTTATATTTTGACGTTTTTGTGATATTTTTCGGAGTGGTATATTTTGACGTTTTTCGACATTATAGTGTGTCGTTTTTGCGATATTTGTCTGCGTTGTATATTTTGACGTTTTTGTCATGTTTTTTGCAGTGGTATATTTTGACGTTTTTCGACATAGTATAGTATGTCGTTTTTGCGATATTTGTCTGCATTGTATATTTTGACGCTTTTCTGATATTTTTCGGAGTGGTATATTTGGATGTTTTTCGACATAGTATAGTATGTCGTTTTTGCGATATTTGTCTGGGTTGTATATTTTGAAGTTTTTGTGATTTTTTTCGGAGTGGTATATTTTGACGATTTTCGACATAGTATAGTTTGTCGTTTTTGTGATATTTTTTGGTGTGGTGTATTTTGACGTTTTTCGACATAGTATAGTATGTCGTTTTTGGGAAATTTATCTGGGTTTTATATTTTGACGTTTTTGTGATATTTTTTGGTGTGTTGTATTTTGACGTTTTTCGACATAGTATAGTATGTCGTTTTTGGGAAATTTATCTGGGTTTTATATTTTGACGTTTTTGTGATATTTTTCGGAGTGGTGTATTTTGACGTTTTTCGACATAGCATAGTATGTCGTTTTTGTGTAATTTGTCTGGGTTGTATATTTGGACGTTTTTGTGATATTTTTCTGAGAGGTATATTTTGATGTTTTTCGACATAGTATAGTATGTCGTTTTTGTGATATTTGTCTGGGTTGTATATTTTGACGTTTTTGTGATATTTTTTTGGTGTGGTATATTTTGACGTTTTCGACATAGTATAGTATGTCGTTTTTGTGACGTTTTTCGACATAGTATAGTGTGTCGTTTTTGTGAAATTTATCTGGGTTATATTTTGACGTTTTTTTGAAATTTTTCGGAGTTGTATATTTTGAGGTTTTTCGACATAGTATAGTGTGTCGTTTTTGCGATATTTGTCTGCGTTGTATATTTTGACGTTTTTGTGATATTTTTCGGAGTGGTATACTTTGACGTTTTTCGACATAGTATAGTATGTCGTTTTTGCGATATTTGTCTGCGTTGTATATTTTGACGTTTTTGTGATATTTTTCGGAGTGGTATACTTTGACGTTTTTCGACATAGTATAGTATGTCGTTTTTGTGATGTTTTTTCCGCGTGGTATATTTTGACGTTTTTCGACATAGTATAGTATGTCGTTTTTGTGATATTTGTCTGCGTTGTATATTTTGACGTTTTTGTGATATTTTTTGGTGTGGTATATTTTGACGTTTTTCGACATAGTATAGTATGTCGTTTTTGTAAAATTTTCTGGGTTGTATATTTTGACGTTTTTGTGATATTTTTCGGAGTGGTATATTTTGTCGTTTTTCGACAGTATGTCGTTTTTGTGAAATTTTTTGGTGTGGTATATTTTGACGTTTTTCGACATAGTATAGTATGTCGTTTTTGCGATATTTGTCTGGGTTGTATATTTTGAAGTTTTTGTGATTTTTTTCGGAGTGGTATATTTTGACGATTTTCGACATAGTATAGTATGTCGTTTTTGTGATATTTTTTGGTGTGGTGTATTTTGACGTTTTTCGACATAGTATAGTATGTCGTTTTTGGGATATTTATCTGGGTTTTATATTTTGACGTTTTTGTGATATTTTTCGGAGTGGTATATTTTGATGTTTTTCGACATAGTATAGTATGTCGTTTTTGTGAAATTTATCTGGGCTGTATATTTTGACGTTTTTGTGATGTTTTTTTGGCGTTGTATATTTTGACGTTTTTCGACATAGCATAGTATGTCGTTTTTGGGATATTTTTCTGGGTTGTATTTTTTGAAGTTTTTTTGATATTTTTCGGAGTTGTATATTTTGAGGTTTTTCGACCTAGTATAGTATGTCGTTTTTCTGATATTTTTTGGTGTGGTGTATTTTGACGATTTTCGACATAGTATAGTATGTCGTTTTTGTGATATTTATCTGGGTTGTATATTTTGACGTTTTTCTGACATTTTTTGGTTTAGTATATTTTGACATTTTTCGACATAGTATTGTATGTCGTTTTTGGGATATTTTCCTGGGTTGTATTTTTTGACGTTTTTTTGATATTTTTCGGAGAGGTATATTTTGATGTTTTTCGACATAGTATATAGTATGTCGTTTTTGGGATATTTATCTGGGTTGTATATTTTGACGTTTTTGTGATATTTTTCCGCGTGGTATATTTTGGCGTTTTTCGACATAGTATAGTATGTCGTTTTTGTGAAATTTATCTGGGTTGTATATTTTGACGTTTTTGTGATTTTTTTCGGAGTGGTATATTTTGACGTTTTTCGACATAGTATAGTATGTCGTTTTTGTGATATTTGTCTGGGTTGTATTTTTTGACGTTTTTGTGATATTTTTGGCATTGCATATTTAGATGTTTTTCGATGTGTATTATGTTGTTTTTGGGACATTTTTCGGCTTTGTATATTTCGACAGTTTTCGACGTAGTATAGTTTGTCGTTTTTTCGATATTTTTCAACATAGTATATAGTTTTTTGTTTTTGGACGTTTTCCCACTTAGTATAATTTGAACATTTTCGACGTAGTAAAGTATATCGTTTTTGGCATAGTATAGTTTGAGATTTTTTACATAGTATGTTGTTTTTGGATGTTTTTCCACGTAGTTTCGAACTTTTTCAACATATAATAGTCTTTCGTTTTCTAATTTATTTTGGCGTAGTATATTTTGACATTTGTCAACATTGTTTAGTATGTCCGTTTTTTTTTTTTTTGGGCATAGTATATTTTGTAATTTTCGCCATAGTATATTTTGGTTAAAGGAAATTGGAGACCAATACTTCAGGTTAGTAAAGTATTTAATCTTGTACAAGTGAAGCAGTTTCAGTGCAACAACACAACAGAATGTCACCGAGGAAAAGCTCGCTTCGCTCTGGAGAGCTGAGCTTTTTTACACAGTCTTCTTCGGAGTGGTGAAACTGACGAGCCGTTCAGTTGGGAGGTTGGGACATCGGTCATCGGTGGGGCATGATGATTAGACAGTTCTTTGTGAACCACAAACATCAGACGTTCTTTTTAGGTTCCTGTATTCAATAATTGAGACATGTTTTTCTCCTCTTTGTTCGTGGGCACAAAGAGTGACTAGTTCATCTCCTTTTTAGGACATGAACTCTACTGAGATTTTAAAAGTTCAGCAGAGGACACATACATTGTACAAAAGTTCATATGAAAAGCACAGCAAAACATAGACGTATAAAACTCTTATAACAATTGTACTTTTGTGTCTCCCTTCAGGTACCTGCACAATGACAAAAAAAAGCCAAATTTTACAATACACTTCACTGTTCAATCTCGTTTTTTTTATTATTATCATTATTATACTCATAATTATTATAAATAATATTTTATTATTAGTATGAATATTATTTTGAATAATTTATAAGTATAGTATAGTAAATATAGTATAATTATACTATATTTATATTAATAATCATTATACTATTTTTCATGACGCTGGATGTCATGAGGCCGTAGTTGAAAAATAAAATATGTTAAATAAAAATATATAATATATTCCAATGTTTACATTAGATCATTTAGCAGACAATTTTGTCCAAGGCGACTCACAATAAATACATTTTGTCACGGTAGGAAAACACTGCATATCACAGTCACAGTTAAAGCTTGTCCAGGAATAAGCAACATTAGTAGAGTTAGAGAAAAAAATTGTGAGCTCAATATGGGCAGTTGGTGGGTGCGCTACAATCAAGTACAGTACAGTACGTCAGATCAGATTATAGTTTTCACTGTTTTCACAGACAATTACCACTTAGGCACAGGCACATGCTATCCAGAGAAATGACGTGTCCGTGGCCGTGTCCGTGCGTGCATCCTGAAGCAGATGGTAATTATTATTATTTTTTTTTTTACGTTTATACATGTGAGAGAGCGTTTGCGGCGCGGCACAAAACATGCGCGGGTCAGAGATCACACTGTGTGTGCGCAAGATGATGGCGTTTGCAGAAGTGACCCATCTGCTCTTCGCCGACCTCCCCATTCATCTCTTCTCTCATCTCGTCTCACTGCTCCGGTGTGCTCTCCAGCTCCAATCCCCCCAGCCATTCCACAAGCACATGTTTTCACATGAGCGTAAATCAACCTCCACCCCGAGGTCATAAGGACAGTGAAAGGTATTCTGGACTGGTACCGCAAAACTACCATGAACTACTTCTATATGTACCACAAATCCGTGTAAGACGGTTCAGAGTTCAGTTTTACATGTGTGTTAACCGAAACGTGAATAAATATACTTGATAACCTTCCTCAGCCAACATGTCCCATATTATCTACTCACAGCGTAAAAGTCACCAATAGGTTTCTATAGTTTTATCCATAGTGACCCTCAATTATCTCCAGAACTGAGAGGCAGTGATCTAACCCTAATAGACTGACCTTTGAAAAGGCACATGTAAAGTAGAGGTCTTCATGGATACCAAAATTCGAATCTGAAATTCCTCCTGAAATGAGATTGGAAGCGATCCCCCAACAATGCAAAAAAAAAAATTAAAGAAAAACAGCAAAATAAGTTGACAGAATATAATAAGACGTTAGATTGAGACAAAAGTTAGAGGTACTCAAAGAAGAGAGTAGGCATAGTTCAAAAAAGGAACCGGTAACCAGCCCCCACCCCTGGTGGTCGAGCTGGCAACAAAGAAATTACGCCCTAATTGGGCTGAGTGCATTTCCCAGTTTGAAAGTTATTTTTTGAATGTTGATGAGTGTTACGTCTACAATGGTGGACAAAAGAAGAAAATGTAATTTTCAAGGGTACGGATGCCTCAGACACTCAAAACTAGGAATATTTGAAAGCTTGCATGAGAAAATGCTACGTTCACTTAAAATCAGTGCTTTTAATTAATGAGGGGAAAAAAGAGACATAGCCTAGTTCACATTTACCTTCAAAGTGGTGAGTTCATATTTTAAAATGGATTTAATTAAACAATTCTTGAACGGAACATATCTTACCTTTAAAAGAAACGTACTAAGTAGTACATGAAGAACTTGTTTTCATATGTGACTCACACTCGCACCCCTTTTTACGGTTTGCTTGAGTGCCACATGGTCCCAGACCAAACATTTATCCGTAGCAGATGCTTCAGGCATTGCTTTTTCAGCTCAGCTCTCTCAACTTGAGAGCGCTTAAAGTCAGGTGCGGCCCCCTTCCGCCATGTTTTAATTACAAATGTATCTCTATTGTAGTTATTACAGGAGGTCCAGGCTACCGTGTCTTGCCACAGTTTTCCTCCCGTTTAGATTGGTTAGTGTAGTATTTTAGGGCCTCCTACCGTTATTTTTATCTGGGCATGGTGCAGCATGCAGTAGGAGGGTTTGCTTGCTACGGGGATTTGTGCCACTACAATTCTAAGACTGACGGGCTCCCCATTGACCAAGTGTGCTGTGTTATTGCAACAGTTTTTTCCTCACCGTGTGCTGTGTTTTACCAACCCGGAATCCCTAGAACTCGGCTAGCTTTTTCACTTAATTGCCAGGGTTCATATAAAGGTCTGCTGTTTAGGGTCAAGTCCCACTCACCGGCCCCCCACCTTCACCACTCGTAGTTTTTGATATGTCTCTTGCCCTGCCAATTAGGCCCAGTCCCATTAGTAGCAATCTGTTATTTTTCATGTTTGTGTGCTGCTGTGGTCCTGTACTCTTTTAAATGCTTTAATAAATGATCATCCCTATTTTTGATACACCGGCCTTTGGTCCAGTAATTCTGGACCCTGCCTAACGGGAAAGCTAGCCTTGGCAAACCTGAGACCAAATTGACATGTATTTTTTTAGCATTACATAGCAATTTTAGCTATAACAAGTTAATACAAAACGGTTAGTATACATTTCGGACTAGCATAGGCCTACCTGTATGCCACACATACATTTGGATTTCTGATGTATCTTGTGTATCTAGTGTAAATGTGTGTAAATAACTATAACGAGGCGTGGCTCACTGAGGTAGTTCCGTCGGACAACTCATCAGCACATAACGCTTCCACGCCCTTATGGCCGGCCGATGTAGGCAGCCCATCCCTCTTGCCCTACCTGCTTTGCTGCCTGCTTGTAAGTATGTCTACGTTTGCTGTACACCTGGCCGGGGGGGTGATGAGCAGCAGAGCCCGGACGCCACCCTTGAGGGTTGTCTGTCAGAAATAAACATTCTGCACAGCGGATCCTGGGGTTCTCTTCCAGAATACTCAGGATACAAATAGAGTATATTGAAAACTTAAAGCCACATGAAACACAACAGACACTAAAGAAAGGCAACTACATTGTTCTATATTTAGATACGTAAAAGCGAATAATCTGGATTTTACATCATTATGTTCTCCAGTCCGTCTATATATTGTTTAGAAAATGCGTCCTTGAGTAATACCTCTCGGATCAGAACAGATTTCCGCTGGTGCATAGACTCGTGCGTATTTCCAGCTTGTTGTACTAAGACACCAAGTTGTCGGCTTTGACCGGTCGACAAGATGGAGTTTCACAAAGACAAGCCTCATCACAAGAAGTCACGCTCCGCCTCAGCGGAGTGTGAATAAGCACAGCCATGAAAGATGGACCTCTCTACCTTCTTTTTTTTTTTTTTTCTCCAAATATCCAAGACTGTACCCAAGAAAGCAGAGTTCTTTATTACAAATGAATGGCAAAGTCAGATATGGAAGTTGCGCTCACTGGGGGACATGGACGGATATTAAACTGTCTTGGCCGTAAACATTTACCAATTTAAGAGAGCCTTGCCATATTCCATATATGCCGTCATGCACTGTCCCTTACTTGGGATAACAGTCTGCATCGTCCTTTAAAATTGAAAGGATGATGCAGACTGTTACGCCTAGGATTATGTACACTTCACCAATATATTTTATATAACAAACAACTCTTCAGCCCAAGGATATTTAATAGGCAAAATGTTCCACTTAAGAAACTTTCCAAATGTCAATATCTTTTGAATTACATTTTTTTAAATCTTATTTTGTGATTTCAATTTAATTTCAACATAAATATTTTTCTCCCTGAGTAGGTTTATTTTATTTGATATATATATATATATATTATTATTATTATAATTTTTTTTTTTTAAGTACACTACAGTATATGCATCCAATGAAAGTTAGAAGTCAAGAACATTTTGACCGGGAACAGGGGGGTTTAAGTACATTTAGTAGCATTCCATGGCACCTCAATCGCTAACCTCAACTGTATCAAGAGTACACCCAAGATTGCAGCCAAGCAGTCTCTCCATTTGTGTCTCCTTTAGAGACAGACATGTCTTTAATGCTTTAAATGCTTGGGTGTGATCCTGGCTACAGAAACAGTTACTTTTATCCACGTTGATGGACTTTTCTTGTACCAGACACCTTACCAAGTCTCTAGACTACCTGAGCTGTCAGGTAAATAACCAATAACCTGAGGCCAAAAGATGATGACACTGCGCCAGCATATGAACAACAGAAGAAGACAGAAGGTGTTAGAGAATCCCTGGGCTGAGCCATCGGGGCTCTCTACAAGGAGACCATGGCCTACACCAGCGATTCCCAACCTATGGGCCACGGCCCACCAGTGGGCGTGGGAGTGAGTAGGGTATTGCAAGTGGGCCGCCAAATCATGGGCAAAACACATCGATTTTATTGAAAAAATAAATATACAATTATTAATTACAAAAACGTTTTTAAATGTAAAAAAAAAAACATAACTTCATGTTGTTTTTTCTTTAAAACCTTCAAAAATGCATCATCACTGATGGATAGGAACTTAAGTTAAGGCATGCTATGTCCAAGCTGGCCCACGATCAACTGCACCTGTGCATTTTTGAAGTTGCGGTGATAATCAAAGTGGATTGGACAGGCGGGACAATCCCGCCTGTCAAACAAAAAAGAAAGGTCCGGATAAAGTACAGCGCTGAATATTTATCGTTGGGATTTTTTTTTTTGACGGGCACAGAAGACGAACCGTTACCGCTGTGCGTGGTGTGTTCCGGGATTTTATCAAACGAAGCTCTGAAGCCGTGTAAACTGCGGCGCCACCTCGAGACAAAAAACCAACGGGACATGTCGCAGCCGCTTGAATTTTTCGATAATAAACTCAAGGAGTACCAGGGCAAGAAGAAAGTCATCGCAACGTCATGTATGGGCATCGAGAACGCAAAGGCAGTGGAAGCGTCCCATGGGGTCGCCCGACTCATAGCCCGGGCTGGTAAGCCACATACAATCTGGGAGAACTTTATTCTTCCTGCCACAAAAGAGATGGTGGGGGTGATATTGGGAGAGGAGGCGGGCGAGTCAATCAAGCTCACCTCATTGTCCGATAACTCAGTCAAACCAGGGATTGATGAGATGGCAGAGAATGTGTCAGAACAGCTGATAACGAGCGTGCGAGAGAGTCACTTTTATGGAAAACGGATATGTGCACCAGGCGAGTTGACCGGTCAAACTTTGACTCGTTTGAGAATCTGTCCGATTTTTCGACAAAGGAAGAAATGCCGCTTCCCGTCACCGCGGTCAATAGTGTCAAAGAGCACCTGCATGGTTTGAGAACCAAGCCGGGCGAATACTTCCCCATCACAGATTGCAGTGCCGCTGGATCAAACACCCCGTCGCCAGCCACAGTGACGAGACCCTCGCAGGCCCGAGCGCAAAAGAGAGTGACAGTCTTGTGGATCTCTCCTGCGACACCGCATTGAAACTGTCTTTTCCACAGAAGTGGCTGGCAAACCTTTGGCTTCATGTTGCTTCTGAGTATCCAGATTTGTCCAACAGAGCTGTGAGATTTCCGAGGCCTTTCCCGACGACGTATCTCTGTGAGATTGGCTTTTCAGCGCCTGCAGAATTGAAGACGGCGCGCAGGAATAAACTGAATGTTGACCCAGATCTTCGACTCAGACTGTCGTCCCTTCAGCCAGACGTCAAGCATTTGGTGTCTGCCACACAACATCAGCCTTCTCATGAGGTGAGTCCATATTAATGTGCTCCTGTTATTGTTAGTTTTGCGCAACAGACGTTACGCGAAAGTTCCATGGATATAGGGTTAGTTAACCCACCTTTTTTTTGTTTTACCTCTACTGCACTGTATGTATGAGAATGCATATGATTGTTCAAATATACGTCCCCGTACGCTTGCGTATTACTTCTGGTCAGATGTGGGCCAGGGGCACTTTTGAAATTTTCAAGTGGGCCGCGAGTCCAAAAAAGATTTGGAACCGCTGGCCTACAACGTCAAATAACAGGGTTCTGGCAACCATGGCATTGGCGAGGGACAGATGGCTGCCAAACTGTACTACTCCTCACCTATTGCTATCCTGTTACCATCGTGAAATAGATCTCCCAGATCTCTCTTCCCACCAATTTTTCAAGTCCAGTTGTAACTTTGTTAACCCAATGTTGTCCTTAAGTGTTATGTTGTCCAAATTCCTTAGTTTTTGTTAATCTAATGTATTGTGCTTTTATTGCTTTCATCTGGCAACGTGTAGGACTGTTCATCCCAAAATAGATTTAATAAAAATCTGGGCAAATGATTCAAACGCTGATGTTATTTTATTGTCAGAAACATGGCTCAAGTGCTATTGAAAAAATGACTTGATCTCTTTTTAAATCTATATTGTCATTAGGACTGATAGTGCAGTTAAAGAAGGCGGAGTTGCAATATGTGAAGTTTGGTGACCTTCTCGTCACCAAATCCAATGATTGTGAGGTAGTCGCTGTAATAGGGAGTGTAAAAAGACCGCAAACCCTTACCTCTCATAAATATGCTGCAGAAACCGAATTCATACTTTTACGACATCTTAATTGGCACTTTCTTTTCACAAAATCTGAACCCATTAAAAATGTGTCACTCTCTGAATCTCACAACTAATGATGTGCCACTTGAACAGCACACCAAAGCCCCAGCAAAATCAACCCATTTAGATATACTGTACAGGGCTAATGAAAGGGTCAAAGTCAGATTTCTATTGAGATTTCTATCCTTCCAATTTTTGTAAATGAAGTCCATGTGCCCCACTGTTTTCCGTGGCCTTCCTGAGCAGTTGCAGGTGCACTCTAATGTTGAGAAAGATAAGGTTGCTATTCTACCCAACCAATTTGCATTTGAAGAAAAAAGAAGAAGAAACAGTCTTTATTTATCACGCAACACACCACACTAGAACACATGCTTGCACACACACACACACGCTTTTGATGGTGGCCGGTGAAATGGATTCTCTGCTTTTGACCCATCCTGGCTTGTCCTTCCTCCGGGGGCACAGCCAGGAGCAGGGGGCAGCGTACGTAGACGCGCCCGGGGACCAGGTGATAAGTGTCCATTGCTGGTCAGACAATGATGGGTGCATGTTTTTGATGGGGGTCCTTACTGACGTGAGGTGGAGGAAACCCCATGTGAGCACGGGGAGAACATGCAAACTCCACACAGAAAGGCTCCTATTTGGGAGATAACCCAAACGAATGTATGCAATGTACGTTTGTATGCAAATTATGCAATCACAAGTGATTGGCCCCTCTCTGACTCAAGCTGTTTTCAGACACTGCTTCTTGCACTGAGACAGTCTGATTTGAACACACAACACACTAAAAACCAAAACTGAGTTAATTTTTCTTTCACAACAAGGTGTGCTTCCCAGCAGCAGCTCAAATCAAAATTGTCATAAGGAGTCTATTTCTATCAGTTTTACACTAGTTAAAATACACTATTGGGCCACCGAGCCAGTACTTATGTCAAATCCCTGCCTTCAGCCAATCGGAAGCGAGTTCTCAACCAGACTATATTTTCGAAGAGAAATGCCATCATAATGAAATGGCTACACAATTTTTGCATGTCTAAATTGATAGATTGAGGCTAATCATCCAAGAATAACTAGATTAAGTTTTCTGAGTTAAGGTAAAGCAAAGTGGATTATGTTGCTAAACCAGCAATTTCGCAATAGCTCATTGGAATCCAAGTTTCTAATTATGTGTGTGTGTGAGCTTCTCAAAGATAACGGCAGTAATGTTATAGGGTCTGCTGCTGACTATCTACACATCAGAGATAATTGGCTTTATTGAGGTCAAGGGCTTGAGCCTATGGTAGTAATATGGGAATAATCCCTTCGCTGTCAAAGAAAGATGACTAGATTCCATGACTGCACTCCATGCCTCCCCAGGTCAGATTTGGGTCGGATGGCTTTCGATAATAGGCTCAGCCCATTTTCACATTGTATTCATCTTTAATGTCGATTTCACTTTTGATGATCAATTGAGGGTGGTTCAACAGTTATGAGGTTTTCCTCAGAAGTGAAATATCATCAAAATGATGTGTCTTTATCAGTATGTACAACAGGCCCTTTCCACAATGACGTCAGTTTACCTCACAGCAAGAAGGTCCTGGGTTCGATTCCCGCCTGGGGCGCTGTTGGCACCGTGCTCCGGCGGGTTATCTCCCAAATAGGAGCCTTTCTGTGTGGAGTTTGCATGTTCTCCCCGTGCTCACATGGGGTTTCCTCCACCTCACGTCAGTAAGGACCCCCACCAAAAACATGCACCCATCACTGTCTGACCAGCAATGGACATTTCTCACCTGGTCCCCGGGCGCGTCCACGTATGCTGCCCACTGCTCCTGGCTGTGCCCCCGGAGGAAGGACAAGCCAGGATGGGTTAAAGGCAGAGGAACCATTTCACCGGCCACCATCAAAAGCATGTGTGTGTGTGTGTGTGTGCAAGCATGTGTTATAGTGTTGTGTGATGAATAAAGAATCTTTCTTCTTCTTCTATTTGCACCAGAGACTTATCTGGAAAAAGCAGCAATGCTCAGCAACAACTCAAAGTATATTTCAAAAGGTAAAGTTCAGACAAATAATGTTTGGCAATGTTATTTATCATTTCCAATTTAGGTCTTGAACAGAAAATGACATTGAACATGATGCCCTCAAAGGTAGAGATAATAACTAAACTATAGCAATGGCACTAATCTGTTTCGTCATAGCCCTCAGTGCAGTATTGGGATGCATAGAATGTTGTTGCCCTTTATTTTACTTTTTACTTGTTGTTCATTGCCACTCTTTTATTGTTACATTTGATTAAGTTATTGTCAAAAGACGCTTACAACTTACTTATACACAAAAGGAGGCCGCCATGCGAGGCTCAGAGCAGTTACTGGTTAAATATCTTGCTCAAGGACACTTTCAGCATGCTACCAGGAGGAGCCGGGGATCTAACCAGCAATCTTCTGATTACTAGACTTGTCTGGCTCTACCCCCTGAGCCACTGCCCCTTTAGTGTAACTTTTTGTCCTTTTACCATTCCTATTTTTCATTTAAGGGCTGTTTTTTAAATATCTTTCTTTTCTCAATTTCATGCCATGTCATTTTCTTCATTATATGTAAAGCAATTTGAGCTGCATGTTTTACAGTGCTGCACAGCCGGAGCTGCCAAGTCTCCGGCTTTGACCGTGAGACCCAGGCACATCACCCAGTACACACGCTCACACGCCACACCTTTTATTTCGAAAGGGATGTCTTTATTACTATTTCTCATGCTGAGAATCCCAAAATAAGTAAAATTGTTCGTTTTTTTTTATTTTACGTATATATTTCCTCACTTGTGTTTGCCTGGCGGTCACTGTTCGCGTGGTAACGGGAGATCCTTTTACGCACGGACGTTACATGAACGCCCACACGCAACTGGGCTTCCCCTCTGCATCACGCGTTGAACTTTTGGTGAAACTTGGCAGTCCCGTGCATAGCACTGACATGTTGTCTGGGCTTTTTTCTAATTACAGGCGGTGGCCCCATTACGCATTTCATTCCACAAGGATGGGAACAGTCGGATGTTTTTGTTTAAACAGTGATCTGTTTTATTTATATTTTTGCAATAAAATATATTTCTAAGCGCTTGGTAAAATCCTAAAGAATAAAATAGCCCCACGCCCAACACAATTCAGCCGTTTCAGCAGCTAAACAGGTTGAGAATGAGATTAAGAAAAAAAATAATGAGAAAAGTAAATAAAAAACAACTCTCAGCAAAAGTGATAATGCTAGTACAACTATCTAATATAAATAATAATAATGTAAGATGTATTAACATAATATAAAACATTTCAAGGACAAATAAATTCACTGAAAGGAAATACAAAAATGTAAAGGGAATGTTCAGTGTTACATTACAAAACATTACATTGTCATTAAGGGAGGGTGGAGGTTAAGGTCTGGGATTAAGGCTGTGGAGAGGAGGGGGGCGAGGGATGGAGCAATTATTTCCCTGAACTGGGCCAAACATTCCCAGACTTGGACTAGCCTCTTCATTCCTCATCCCGCTTTCCCCCTCCTTTTAATTTTATCAAAGTGGGTGTGCATTTGTCCATGTCTATGTCCAAAGTATAATGTAGATTTATAATCCAAAATGGTATTAAAAATGCCCATGCCAGAGTAATAACCAGGTTTAAACTTCAAGATGATTTTATAAATGTTCATGTGCAAAAAAAATGGAGGTTTAGAAATGTCCATGCGCAAGTTATAATCGGGGGTCACATCTTACTGGTGATGGGGTCGCAGACCGTGGATGGATGAGCCTGTGGCGGAGGGTGTTCTCCATCAGCCTGATCTTCGACTGTGCCTCCAGACTGCGGAGGACCTGAGCCACCTCAGGAAGGACAGACTGATCTGTCCTTTCCTGTAGAGGGCCTCTGTAACGTGCTCCTGGTTCAGTCCATTGCTGATCTGCACCCCCCGGGAACCTGCGGGACTCCACCATCTCTGAACGGTATCAGGGGTCGGGCGTTAACTGCTCCGTCAGAAGTCCGCTAACAGCTCCTTCGTCTTTCCCTTGGGGGTCATCTGTTAAGTTATAGCGTAACATTATTCACCCACATACACAAAGATACCTGAGCACAATTATCCTAGGGGAATACATGTTTAAGCTTAACTGATCCCTAAAATTGTCTTTCACACTCACTATTAATGTTTGCTGGCTTCAACTGATAGCCATTTTGGTGATGGTCACCTCAGCTTGACCCAGACTGAACTAAGTTCCCCAAAAGTTGGATCTTATAGCGCCATCAACTGAAGTAGCGAGTATAAACCAAAAATTGAGTCTTCAAAATAAACCACAATGTTTTGTCGAAACCAGTAGGAATAACCTGTAACGTCAATTTGATCAATGGGAGAGAACCTCCACAGGTGTCCACATTAAGACCGACAATCATTTGTGATTGTGATCGGTCCTTCCGAGAATATCAGGTCTGTTTGATATTATTTTAAGTCCTGAAGATTCGACTCCGACAGCGCGAGCTAAAGTCTCGAGAGGCGCCACTCCCCGCGATCGCCGTCGTGCTAAATCCAAGAGTGTGTGCACTGACGGGAGGGGAAAGGAAAATCTTTAAAATGCGCAATGTGCTCAACACTATCGCTACTTGCCTTTTCAGTTTTTAGGAACAGTAATTGATTTCCAACCATTTCAAGGGCCCAACCGCCTAAAATATGTTGGCGAAATTGTGCAAGTGAATGAGATGCCGTTCTGTTCTGCAGTGTAAAAGAGCGTTTCTTGTATTTCTTCTTCTGTTAGAAGAATCCAGTTTATCTCTCCCAAGCCATAGCGTCCTCAATTTGTGCAGCTCTCGGCCGACTAAATCATTTGGATGATTTAGTCATTAAATTCAGCAGTGCCCACTATCTTTGTCAGCCTCTGAACAAAAAGCTGTTCTCAGTGGCTGCGGACAAACATTACAAATTGACTGAGTGATTGATTAATTATGCCTCATGCTGACAAAATACTGAATTTTGAAAAAGCACAAGAGAAAAAAACGTATGTATCGTGCCACAGTAATTGATGCAATACACATTTAATTTGAACACATTGAACAGAGTGTTCTCTAAGGAAGAATGTTAAGCCTGAAAGTCCTAAAAACTATTTTTTTCTCTCATTTGAGATAAATTGACTGGCTTTGAATTGTGTGGATAATATTATTTAGCTAGCTTTGGGAATTTGTCAACTTGAACTTGTCTTCAACCCTCTATGTGAAATAAGGGATTCTACAGCCCTGTTGCCCTTGGTGAAATTAGGAACTTTTGAAAGAGAACAGCAGACTTTCGAAGCTCTCCACTCTACAAATGATCAGATTTCTTCTCTCAATGTTGACTGTTGAAAAAGACAAAATTCAGAAAATCATGAACATCGATTTCTTCTTCATTACAATAAATAAATTGCTTTTAGCAAAGGATTCATTTTGAGATAATTTCTGGTGATCGAAGTCATCTTACAAATCAAACGTGGTATCATGCTTTTTCGTGCTCATAGTCATGAAAAGTCGTTTTGCACGGTTTTCCGACATTTTTCCTGCTGAACTGAACAAAAGTTAAACCCATGCATTTCAATTGGGAGCATTTCTCCCGACTTTTTTCGTGCTGGAATGAACAACATTCAAACCGATGCATTTTGGACGCAGTTACATACAGTGCAGCCTCTAGTTATTTATACGTCAAATTTAATTGCCCCAGACCGTCTCAAAAAACTAAAACCAACAATGAAAGTACGTCACCATGGGGAGGTGGGACGGGGAGGACCCTAGATGTACTGTATATAGACAGTGAAAGTGTGCCCTTTACACATGGTGCTTCTTTCGTTCCATAAGGAAAGTTTATATAAAATAACCTACATGTAAAATAAAAAACACGCTGTTTTGAGCGCCGATCAAAGGTGCACCATCATACGGATTTAGTGGCTTCTACAGGGGCAAAATGGAATCATTATATACAATGCATATTTACGCAATACATAATATTTACGCAATTATTTATAAACCTTTCAAACCCAAACCCTAACCATAGCCAACGACTAAAAACTACAATTCTACGCCATTTTGTTATGAATCTTGATGCAATGGCCTCATGGGTACGGTAGTTACATTGTTATAAATCTAAAAAGGAACAGAAGGTATGGGTGAAAAACAACATGCATGTGTTGCTAGTGGTTGATTTGGTCAAGGAATATACTGTACCTGCGTTGTGGGAATTAACTTATCTCATTTGCAAACCCCTGAATTACATGTTAGGCCATTTTAAGTGGCGCCCCCTGTTGACACCACCCCTCTAAATGTCCAGAGCTGTCCAAAACCACTTAGCTCTTTTAATTACTGAGATGTAGTGCTTCAAATAAGACCTCTGGTCAGGGTTCCAAAGGTCAATATCTCAGTATAGGGTTGACTGAAATCTTACACATGTAATCTACAAAGTTAGATCTTTCGGAAAAATGTGCTTGGTTTTTTTCTACGACAAAGTAAAAAAATATCTGATTTTATTCCATTTTGATTGTGAATGGTCTTGGAATCCATACTCGGAACCCCACTGCCACAGCAGGGAGGTTTTGTTTTTTTTGGAAAGGTCTCAGCTTGAATCGAAGGTGTTTCTTATTTCACTTAAAGATACCATGAGAAATCCCTTGCATTTGAAAGTAAGATTAGGCACAGTAAGACATTTTCTTTAAACTAGCCAAAAAATCTGAGTGGGGAAACTGGTAAGAAGCAGGAAGAAGGACTAGCCACCTTTGTTAACTCTTAATGGCGTCACCCCGGACATACAGTACAGCTGAAGTCAAGCATCTGGCAGGCTGTTGAATTAAGGCCTTACGACCAGCCTCTTGTTGTTTACATCCTGCTTCTGGAGGAACATGGTGAAGACGTCAAAGGCCTCTACCGTTGTATTACAGACTACGTCCGTTTCTGTGAGGGCGGCATTGTACCGAGCAAGAAGGCACACTGCTTCCCCAACAGTAAACCAGCGATCAACAAGGACCTGAACTGTCCTGTTCGGTTCAGTACAGCAGGGAGGCGCCGATGAGGGCTTTTATGTCGCCAATCCTAAAAATGTGTCTGTGACCAGCCAGATCGGGGCTAAAGTTGTCTATTCTGAGCCCGGCATTAAGTGTGATACCAATTTTTGAGAGTTGTTTTTATGGGCTAGAATCAAGATTTGTTGCTTTGTGAAAAGCATTCTGTCCTCCTCTGTGCAGGAAAAATCTTTTGGGAAAGCTCCCCAGATTCAGATGAGAAGGCCAATTTCATCACTGTGTGTCCAGTACTAAGATAGCCAGGGGCTGCGCGTGTTAGCTCAATGCAAGGCTGCAGGGGGGATCAACTAGCCTAGCTACTGTGGAAGTAGAGAAGTAGGCCTACAAGCTGAGTTGTTTAGGCAATACATCTTGTACTTCTTGATTATTTCAACATAAAACAAAACCCTCGTGTCAGCGCCGATGGGTCTGATCCGGGCGTTTCGGAACAGCCGTGCCGCCGCAGGAAGAAGCCAGCGCTGTGTTCTGCAGACCACAGCTTAACCACACCCCATCGTCTGCCACAAATATATTATATATAATTATTATATTATGATATTTATTTTTAAGACTTTTTAAGACTTTCTTTTCCCAGTGTAGAAAATCACAAACAAAAGATCTACCTCGGAATAAAGACGCCGGAGGTTATTGCTGGTAGACTTTTGATGTGCCTGTACCTGCTGTATGTGAGCCAGACCAGAAATAGCCCTCGAGAATTGTGCACGCGACTCTTGCCTGCACGGCTCCTACACTCCCATCGATCGAGAATCCCAGATCACCTCGCTGTAATTTAAAACAAGGCTCCTTGAGAGGTGCACAAAGCTCTTCCTCGAGAGGGTTTCTCAGCCGCAATGAAGTCTATCTATTCTATGCCACAAGTAGCTATGGAGAGCAGAGGGTGCATTGCTCTGCGTTTGTACCATTTTCATCACACGCCAATGTGCAATTAGTATGCGCGAAAGAATGTCCTCTTCACAGGAAGTGATTTTTCTTGGTTTCTGGATGCGACCATTCTTAGGCAGGTCCGACATTAAAAGCTCATCTTCACCCGGGACTAAAAACGGAAACGTTGCCAAGACACAAAATTGCCTTTGTAACCTACCTTACTGCCATTATGTGAGCTCAATGGGCTTCCTCAGGGCAATTGACGCACTATGCTGCTTTGAAATCTTCTTTGGAAACCCAGCTTGAATGCTGATACGACGTCGCGCCCTGCAGAAGAATATGAGAACATATTTCATACACTCAGCCCACGAGAGGAGTGGCGGTTGTTTGGTATTGAAGGCGTACACCTCTGTTAACACTTCCCCTGCTGTAATCCACTGCTGCGAGTGAAGCTTCTTAAATCCTAGCTGGTATTATTTTACCGACCCGTGACCTTCTCCTTCACTGTTTGTGTTCACAGCATCTCCTGAGATCCGAGGATTTATTATCCGAAAACTTCCCGGTCCCTCGAGGTATTTCCCGACTTCCTCCTCGCCTCGCAGGTTAGAAGCCCCCGCCCCAAAAACACAAGAGGAATCTGGCGAGTTTCGTGAGCTTCCTGTTGAGACAAATACAGGCAAGAAGCAGATGGGAGGCTCTTCCAAACCGTTGGGGTCATCTTTCGGCAGCATACCTAGAGCGGGCTTCCTCTTGAATTCAATTAGCCAGCTCGTGTCTACAGTGTGTGACCCAGAGCCCGAGAGTTTCCCCAATTGTGCATTCACTTTTCTCTGTAGTCCCTCGATAGCTGCCACGCAGTTTCTGTGCATCGACTTTAACTCCAAACCGTAACCATGACGGACCTGAGGATATATGTCATATTTAAGGATGCGCTCGCTCTTTTCCAATCCAGGCCCCAAATGTATTGCTTCCCATTATTTATAACCGTTCACAGCAAAACCTCACAAAACACTTAACCATTGAGAAACTTAAGACATTGCTGCAGCTTCTCACTGGGCTCAAAAAATAAGCTCTTGAATCTTGAATAACACTTGTAGTAGTAGAGAGTAAGACACACTAGTCAAAATAATCAAACTTGTCATTAAAACATCAGAATCATCCTGTGGGAATGAGTGACTCCAACTCAGGCTGTTTACGGCTCGTTCCAGTAGTAAGTCGGTCCTCTGATTTGGTGTCGTCACAATTTGTTTTGAACTCAATTTAAGATGTCATATATGTCAGCAATTTTGACAGCAAGACCTTATATTTGGAAACAGAGACATGCACATATTGCTTCTAGTGAATAGTGTCTAGTGACCAATCGAACTAACCCTGCAGAGCAGTTGTGCCCTTGCACACATGCACGTTTTCCCACAATTTACTTTCCATAGGTTTGTCAACTGCCATGTCACACAGCCTAACATACCCTAGCACACCCACTGGATAGACTAGATAGAAGTGATATAATGTCATGAAATTAAAGACCACGGGAGGTAGAGGGTCATTGTTTCAACATGTTTAAACAAGTGAAGAGGCATTGTATGTGCACACACACACACACACACACACACACACACACAAAGGTACACATTGTGTACATTTTCCTACCCACCCCAAGACAATCTCCTGGCAGTAATGAACCCGTCTCTGAATACCTGCTAATACTGTATGTGTGTGTATGTATATGTGTAAGTACACAAAGTGTATACACACACACTTATAGGCACGCCACCAGCACCTTTTTACTTATACTTGGGTCTGAAGGGGCCCTATAACACATTTGTACCTTCTTTGCTGGCTGTGTTGTTAGAAATCACTTTCACACATCTTGGTGTTGAGCGCCGTCTCCCGTTGTGTGTCACGCAGGCAGGAAATATCTGCCTTCACAGGGGACAGAATAATAAGCCTCCACCGGGTTCGCCATGAGCTCGGGCTCAAATGCCATTCGCAAAGGAGAGAGGCAGTGGGGGAGACACTATACACTCTGTGTGTGTGTGTGTGTGTGTGTGTGTGTGTGTGTGTGTGTGTGTGTGTGTGTGTGTGTGTGTGTGTGTGTGTGTGTGTGTGTGTGTGTGTGTGTGTGTGTGTGTGTGTGTGCATCAGTGTTTGTGTGTTACGTGCCCATCTATGCACAGGAAGAAAAAGGCATCGGGCAAAGGTCATGGGTTAACCAAACAGTTCTTTTGAACCTGCAAAGTAGCTGCTATCCTTTTTGGCCACTGTTTATTTACACAACCTGGAGGCTGGAATGACGCCATGCAATGGCTGTATGGTGTGAGAAAACATAATATATAACAGAGCAGCCAGCCAGGGTGTTTCATTAGAGGCATGAAACCCCACCGAGGAAGAAATCACACTTCAGCTTTGTTAAGAGAGGTCTATACCCAATCCTAAAAAATGCTATATGTCATAAACATCTGTCGTTGCTGATGAACATGAATGTGTATTTACATATGTATATAAAATATATGCACAATCAAAATTGCAATAGCTTACACAGCATGCAACTATATACTATATATAACTTCAGGCACTTCAGGTGTGACTTAATTACCTTCTTCTAATATCAATAACCAATCACCAAGTCACCAAAATAACAGGTATTGCTTCTTGTGGATTTACATCTCGGGAGATCAGTTGCCCCAGTTCAATACATCATACATGACAAATGCACACAGGAAGTGTGAACAGAAACAAAAATGTGATTGGGCTCCGACTGCGTATACATTTTTGTTCTGTTTAGTTCGGTAACGAAAGTCACACAGTCAATTGTGGAGGTTATCATACATCAAATCATTTACATTTACATTTACATTTAGTCATTTAGCAGACGCTTTTATCCAAAGCGACTTACAATTGTTCAAACACCGACGGACGCAGCCATCAGGAGCAATTAGGGGTTAAGTGTCTTGCTCAAGGACACTACAGCATGCTAGCAGGAGGAGCCTGGGATCGAACCAGCAACCTTTAGATCACTAGACTACCAGCTCTACCGCCTGAGCTACCATCCCCAAATGCATAATTGTAGTGTTGTAGAGTTGTAACTTACACTACAGCTAGCCATTGTTTTCTGCTAAGGTTGGTCCCAGGCAAGTTTGTTAGAGCTGAAAGAGGTTTAGCAAAATGTGAGTGAGCTGCATTGGGTCATACACCGATCAGCCACAACACTAAAACCACTGACGAAGTGAATGTGAAGTGAAGTGAATAACATTGCTCATCCTGTACCAATGGCACCTGTCAAGGGGTGGGATGTATGAGGCAGCAAGTGAACAGTCAGTTCTTGAAGTTGATGTGTAGGAAGCAGGAAAAATGGACAAGTGTAAGGATCTGAAGTGCAGTGGTTAGTACCTACCAAAAGTGGTCCAAGGAGGGACAACCGGTGAACCAGTGACATGCTCATGTGCGCCCGTGGACTCAGATACCACAGGACATCTTCAGAGGTCTTGTGGAGTCCATGCCTCGACAGGTCACAGCTGTTGTGGCGGAGGTGCTAGGGGGAGCGACACAATATCAGTGGTTATTAGTGGTGTCACAACCCCAGCTGTACCTTTCTGTCCCCTGGTCTCCTCATGTGTCTCTCCTCCCTCTTGTGTCTAGTATGTCCATGTCGATACCTGACAGTGCAGCCTGGGCGTGGCTCCTGGTTCCGGGTCTTGCCGGCACAGCTGCTCCTCATCACACTCATCACCACTCTCCATAAGAACCCCGGCTCCTCATCCGGACCTCGTCTGATTGTACTCTCACCTAGTGTGGTGTTCTCCGGAGGGCGCACCAATGGCGTCGCATGTATTTGTTGCCTTGTCTGACCCTGTCCGCCACGCGTCTCCAGGAAATCTCCCACGTGCCAGCCTGTCTGCCGGCCTGCCTACGCCTCACCACTGACCCGTCCGGGCTCGGAGCCCTGTGCCTTCAGCCTGTCCACCTGGACCCCGAACGACCCACCTGCCCTTTACTCCATTTCCACATAGTTTTGTTCCCTCCTTGTGAAAAAACCTTCTATACTTTCCCCATGGTGTCTGCTGCGTCTTGGTCCTATCCGGCTCGTTCATGACAAGTGGTGGTTTAAATGTTGTGTGAAATCGGTTTATGTCTGTATACATCGATTACATACACTGGCCAAAAAGACTCAGAATCCAGAGATATCCATATGGGATATTTAACTGATTCTGTTGAGAAAACAGACCGAATCTAATGGATATCCGGACATGTGGATATTCATCATATCTGGGCTAAAACACCATCCAGATGTGTCCATGAGACATACACTCACTGAGAACTTTATTAGGAACACAATGAGCCTCCCTTTGCTCTTAAAACAGCCTCAATTATTCTTCTTGGCATGGATTCCACGAGATGTGGGAAACATTCCTTTGAGATTTGGGTTTATGTTGACAAGATTGCATCATGTAATTCCTACAGATTTGTCAGCTGCATATTCATGCTGCGAATTTCCCGTTCCATCACACCCCAATTGTGTTTTATTGGATTCAGATGCAGTGTCCGAGAAGGCCACTGAAGAACATTGAACTCATTGTCATGTTCACGAAACCAGTTTGAGACGACTTTTGCTTTGTGACATGATGCATTATCATTCTGGAAGTAGCCCTTAGAAGATGGGTAAATTGTGGCCATGAAGGGATGCACATGGTCAGCAACGATACTCAAATAGGCTGTGGCCTTCAAGTGATGATAGATTGGTATTAAAAATGGAAAAAAATCCCCACACTATTATACCACTGCCACCAGCCTGGACTGTTGACACAATGCTCTTGGCTCCAAATCCAATCTGCCAATCTGAAAAAAAAAATTATCAAGTACACTTTCCAAATTGGCCTATTTTTCCACACTGTTTGAACAGAGGTCTCTCCCATTTAATCCCTTTAATATTTTAATACAGATCATGAAGAATGACTACAAAAAAAAATATTTGAGGATAATAACAGATTAGCACAAGGAATTAGTACAAATTAGCCGATATGTACAACTTCCCGTGGCTGAAGGCGGCTTTTCTATTCACTGCCAGTGACAGACATCTGTAGTGTAACTGAAGATCTTCAAGTTCCAGTTAAATTCAAGAGATTATTTGTCACATTCATATACAAACGGTCATACGTATATGCAGTGAAATGTAATGACATCCGGGGATTGTTGTACTTGTTGTATCATCACAATGTATGTAGCATTTTAATAATTGCACACTCAAAGTTTGACATTTGGACCATAAAAGCCTCTTGGACCATAAGTCTGCTATGATGTATTTTCTGCTGAAAAAGAGTAATGTAACATCTACTTTTTGGATTTTGACTATCAACACCAAATCTGGTACACAGCATTGCGAGACTAAGATACACATTTCTATTATAAATGAGCAAGGTCGGTCCAAAACACATTAAGCACAATTGCACATTAAGCAAATTAACAAAAAATTAATTGTGGCAAATTGTTATGGTTTTGTGCTTTTGGGCCTTTTGGGCCTTAATTACAGTGCTACCATCTGGCTGATTGGGCTCATGTTTCTTGGGAGGCATTTGCACATAATTTCCAGTTATAAGGCCAAGTTTCATGTATCTAGTTCGTTCCAGCTCATGAAAATTTGAGAGGTGGCATAAGTGAATAATACACTGGCAAGAAAACAATAGGCTTTGATGTAAAATGATGCAATTTTTTTGCTAATAATGATGGGTCATCACACTCACCCCCCTTTTCTTTTCACTTTCCATGTAACGAAATAGGGTCATGTTATCTAGTCTCATAATTTCTTTGTTGAAATGTCAAACTTGTGTCACAAAGCAATGTTCTGCTTTTACACCATTTTGTGACATCTGCCGGTGGAGGTCGCCACAGAGACTATAACCAGCGAGCCCCCAGACATAGAGACAGATCACCCTCTCTCGCTCTCGGAACAGACCCCTGGTGCATGTTCTTAAAAACTTTGTACCAGTACTTAATACTCATCTTTTAATCACTGTCTTTGTCTCCTCAGTCCAGCCGTCCAGTCCATATTATAATTAACCATCAGGTTCTAGCCCTTCCGGGTTTGAACCACAATAAACCCTTTTTGTAGAGCAATGACCACCTTGGTTGAGAGCTGAGGGGGATCATCTTGAAGACTTTGCCGATTATGACTGAAAAAATTCCAAAATTGTTGATAGACAAGCTACAGTACTAAGTCCTGGATAAGGAATGAAAGTTATTCTACTGCGGAAGCGTTTAAAAAGGTATGAGGTAAACCTCACACTCCTCCGCTCCCGCAACCACTCACGATCCTCTCACATCACCGCAGTCTTCCAGCCTCCCTCATTAAAGTGTGACACCCGTAAAAAAAACAGAAAAAAAACTTCAGAAATAAAATAAAGCGTTAAACCCTGGCCAATTTGTATCCAAAATCAGGGAGTGCGACAGGCGGGAGCTTACCGCATCCTTCACCTTATGCTTTTTCCCCTTCTCACAAAATTTAAGCCGCAGCATTGGATATGTGTGAATATCGCCACGCACACACCGAATCTAAACACGGCATCATAAAATGACCAGGCATAAATCTGGGTCCAGTTTCTGCTCTGTCGCGGTCCAGCCCACGGGCTTCCAGCTTCCTGCACCACGTGGATCCCCACCGCAGACAAAACAACACATAAGAAGACTCTTCCAGCCGAGTCCAACCATCAGCACTAATGGGGCTGATTTGGCAGACCTGGTACAGCAGCACCGTGGCGGGAAGAAGCCAATGCCTTCGGCTGCAGCCTGTGGCTTTACCACGCCCCCTCGTCTGCCACAACGTGGTCTTGGCTGATTCCCTCAAAAATCAAAATGGAAAAAAAAATTACTATTAATGTTAGATTTTTTCCACAAACCAGTCACTACCTTTACAATATGGTTCATTACAATGGCACAATATGCTGTTTCATTAGCAAAATGAAACTATGATTTCTCAAAAATAAAAACAATCCTCCGATGAAAATCTGGTGTAATAGTTGACAAAACATTGTGCAATCATAAATAATGATTGCAGTCTTGATTTTTAAGCTTCCAGTGCAGGAAGCATCACAACATGAAGTCTAGTCATCCAAGACTCATTTGGATAACAATCAGCCCAATCAAAACTAGCTGATACATCCTGAAAACACAATTTCCCACATGACACACAATAAAAATGGAAACTTTTTTTCTTTCATTCCTGTTGTTGACGAAAATCAAAGGGAATTGTCTCACTGAATCAGTGCCAGGGAGGAGCACTTTGGAAAGAAAAAAAAAATCGAATAAAAAAATATCTTGATCTATCTATCTATGTATACAGGACATACATATACACACACACACACACACACACACACACACAGACACTTATCAGCCAAAATATAAAAAACACCACAAATAACCAAAAACAGCTCTGACCCGTCAAGGTATGGACTCCGCAAGACCTCTGAAGGTGTCCTGTGGTATCCAAAGCACCAAGACGTAAGCAGCAGATCCTTTAAGTCCTGGAAGTTGTGAGGTGGGGGCACCCATGGATCGGTCTTGTTGCTCCAACAGATGCTTGATCGGATCCCCCCGCCAGTCACATGATGTAGAATAAAACGTGATTCATCAGACCAGGCCACCTTCTTCCATTGCTCCACGGTCCAGTTCTGATGGTCCTGTGCCCATTGTAGGCACTTTCAGCAATGGAAAGAGGTCAGCGTGGACACTCTGACCTGTCTGCAGCTACACAGCCCCATACGCAGCAAGCTGTGATGCACTGTGTGTTCAGGCACCTTTCTATCAGAACCAGCATTAACCTTTTCAACAATTAGTGCTACAGTAGCTCTTCTGTGGGATTGGACCAGACGGGCTGGACTTCACTCCCCACGTGCATCAATGAGCCTTGGGCGCCCATGACCCTGTTGCCGGTTCACCGGTTGTCCTTCCTTGGACCACATTTGGTAGGTACTAACCACTGCATACCGGGAACACCCCACAAGACCTGTCGTTTTGGAGATGCTCTGATCCAGTCGTCCAGCCATCACCATTTGGTCCTTGTCAAAGTCGCTCAGATCCTTACGCTTGTCCATTTTTCCTGCTTCCAACACATCAACTTCAAGAACTGACTGTTCACTTGCTCCCTAATATATCCCACGCCTTGACAGGTGCCATTGGAACGAGATGAGCAATGTTAGTCACTTCACCTGTCAGTGATTTTAATGTTGTGGCTGATCAGTGTATAAATCTTTTTTTGCTGCCTACCTAGACAGAGCTCACAGCACGTTACCGCTTTTGGTTGCTGACAGGGAGTTGATGTTTGTAAATTGAGAAGGACAGTTTTTCAGCTTCAGGAGTCTTGGCCCTTAAATCTTTCTTTGTGGATATGTGCTGCAGAGCAAAGTGTTGGGAGAAACAATGCAAGGTGTTAACTTGATTGGAAATGCCAAATAATCTACCAATCTTCTCTAATCAGACTGCAGAATGATGTGACTTATACTCCCTGACCAAATGGTAAGACTAGCAGTTCAAGGCTTAACACATAATTCATGTTGTTTTTTAGGAGTCAGGTAACATAAATTGACTATGAGATAATGGATAGTTGATCAACTATTATTGATCAATTCCAGTCAGGCTTCTAATAGCTTGATGACTGCTGAGATCTCAGGCTTATTGTTTGCAGTTATTGGTTGTACATTTAAGTGTTTAAGTGAAAATTATACAAATAAATTAGGAACATAATATTGAACACTAACATTTTTTAATTTTTTTGGTATGTGAATCAGGAAAATATCAGGTAAAATATTAATCTGTTAGATTTCCTTTTAAGGAAGAGGAAATCTAACAGATGCTACAGGTATTACAGAAATAAATCGGTGTACCAACAGTTTGAAAGTCAAAAGGGAATACAAGAGAAGGCTTTCGAAACCACAGACCAGCTCCTCGTTTGGCAGATGTCCTCAACACATGGCTTTTTATTTTTGGAAAAGCACAAGGGTGGATAAGCATATCGACAGATGGCTCCATGATGGACCGTCAACATGCCGGCTTTAACCTCTTAACCTTTCACGAAGGTGAAATTAACGAGACATCACAGCTCTCTGAAGGACTTGCATTGTGAGATTAACATTGAATTTTAAAATGCCATATCCATCCCTTCAAATCAGATTCCAGTCAATCTGCCAGGTAAAAACAAAAAGAGGAAAATCATTTGAACAAGGCGGAAGCGCCATTGCTTTAGCAGTGGTAAATGACATGACGATGTGTTGCCCGCAGAACCAGGAGATCATTTGTCGTTGTCGCACCTGGCCGTCTGGGTCTCTGCTCTCTGGCGCTCTTGTGCGCAGCATTCGTCGCTGGGGGGCCGGGCTGTGGGCGGGGCGTGGCTGCCATTGTGTGTTCTGTGGTCCTCATGTGCGGCCGCTCTGCCCCTGTGGATGGTCGCTGTGGGTTGGGTGCCTTCCGAGTATGGGGTGGAGGGCTGGCCGCTACCTCCTGCATCCCCCTGCGTTGATCTGGTTGTACTTTGTCTATCCCTCCCAGTGCCAGAATTCAAACACAGTAAATACGTCACACAATAGGCCGAGGGTGTACGCGACAGGTGTGGGGCAAGCTATGTGGGTTAGGGATGTGGCAGGTGGCTGTGATCTTGCCCGTCACACTCCTGCCCTGGCATGCTTTCGTGTATGTCCTGCAATTTTAATACCTCTGATATTAGCTTCAAACACAAACACTCCCACACAAATTTACTCCAAGCAACACTCCACCAGACCAGGGTCTGCGGGGCAGGAGGGATGCAAGTGTTTCGAGTTTGACATGCTAGGCAGACTTGCACCCCAATGTCACACAAATTTAATTGCAATTACCAAGACCACATATTGAGTGCTGGGGTTTCTGGCGTGGTGCTGGTGGGCTGGTGTGGGGGTGTCGTTGGCCGGGGGGGCGGTCGGGTGTGCCCCTGGTCAGCTGGCTTCGGGCCCTGGCTTGCACCTGGAGCCCCCGGGTGCTTTCCAGGGCCCCTTGGTGGCTGTTCACCGTCGTTGGTGTGGGCTGGGGTGCGGGAAGCGGCGGTTGGCCTTTCGCTCCCTGTGTGGCTTCTCTGCGTCCCGGGTTCTGGTCGCGGGTTCTGCACGTGGCGGTGGGTTGTATGCAGGCCAGTGCAGATATGTTGAACAAGCACTCAAAAAAAAAAAAAAAAAAAAAAGGGACATGGACCCCCAGCTCCACTTTTAGGCATTTTGCCGCTCTGGGCAAGCTGAGGTGGGGTTGGGCGGGAGGTTTCGATAAGGAAACAGAGTGCATCATCGTGGGCGCCCGTGATCCGCGCTCCACTGTGCGCACATCGCCGGTTCGCCGAGGACACGTTCTTCATGAATGCGCTTTAGGGCTGCAGGGTCTCCTCGCGCTCTCTGGGACTGGTTTATGCTCCTCAGGGGCGTGGGTGTTGCTCCGCGGGCTCCCGGCTTCCCTTGAGGGAAGCAGTACTTCGTTGAATAGCTTCCCAACTTTACATGATAACTTTACCTGATTTTGGATTATAGATTACGGATTGTTTGCACTGTGATACCCTTACTATTTTTTGGCTTTCACGCTCATCTGAACTGTTCGGATTTGAACGTGTACTTTGGCTTGGCTAGCACTTGGCTAGCGCTTGTTAGCCTGTAGCTTAGCGTAGGGTGCTCCGCCTGCAGCTGCATCTGGTGCCTGCACATGGGGGTGGGTTGTATGTGTGCACCTGAGGGGTGCAGGGTCTCCTCGCTTACTCCGGGACTGGCTTAAGCTCCTCTGGGCAGGGCGTGGGTGTTGCTCCACGGCTTCTCTTGGGGCTGGGGGGGGGTCTTCTGTGGCTGCAGGGCGGGGTGCTCAGGGCTGTTCTGCGACCCTGGGGTGTCTATACGGCAGCGGGACTCAGGGGTGGCTTCGGGGCCTTTTCCGCTGTTTTGAGGCGCTAGGATACAATACCGACCTTATACACCCGAACCGATTGGGACAAGTCCCGTACACTAATCAGGGGAGACACCACACACACACACACACACACACACACACACACACACACAGTCTCATCACAGGCACACACACCACCAGCACCTGCTTTGAACACATCCGACACAACATATGTTTTTCCATGTACATGTTGTTGTTGTTTGGTTCTATGTTCATTTGTTTCACCGTGGGGATCCTCAACCTCTTGGAGTAGTGATTCGTTTTCTTTCGTAGACCTATGGTAGCAAGTTAATTTTCACGCCCCCTTAAGGCTAATCATAATAATATAATAAGAGTCCCTCAACAACCTTCTGCTGCTGCTACCCGTAAACCTGTAAACGTTGGTGTTTTAAACATCAGATCTCTAAATAACAAATCTTTTTATGTCGTGATTTTATTACTTTTAATCATTTGGATTTTTTTTTCTATCATCACATGTTTCTCCACCAACCCAGGCAGGGGATGGGGGGGGTTACTGTTATCTATAGAAAGTATTTTAAAAGCACACCCATTTCATATAGTAGTTTTACATCATTTGAAAATTTTGGTTTTATGTTCAATTCTCAGGATCCGGTGATAAATTTTTATAATTTACAGAGTGCCGTGACCAAATAATGCATTTAACCAAGAATTTGCGGAGTTGTTTTCTCATTTTATGTCAAAATATGACAAAATTCTGATTTTAGGTGATTTTAACATACATGTCTGCTGCCCCAGCCAGAATTTCATTACTGATTTTATGGAGGTTCTTGACTCTTTTAACTTCACTCAAGCAGTATGAGAACCTACACATTCTAAGGGCCACACCCTTGACTTAGTACTGTACTGTGGTCTCAGCCCTGAAAACATTGAGACAAAGGATATCTGTGTCCGATCACAGAGCGGTTTTATTCAGTGTGGTCTTGTCCCAATTCACAACAATCCTGTCCGCCACCGTGTTTTTAACTCTATGTCAGCGAGGAGGTTGTCTGAGCTTTTCAGTGCAGCTGCTTCGCCTTTAACTTCCTTTTATCCAGATTTGAACACAGACAAGCTTGTCTTGTTGTGGGAAAACAACATTTGGCAAATCAAGAGAAAGATCAGGAAACCAAGGAACTGACTTAAAAAACACTGTTATCAAAACTTTAAACGAGTGATGTGAAAGCCGAGCCGTTCTGCAGAAACGCTATCTCATTTGCTCAGACTCTTATTCCCTACGCTGTAGATCCATCTCCTACAGGTTGTCATAACATCCCATGCATTTTTACCTTATTTGGGCACATGTGTAGGACTCCGTCGCCCCATACAAAGTAAAAAGTCAAATAAAACATTGCTCAATGAATCCACCCAGGACCTAAAGAAAGACTGTAGGAGAAAGGAATGGAAATGGAAGAAGAGTGGTTTGACCGTATTTTATGAGATCTGGAAGGACACTATGCGCAATTATCAAAGGGCAGTTAAAGAAGCAAGAGCAACTTTCATCTCTAACCTGATTCTAGCAAACCATTCCCACCAAAGAATTTTATTTAAGGTAATAGACTCTGTCATCACCCCCTCCTCCTGCCATCTTACTCAGGCCTCACCAGAGATGTGTGAGGAGGTTTTTTTGTTTTTTCTTTAACTTTTTTGCAAATAAAGGTGAGAATATAAGACAGAAAATTACACCCCCTGACTAAGTTATAAATGCTAGTAGGGTCATTGACTTGTTATTTTAGCAATTTTGAAACTGTGCACTAGCATTCTTACTTGAAACTCTATCCCACATGAAATCAACCATGTGCAGCCTTGATGTTGTCCCCACTACAGTTTTTAAAAGAGGTGATTGACACAATTGGACCCAGTATATTATCTGTTATGAAAAGCTCGCTGGAAAAAGGCATTTTTCCTTCTGCATTTAAACATGCTGTGGTCCATCCTCTTATAAAGAAACCTAACCTTCATCCCTCTGTTCTTAACAATTTTAGGCCCATTTCTAAACTTCCATTTCTTTCAAAGGTTTTAGAGAAGGTGGTACCAACCCAGCTTCTGGCTTTTATGTGTCATAATAATATCTTTGGAAATTCCAGTCTGGTTTTAGAGTTTTGCATAGCACAGAAACTGCCCTCGTCAAAGAAACCAACGATATCCTTTTAGCAGCTGACAGGGGCTATAGTGCAATCTTAATTCATTTAGATCTAAGTGCAGCCTTTGACACTGTAGATCACGTTGTTTTAATTGACCGTCTTAACACCTGGATTGGCAACAAGGACACTGCACTTGTCTGGTTTTATTCCTACCTTTTAGAAAGAACCTTCCCTGTCTCCATAGGGAACAACTCAAGCTCAAATTACCTGTAGTGTACCGCAAGGTTGTATTTTAGGTCCAATTTTGTTTTCAATCTATGTGTTGCCTCTTATCCAAAAATTATCCAAAGATACAACATCTCTTTTCAATGCTACGCAGACGACACAAGGATAGACTTTACAGATTGTCTCAAAGAGATCAACTGTTGGATGGCACCGAATTGTCTTCAGCTCAATAACTCAAAATCAGAATTGATATTGTTCACTCCTCCAAATTCTACCAGTTATATATTGAGAGTGGCCTTGGCACTCTGTCCGCAAATGTGAAGTCTGTTGCTAGGGAGCACTGTTTTACTCTTGACCTAAACTTCAAGACGGGGCCCTTCTGGCTGTTCCAAAGTCCAGACCTGAAACTAAAGGTGACCGCGCCTTTTCTGTCAGGGCCCCTCGTCTTTGGAACTGAGGAGGCCTGAGGAGATACGCCTGGCAGAATCAGTGACTTCTTTTAAATCACTCCTCAAAACCCATTCTTTATAAATCTGCTTTTATGTGATGTCGTCCCTTTCTTTATGTATTTATTTATTTAATTAATAAATTATTTATTTTTCCTTTTTATTTCTATTTCTTATTATCATATTGTATCAATTTATTTATTTTTATTGTCTCTTTTTCCGCTTTTACAATTTCATTAATTTAATTCCTGTTTAATGTTCCTTTGCCTTTTAAATTCATGATCTGAACACTCTGCTTTTATTTCATCTGTCAAAGCACTTTGTAAACTGTGTTTTTAACGGTGCCATATAAAGCTATACAAATAAAGCTATTGATATTTCTATGTTTACGTTTTTTCATGTGCATGTTGTTTGCTTCCCTGTTTATTTGTCTCACCCATGGTGATTCTCCCCCTCTCGGAGGAGTAATGGTGACTAGTTGTTTACGGACCAAACCATGGTAAAATCATTCTCCAAAGAGGGGGATTGGTGGCGGTCTCGTGTTACAAAAAGAGCTGTGCTCTTGTCGTCTAGAGGTCGTCCACAGGACAGTTATTGCAGCAGTTCTTGATGATTAAAGAATTAATAGAAAGTGGCAGCCGCAGGTTGAGCTCCACTTGCAGATTCTGTCCCAGATGCAATGGCATACAAATACTGTGTTGTATGCCAAGCATGCTGACAGCACAGGTTAAAAAATAAAAAAATCAAATACAATGCAAAAAATAAAAAATAGAAATAATAAAAGGTTATTTGAAAGTAGGTTTCTCACCATATTGTTTGAGTTTTAGTGTGTTTACTAGTCAGGACTGTATTTTCTTCTGTGGTTTCTGGGTAAACAATGAAAATTAGCGTTTATTTTTCCGCCCACTTGTGATTTGCTTCCATTGTTTGCACAAACAGCGTTTCAAAAACATACTTCTGATTAAAATATGAAGCAGATCGAAATGTCCCATGTGAATATATTTAAAGAAATGGACTCCAGAGTGCAATATCATATCAATATACAATATCAACTACAATAAAGGATGTATTTTTCATGGTGCATTGTTGAGACTGTAAGGAAGGACACTCTTAAGTCTGGTACCAACTGGACTTATATTGAGAGGAAGAACAGAAAAAGTCAAATGTTCGATGAAACTTCTATATCGCCAACGAAGAGAACTTACCAAAAAGGCTGAAAATTATGCCGTGCATTTTGTTCCCAAAATATTGCACGTGGAGTTATGGATTGACATTGGACGACAATGATTGACAACATTTAAGGCTTTGTGGATGGGAAAGAGTGACTGATGCCTCTGCTGCTTTGGTCACTTTCAATACATGTTTATTTTGCTTTGGACCTACCCAGAGCCAGCCCAAGCTACCATGGCGCCCTAGGCAGGATTTTCAATGGTGCCCCCTTGTGACCCAAAATATACAGTATGCTTTCAATGCACACACAAAAAGTTAAAACGTACTCCTACATTAAGAAGCACAACTATAAATAATGTTATGGAGAGTATTTTCTTGTTATTCTATCTTTATTCATGCAGACAGGTCAATAACCTGACCATTTGTACAGGCTACAAGTAAATTAAAACAAAAGTCTGACAGAAATAGTAGAGTATTTAAAAGCTGCTGTGTTTTGACCACACTTTCTCTCTGCTGACAGCGAGGCTGGGTCCCATGCCGGTGCAGCAAGTGCCCACATATCAGTTAACATGTAGTAATGTGAGGTTTGGGTTGGTCTGAAGTGAACAGTTATGTTTGCCTGACAATGAGCGTCCAGCAAAGACTGGTTTTCTATTCCTCCTGCCTCCTGGTACATCTGCCAAACCACAAACGACGTGTGTCAGTGACATCCAGTGTAACCAGTCTCTTGTCGTTTACTACCTCAATCTTCTGCGAGCTGCGTCCCCTTTCAGTTGCTAGTGTTGTTCTCCGCACCTGCATATGGCGCCAAAACCACTCCCCACTGACACACCTGACTTTCAGCCCAATCCAGTGCGTGCCAACAAACAGCTATCGTTGGACAGTATTTGCATAATTAATCCTAGAATACATTATTTACATAAGTTAAAAAACGATGCACTTTATACATACAATACACTTTGTTTTGCAAATACGTTTTATATATATTGTCATCATGCTGACTGTTTCTTAGTAGCAATTTTTTGGACTAATTGTCCAAAACTATCAGTGGGAAGAGTTGTCACATATTTTCAATAAAGACTCTTCACAATTGAATGCTGAGCTGCACGCAGTTTCTGACCCAGCTAACATGTTGGGGTAGAGTACTGATGCACGTCATGGGTATATTTTAAATCAAAATCTATATTAGGATAAAAAGGTTAAAGTTGAAGTTGTGCGCCCCGAGAGCATCTTGCACCCTGAGCATTTGTCTATACTGCCTATGCAATCATGTCCCTGGATCTACCCATGTGGATGAGAAGAAGGTGCTGCCCACTCACATATTCCTCATTCATCATCGTTAAAAAAAAAAAAAGTGAGGAAGCCTGTGGCAACAGAGGAGTCTGTCGTTCTGACTGGCTCTCAAGGCAAGCCCATCTCCTCCTTGAGACCAGAGGAAACCAGGAGTATACCTTTTAAGTCTTCGGGGACACATCACACATTCCAAGTGTTCAATTCTTGGGCTGGCACACCTCATTCAACTGGGCAACGACTCAGCGTGTCCTTGACCAATTGATTCAAGTGTGCGGGAACAAATGTGTGGAATGTCTGGGGTCCCTGAGGACTAGATTGAAAACTGCTGTTTTATGTTTTATGTTGTTTCTTACCATACACATCGATGGCCACCCTTGAACGGGTTCCATTTCAGTGCATTTCACTAACCCATGTGAACAATGTACAGGAATGTTGGACCAAAAGTAGGTATCCTGTTTGAAAACGTACAAAAACGATTGCTTTTATTGTCGGCTCAGTCTACTGTAAACAATTCCCAGAAGATTATCACAGTTTTAGACTCTGAACATAACCATTTCCACTGCACAAAAAAAAACAAAAACAACACCCACTAACTATCTGCTTTTGCCTTTAGTTAGAAGGGTTATAATCAGCAATTATTCCCGGGATAATTGACTCTGCAGTAGTCACACGTATTTATCGGCTCAAGCTCCAATTTGCACTGATGAAAACATGACACCCCGGTAGAATCGCAAATTCTTGCCCGTTTTCCAGGCATTCCGGACTTTGGCACGTAAATAGAAAGGAATATCCGCCAAACATTCGACCATTTTATATCCAATTTAAAATCCAAATCGGAATTTATTGACTTTTTTTCCACACATGCAGGAGCATGAAATGTTTTGAATTTGGGGGACAGCCCCTGGTGAGAACCCCCACACTCCCCGCCAGGCTCCAAGCCACTCCAGCACCGCCCCAAGCCCGCCTCCGAACCAGAGGACCATCTCTGCTCCCCGCCCCATACTGCTTTCTACTGGCTTTCTACCTGTTTTTAGTGGGTTTACCCACATTTAAAAAACCTGCATATGTGTATTAATTTTGGTGTAAAAACAGTATTACATGCAAAACTACGGACAAGGCCAAGGTGACTTTAGTGCTTGGATATTGTCAGGTACATTAAGCAACATAACCTAAATAAAAACTGTGGCAACATGCCAAAATCCGTTGAAGGGTATGACTTGCTCTGTGATGCACATCAGATGAATGGGGTGTAGAACCAGATTGAAAAACTGATCCTTGTGTTAGAGTGTCTCAAAGAGGTTACCGTCAACTGTCATCAATTGTCAACTGCATTCCTCAACTGTGAAGAAAAAAACACACGTCAAAAACAGAACAAAAACATTGTCGAGCAAAAGGACATTATGGAAAGTATTAAATTAGTAGTGTAGGGTGTGCATGAGTGTAACTGTATGGTGTGAGGGTTGTATGGTGAAACTTAAAATAAGATGAATAAAAGCCAAACACCAACAGAAGCCAAACACAACATGTCAGATTTAGACATCTCATTTACCACCACTAAAGCGTCCTCTGTTGGAGCGGTTATTGGTGCTTGACTCAGCCATCATGTTACCTGATCCTGATGACTTCCACAGTATCTCTCCAAAAGAATTGATGTTCAGGAGCCCAGAGAAGTCTGTTTTGAAGTTAGTCTTTTCATTGGAGCACTTATACATTACCTATGTATATGAATGCAGTATAAATTGGCTTAAACTCGTATGAGTTTACTGACTTCCGCGGTGCATTGATCCTTGAATTTGGTTTGCATGTAGAGTGGTCAAATACTTTGTGCTGGAGGAGTGCCTGCTTGAATCGTTTCTAATCTGCCCCACCTGCTCAAGATACATGGCAATTGATTGGCCACACTTACGGGAATTCGCTTTGCAGCAATCAAGCTCGTATGAGCCATTATAAGCTAATATAAGCAGTGAGTCGCAACGTCAGAGGGAGAAAAACAAGACACCAAAGCCGGAGAATTGATTTTTCCCAGTTGGAAAATATTTAAGGCAAAAGCCACACGCTGGGTGACGCAACTGTGGACGTGATGGACAAACAGGTTATATAAAACCGAACATTGCAAGTTGAAAAAAACAACTAAATTTTGACTTTTGATTGAGCCCATTATTTTAAATAATTATTTTAAATAATATACTGTACTTTTGTAGACTGCGGAGGACATACAGGCAGAGGATAATCAGGACCGTCAGAAAGACCTTTTGTAGAAGCGCCGTGCACTAATCTCCACATTAACATCAAGTATCGCAAGGTAATTTTGTCAATTCTAATCCAGCTGCTCCAGATCGTGACGAAGGTTAGTGATGAGCTATTTTGAAGAATATGCATGCAAACTGATGTTGCTGTGACCAAGCCACTGGTGAGCTATATCAGTTAATGTTGTTTTCAAAAGATAATAAAAACAATAATGCAGCATGCTAATACTCAATAAATGTGCTTTGAATATTTTAGGTTCTGTACCTTGGCAAAGAAGGGGGGCTTTTCGTTTTTAAACCTGTGCTGTCAGCATGCTTGGCATACAACACAGAGTATTTATGCCATTGCATCTAAGACAGAGTTAGTCTGCAAGGGGAGTTCAACTTCTCAACTTGCAGTGCCACTCTTTATTAATTCTTTAATCATCAAGAACTGCTGCAACAACTCTGTCCTGTGGACGACCTCTGGGATGACAAGAGCACAGCTTTTATGTTACACAGAACCGCCACCAATCCCACTCTTTGGAGAACAATTCTACCATGTTTTGGTTTATAAACAGCTAGGAAGGAAGGCTTTTCTTTCTGTTGTGCTGATCACTGATGGGGGGAAAAAAGAAAGGTGCTTTCTGAGAAACACATCCCACAAAACTGATTTTTCGGGTTGGGAACTGATGGGGCATCAGTCATGACACATACAGGAATTAGTTTAACTTTTATATGCCCTGATTGAATTACAGCTTACAGCTTAGACCAAGTAGTTAAAAGATTACTATAATCAAAATAAGGCCAACAGAATGGGGTTGGCAGGTTGTTGACGGACACTTGGCCCCGGCTCGTGTCTGCACACTGCACTGCCCACCGCCGAGCATGAAAAGATGCTGCTAATGAGGTGCCCTACTTGAAAACTTTCAGCAAGCCCAAAACACGCAGGACTTCCATCTTTATTTCAGAAATAGTGCAAATCACGCTGCTGTGAGTCAGGCAGCTGCCAATGCAGTGGAGAAAAGCGTGATAAGACTGAGAAGAAGAATGTGGGGGAAGAGATTGCTGATGAGTTCTGGACTCAGAATCAGGTATTTTGAATAAGTCATGACTTTCCAGTTTGGCAAAAATTAAAGGAGCACCTGGAGAGTACATTTGCAGAGATTTGCTGCCTGCTTGCTTTTTGCGCTCCCTCCACCTTCCCTGCATCCACCTGTTGGGCTCTACTCTTGTATCCAGCGAGCGGATTCAAGCTCATTTAAGCACACCTCGCCATGTGTGATGAGCAGTAGAAATATAGATAATAATAAAGTAAATCTAAGAGTTGTCCATCAGACTTTACATTATTTCATTATCTGTCTAAACAATAGTGTGACAACATTACACACACATGTCAGTATTGAGACACTGACCACTCACTATAACTGCTCCCAAACGTTTTCTTCTGGTACAGACAAGACCACGCTCCAACAGGCAAACACCGTGAAAAACGTGTGCGCCTTCTTTCCAAAAATATAGGAGTTGTTACAATCTTAATGTCGCACACTATTCTTCCTAGTCAAACATTTTACTCCGTGTTCGCACATGGTCACAGAATCTTGTCCATTCAGTGTAATTCTCGGGGTTTGAACAGTAGGTGGAGTAATTTAACAAGGCATTAACGAACCAATTATTTATTTACAATGCACAACAACACCTTGTGGTGCGGGGATGGTGTGGTGAGCAGCCACACCTGACCTTGATCTATGTGATTGGGATCAGGGTGGCTGCATACCTGTTGCTCGATGGTTGGTCTAACGAGCAACAGGCAAAACCGCCATCCCCACACACACTCAGGATAGGAGCCCTGTCATGACATGTCTATCTGCTCCTGGCTAATTCCAACTGGCCAGCTCTATACAATAAACTGGTGTTTACTGATCACTTTTACCGATCACTTTTAAAGCACGTCTGAGTCTAACTCCAGGCTACATAACAGATATGTTGACCTCATATGAGCCAGTGCGCAGCCTCAGATCCTCAGGCGGGGCCCTTCTGTTCCAAGGTCTAGACTTAAAACTAAAGGGGATCGTGCCTTTTCCGTCAGGGCCTCGACTTTGGAACGAGCAGCCTGAGGAGCTACGGCTGGCAGAGTCAGTGACTTCTTTTAAATCACTTCTCAAAACCAATAGATCTGCTTTTAAGTGATGTCGGCCCCCGTTTTTTTATCTGCATTTTATTGTTCCTTTATCTGCTTTTTTGATTTAATTAATGAATTTAATTCCTGATTATTAATGTTTTGCCTTTTAAATTCCTGATCTGACCACTCCATGATCTGATGATTTTATTTTATCGATCAAAGCACTTTGTAAACTATGTTTTTCAAAGGTGCTGTATAAATAAAGCTATAATTATTATTATTATTATTATTATTATATTTTCATGCGCCAAGTACACTGCCACCAAAATAAAAAAGATTTGTGTCAGGCTTATTGTGAGTTTAATAAATCTTGTGATTTTCCTATAAACTGGAAAATAACTTTCCTATACCATATGCTATCTCAAATTTAGATTAACTTATAAACACCTTATTCTAAACATTATGACATCCGTTTGTTGGTAGTTTAGAAGATATATGACTAAATCATTTTAGCTCCTTTCTGAAGGCTTCTCTTTGTGCTGCCTTGATGAGCGCCAGAGCATCTGTTTTCCTTTCCTCCACACTAATGGGCCCTAACCAGTCTCTATTCACCATCTTTGAATCCGAGGAATAGTGTTGAGGCCTGTATTCCATTCAAAATTGTTGACAACCTTTCAAGGAAGCTGTCTCATTCAAAAGCATCTGTTCTTAGGACCTGGGTCGCCTATAAGAAACTCTGGGGATCCTTTATTTTGTGACCATCTCTAGTTCCAATAAGAATTTAGGTCCTGTGAGCCCATTTGAAGAAACCACCTTGAGATCCCAAAACGCATGGTCTGCTGGATTTTGAACGGTTTCAACGTAGAAGCATTGTCTTGGATCTGTAGTGTCTAATTCTGTGGCGCTAACAACTACAAAAACATGAAGGCGCCGGGTTTCGCTCTTGATATAGCCGAGCACTACCCATGAATCTGTCCAGAAAAATTCCTGATCTATTTTCAGTTCGGGCTCTTCTCTAAAGATGTTACTTACTGCGACAGAAACTATGGCTCAGTGAGCTCAAGGCCTTACCTCTGGCCTTACCTATGACCAGCGCACAATGCACTTGTTCACCAGTAACAATCCTGATGTATGAACATTTCCCATAACCCTTATCGCTAGCATCTGAAAAATAATGAAGCTCAATTTGGAGCCATGTTTCCCACTTTGGCTTTAGTTCAGGGGGAGGAGCTTCATTGGACAGCACCACACATTCACTTATCCAAATTGAATGTCCTCGGCCAGCATGAGTGTTTGGAGATCCCTCAATCTGGAAAATCCGTAGGGCAATTCCCGGGCAACTGCTCCATAGTGTATCAGATAACGCCCAACAACATGCCCATAGTGGAGGGGGGCCGCTCCATTCCACAGGTTCTGCTACAGCAGACCAGGCAGGTCCCCGATCTATTCTGGCTGTGCGGAGGCCGTGAGCGGCCAGCTACCTTGCCCGTCAATTGATCAGGCCTATGTGCCTGCGTAGCGGTGGCACAGAAAATGTCCATTATCACCGCAGCTAACTCAAACTGCTGAGCAGTGCTCCTGCCTCTCCCAGTCATGTCAGGGAGCTGACGGCAGGTCAGTCGTTTTTCTGAAGCCCCTCGTGTCTTCACACGATAGGAGTCCCAAGGGGGGTCTCCGACGCATACAAGGCCCAGAACCAAATTTCGAATGGATTCACATCCATAATCTGTCCCTGGTGCACAATAAACAAAAATATTGATTGGATCAATTACATTTACTATAATCTGGCAGTGTCTACGCCATGTTCGGCGAAGAATGCTGTACGTTTATCCCCAAATACCGCTTTGCTTCCCTCCTTATATACGCCCTCACCCCTGACCAAGCTGGAAATGATGATCAATGACTGGTTGAAGGCTACGGGCCACGGTCCCCGGCAAGGTATTCCACTATAAGCACGGAAGTCCTCGGAGTTAGATGTGGAGGTGGTGATGAACTCAACATCTCACCCGATGACCCTCTGGCCCTGCCACTCCCCACCTTGTTATATGGTTATCTTTTTCCCTCGTCAATAGGACTTCCCGGGTTTCCCACTGGGTTTGAGTGGATGTCAAGGGCTAGGGTTTTCTGATAGCCATATACAACATGTTATTTGTTGGCCTACCGTTTATTTCTTTTGTTAACGCTAATTTATTTTATTGCGTTTACCCCCGCTGTATTCTCAGTAGGCATTTACATGTACCTATTGTTGTTGGATTGGTTTGAGATTTCTTTTGGTGTTTTGTTTTTGCTTGTTTTTAGTTTTTGATTTGTGTTTTAAGATTGGTTATTGGTTTGTGTTTTATCGTGTTCTCTTTTGTCGAGATGTGCCAGGGGCATGATGTTTTTTTGGTAATGATGGGTCATCACACTCACACCCTTTTCTTTTTTGGTTCCAACTGCTCTGTTCTTTCCACGTAACCACATAAAGCCATGTTATTGAGTCCCGCAGCTTGTGTGACCTCACAAAAAGGACACTCTGCGCTTACGTGCAGGTAAGCTTGATGTTCCCCAGAATTTCCCCAACATGATCTTTGTTGAATGTGAAACTTGTGTCACAGAGCAATGTTCTGCTTTTACACAGTCATACAGACTAACCAGCCCACCCCAGATACCTGCTGCATCGGGGCTCTCTCCATGAAAATGTTCTTGCATGTTCCGAAAATGTTTTACCTGTACTTAATAAATGGGTATCTTCTAACCACTGTCTTTGTCTCCTAGGTCCAGCCGTCTAGTCCTAACTTACGAACCAACACACTATAACTGCTTCCAAATGTTTTCTTCTGGTACAGAAAAGACTCCGACGGATGTTTGACAAGTTCTTCTTCCTCCAACAGGCTCCAACACCGTGCTTTCCGACCAGAAATGTAGTTGCTGCAATCTTTATGTTGCACACTATTCTTCACCGTCACAAACATTTTACTCCATGTTCGCGCGTGATGGTTTGGCGAATTTCCCCCTTTTCGGTCCGGCGTCAACGATCACGTGGTCACAGAACATAATTCACTGGTTTGAACAGCCATCGCGCTATTAACCAAGACATTAACAAACCAAGTTATATTTGAAAAATAGTATTTACAATGAACAACACCTATAATAATAATAAGCTATTTTATCTGAAAATGTATTTTAAATATATTTTCTTGCGATAGCTACACTCGGATTTTCATTCAAATTGTCTTAGCTTAATCTATCTGATATATAAAACATGACAAATCGCCTTTAATAGAGAATGCCTGTAACTTTGAATTAAATAGTGCAAGCAATGATCCGCTGATCTCATATGAGTAACATTTGATGGACTGGACATGAATTCTGCCGCCCGGAGACTTTCACAAACCACATTTGGCCACCACGGTAAAATCTTTCAGCAGACACAAACCAGTTCTAAGTATCCTAACACTCAAATGGTAAATGTGTATTCATGTCTTTGCATACACACACACACTGGCAAGTAAGCTGGGGACTGCATGACGCATAAGGGATTCAATATGGATGACAACACGTACTTCTCTGGTGGGCCTTGAATGAGTGCTTCACCATAGGCTATGGATCATTTTGTACAGAGTGGCAAGCTGTCTGTCCACATGTCTTGCATAGTAAGGACTTCAGCATAAGCTGTGCAGTCTCCTGGGATGCAGTTTTTAATCCCTGTATTTTCAGAGCTCAGAATGAGGAGAACAAAAAAAAACTAACTGTAGATATGCACATTTGCACAGGGGTGATTCAGGGTAAACATTAGTATTTAAAGTCAAACAGCACGTCCTCAAGGGTAGAAACATAGTTTATACATTTCTAATGCGCAGCTTCCGGACTGTGCAAACGCACACATCGTTTCTTGCTCATATAAATTTGCTCCCGCAGCGGGGCTTAAAAATCCCAAAACATCGTAATTTGAGACCGCATCCCTCAAGAGCCCCCCAAACTACCCAAAGATTCAGCGTCTACTCTTTGCAGTCACTGGCTATTGTGGAGAAATTACTCACCCACCCCCCACTCCCGGTGATGGCCTGAGCCGTTTCGCGAGCATTTTAATTTCCCTTAGATTGTCCCCCTCTCCTCGGCTGGATGAATGGGGGCAGGAGAGATGTCACAGTCAGAGCTGGAGATGGAGGGGGAGGTGGGCAGGGCAGGCCTTGAAGAGCTGTCTGAGACGGAGCGCTGTGTGGGTCAGAGGGTCCACCTACACAGGTCCTTTGCTTTTCAGATGGCTCGGCTGTAAAAAAAGCTGTTGACGGTAAACATCTCAGCCTGGAGCCGTAAATAAATAAATAAATAAATAATGGAGAATCTGAGAATCTGTTTCACCCAAGATGTTGGGGTGAAACGCTGACGGTCAAGGCAACGTTGGCATTTGAAGGAAGATGGGAGTAGGTCACTTTTGCGATATATTCCGCCATAGCAGGCATTTTAATTATAAAAAAATAAATAAATAAAACTACAGTGTGCCTTGGATCTGTTGGAGGAGACTTGAAGTTGAGCGGTTAAATGATGTTGCTTCAGCAAAGCATCAAGTTCTTAGATGATTTGTCTGGGTCGACATATCCAAACCAAACTGATGCCCCTACTCATGTCATTGTGTCGTTGACATATCACCATCCTCATCTAAAATACATTAAGAATCATTCAGTGCATTTACATGGATGCCGTGATAAGAGCAGGGACAGTAACAGCTTTATGTCTAACCTCTTACATCAATTCTGATATGAAGGTTCAGACTTGGGTCCCATTGCCCCAAATTGGACAGTATCAAGTTTAGGACCGCATTATGAAAGGGATCGCGGTCCCCTTAGAAAATGAAATATCCTCACTCACCCCCTCCATGAAAACAATATCAACTAGCAATTTCGCCCGACTTTTGACCTTTTCTCTTTGAGCAATAAGTAATTCAGCCAGTCAGATTAAAGAGAAATAAAAAAAAAATTCTTATAGGCTCCCTCTCAGTCTCAAAAAAACATTATCCTTTTTTTAATTTAAGAAATATAGCTACAATATTGCCTTTGGCCCTTTTTAATATTTGTTTCGTTTTTTATATTTTATTCACATTTTTCACGAATAAAGGGTATAATCAATTTTAAAAGATATAGTCTGGTCAAGACAAGCTCTGTGTTCATTGGTCCATGTTGCTTATTTGAATAAAATTAAAATAAGACATTGATGAGGAAAAGTGTGGAAAAAAAATGTAAAAGAAAAACCAAACTCAATAATTATTCACAGCATGAAGACCATGGCTCAAAGACCCCCCCATCAGCGGACTGATTTCATTAATGAGATTTCTCCACAAAAATATAATTGGTATTTGTGCTCTTTCAGTGGTGAATCACAATTATCCATGCATAATTTCTTGTGCCGATAACCTAAATGAAGATAATTAGAGGAGAGAGCATTGCATCTGTGACGAAACTCACGAGTACAAAAGGTCGGTAAAAGGCGCTCCCCGTTTTATCATTGTCCAAGTACTCTAGCCCGAGCTTGTATCAGGGTGGAATTAGAACAACATGGAAAAGCACAAAGTGGAGCGTCTTTATGTCTGAATCTGAATTACACAATCTTTGTGCCACAAATCTTCTGGTACGACAACTTTCTGGATAACACTGACAGAAAAACCTGCGCTACGATAAATCTTTCAATTTCAGCAAAGCCGTACTTCTTGGCCTCGTCCGAAAATGACGTCACCGATACCAGTTTGTGTATAAAATTAGCTCATTTATTTACAAATGTTTTATACTTTGCAGTGTGTTTCCAAAGATCCGGTAAAAGATTGGCATATTAAAACACTGTTCAGTTCAACTGGCAATAGTACAATGGTGAGACAGAACATAATGTACATGCAAACACACCTGTACAATCTGTTAATGTCACCAAAATAGATCTGACTAAAAAATATACTGCTCAGTATAAACATCTGTGGAGTTTTGTTTTTTTTATAAGCTGGCCAACTATCCACATTTTACTATAGTTTTTAAAATGCACAATTGATGCAACTTTATTGTGGTAACTTATATCAAAATAGCATTACCGCTAACTGTGCATAAAACGTCGCAAAAATAGATTCTTGTGTCTTTTGAACATATATTATAAATGCAGATTATGCACTTTGTCAACAGCAAATATAGATGTGTTGTCATCAGATAAAGACATTTTGGAAGGTAAAATACAATGGCGTTTTCTAACAGCAGAAAAGAGGTGCTCGTGTTTCACCCCGAATGTCTTGCAAACATCTACCGGGTTCAAGTCGATTACAGGAAAGTCAAGCGCGCAGAGTGGGCAATAGCAACACAAGAGTCCATGTTGCGCATGACAGGTCAATATGAATCATCTCTCTTGCTCGGACGCCAGCCGGGGTGAAATAACGCAGAGGCCTTTCTCCCTGGACTGAAATGTACCATCTTGCACAACGAGCCGACAGGAACTCTTAACAAAATAACATAGGGTCTAAACAAGTGCCAATTCGAACTAAAGGGGGTAATCGCTTCAACAAGTCTCTGGAAATCTTCACAATATGTCACCATATCCAATTCTTGTGGAAAGGGGCAATCTCTCTAGCTGTGGTTCAGTGCATTTAAATACATGTCAAGTCAAACTCATCAAGTTCCATCCACCATACCATACCGTGTGAACCTGAAGAGCCGAGTACGCAGTGCAGGGCGGTGCCCAAGAGACCGAGTGGAAAGATCACCGACACCGTGTGGTCGAGCCTTCCCCAATAATGTTTGCAGAAACTGCTCGGCAGCGAGGAGAGCGAGTTATGCCAACGGGGTCCAGGCACCATTCCCCCCCCGTCTCTGCATCAATCTCCTGAATGAGGATGCAAGGTAATCTAGTCGATCTGATGGGAAAATAAGTTAGGAGTGGAATGGAATTTCAGGAGACTGGCGTCAAACATGACACCCGGTGGTGGGGGCCCGGGACGCAGGTGGGGGGGGGACGCTCTCTGACAAAGCCCTCTGCCGCCCCCTGGTGGAGCCATACAGCAGGTGCACCCCAGCTGTCCGAGGGCCGTGGCTGCGACATAGGACGCAGGCCTAAACGCCAAATGGCTGACGCCGACCGCTGCGCCTCCAGGTGTTTCTGCACCGTTTTCTACGCTGTCCCAATTCTGTAGTTGTTGTTGCTGTAAATTCTATTTAGCTTCAGCAGCCGAAGTAGTAGTAGTAGTAGTATAGTAACTACTTGGGGGAGTGGGCGTAGAAAAGATCGCCCCCCCCCCCCCCCCCCCTTTTTTTTTCGTTTCTGGATCCTGTTTTTAGCGCAGCACCAGTGATTCCTTTGTATTGTTTATTGCTAGATCTCCAAGAAGACCCACTTCTTCACAGTACACATATAGCTTATACAGGACACGTGGCGCCCTAATTTGAATCCATTCCGGACTCAAACGGTATTGAAACAGCCGGCGGTTCCGTTTCACTGACTGATGATCGTCTATGCATTCCAAGTTAGTACATTCAGAGCGAGAACAAGAACACCAGTCCTGTACCTGTATCAGCTCTATGAACAGATATTGCAAATAAATCAGATAGGAGGAAATAACCCAAATGGCCTCAGAAACCGCATAACATTTCTCCCCCACAGCCTTATCAACACGCATCGTAACTGAAAAAACATAAAATTGGGGCAGTATGAACAGCTCACGCTGCTAGAACTCTCCCTACATTTGGTATTGCAAATTGTCTTGTGAGCAGCAAGCGAAGGTAGTGGTTAGAGCGTTCCCCTACGGTTACCTACACCTGAGCGTTTACAGGTTTGACGGTCACCCTGTAAAGAGACGTTGAAGCGGCTTCTCCTTCAACCCTTAAAACGTATACGCAACAAGCTGCTGTTCGAGTCTCAAGTTATAACAAATTAATAACCGTCAAGTTAAATCAACGTAAACGCAAACATCCTTCAGGATGAAAAAAAAAACAAAGCCAACCGGCAACGATGGCAATTGAGAACTCATATAGCTGAATGTTTAGAATGGAAGCGTGGAGCGAGGCCTCTTTTAAGAACACGGCGCTGCAAGCATGGGAACCATGCCTTTCCAGGGGCAGGTGCTGAAAATAACACAACCCTAATAAGGAGAAAAGAGGAAAAAAATATATATTGTTTTAAAAAAACAACGTAACCGCCGCTCAAGCCGTAGCGCATTCCACCTCCCACACACTCTCAAGCAGAAAACAAAACAAAAAAAAAAAAAAGCAGTGAAACGTGCACCCATGTATAAATAACCATTCAAATCCCTGATAACTAATATAGCTCTATCTATCACACCAACCACGAACAGTGTATTCAGCCAGAACGTGGCTCTTTTTAGATGGCGACGGTCTGGTGTTTTCCGGCGGGACACCGTTTTACCTCTTGTCGAACCTGTGCCGGGCCAAACGGCACGACGACTTATCAGGCATTCTGACCGGATCAATGTCGGGGGGGGGGGACAGAACAGCTGTTGGGGGTTTGCGGGCTCCTCAGGAGACACACAGGGAGTTGGCGGCGGGGGCCAGGGTGCAGACGGGTGTGGGCAGGCCGTAGTAGGCAGGGTCCGTGAGGGGAAAGAGGAAGAGGAGGAAGAGGACGACGCCCAGCAGGTAGCACGCCAGCACCGTGGCGTGGTGGGGGTGCTCCGCCGCAGCGCTGACCGCCGGGAAGCCCATGTAGTTGCAGAAGGAGTGGCAGAGGACGGGGCCCACCAGGTGACCTGTGGAACGCCGGAGGGAAAGGGTTCGGTTCTCAGTACCAGACCTCTACACTTCCAGGCGGTTAAAGTACCAGTGTATGCGCCGACAAACACAACTTTTGAGAAATAAAAATGTATTTAGAGCAGGAAGCGAACAAACAGTGTTTTCTAATGTGGGCTCGTGTATCGCGCTGTAGCGGTCTCCCAGGCTGCACAGGCTATGTTAGCAGGGTGGATGGACCTCCCCAATGATGCTCCAAAAAAAACAAAAAACTTTTAAAACTTATGAATGAGAAACTAATCGATTATTCAACTCCTGCGTGGCTCGTTTCTCGCCTCAAATATTACCAGATGCATATTTTGTTGGATTGTCTCGGAGAAATAAAGAGATCTCAATCCGCCATTTCTTTTCTAGCGTTAATTCCAGTGGACGGTCTGATTGGTTCTGTCAGTTTGCTTCTCCTTTGCATAAAGTTGAACGAGTGCAACCTTTTGGGACGTTACGCTCATCCTCTCGCTGACGTCAACGTCAATGTCGCTGGCTGCCATAGAATGAATGTGATCCTGACGCTTTCGTCTCTTTTGGGTGTCTATGCTCCCAGCGCAAACTGTTCCTCCATTTCCGAATGGACGCCGTTACCAGTCGGTTTATTGTAAAATACGTGCATGTGTTTCTAATGAAGGGTCCGTTGGGATTTATGAACGCTGCACGCCTGGATTACTTGGCATCGGGATCCATTTACACTATGAACATTCTGAGACACAGTGGTACTGAGAACACGGCTTGTCCTGCCCAGAGGAAGAAAGTGGAGGAAACAGCCTCCCAGCTTTTGATCCTCTTTCTCCCCCTGGTGCTCTTGAGCAGTATTGCATCTCCATCTAGTATAATTAGTTGTAAATGCTGTCTGATTGTCAGTTCCTGGAAAGGAATGTTGTGAAACTAATATTCTTTGTGGGTTTTATAGTCGTTTCGTGCAGTTTCCAATTCGTATCAATAATTGCAGTCTCTGTACGGGATAGATTATTTTTTATTTTTTTTTTTTTGCAAGCTCGTTTCTGGGTACCAAAAGACAGGGAAGGTGGAATTCCCAAAAAGGGCATAGACGTCACAGCAGATGGCAGGTCTAGGGACCTTAGTTATTCGGTGTGCCAACATTCTTTTTCTAATTTGTATTTATTATTTACTGTCCTCTGTGAATCCCCTCACCTGTTCTGATGAAAATGAAGGCAGTGTAGGCTCCGAAGACCGCCGTGTAGGAAAACTGGAAAACTGTAGGACGCAGAAAGAGTAACAACGGGTCATCGCGTCGCTCAGTTACTTTCCCGGTTCTGATGAGGTAACGAGTATGAGTGTGTTAACAGAGCTTGCTCAGAGTAAACAATGATTATATGTAAAGGACCCCAAGAGAGCAATGACGGCAATGCCGTCCTCACTTTGATCGGAGCACTTGGGAGAATTGTGCCAGGCAGTGAGAGCATCTTGCCCGGCTTATTTGCCCTATAAGCCCCTCTCCTCTCCAAGCCTTTAATAGTGTTACATTACATTACATTTCATTTAGCAGAAATGTAATGTAATATTTAATAGTGTTGACGGGGGCCTCTACCTCTGCAAATGAACATGAATAAAAATGGAGTAAGATGGAATTCATCATCTCATTCACCTAAGGCCCACACAGCGTACGAGGGAACCTGTGTTTTTGACGATAAAAGTCTCTTCTCAAGAACTAAAAGTAAGACACGGCTCGCTCCTCCGGTTTCTCGGGACAGTGATGGAGAGACGCCGCGGGGTGGACGCTCACCTGCCGAGAGGAAGATTCCAGAGACCGTCCCCTGTCTGAAGCGCAGCAGCTCGATCACGTGGTGAAAGTGGGCTGTGAAAAGCACAGAGGTTCTTAAAGCCAGAGCAGGAAAAAGGAGGACAAAAAAACCCCAACATATTTGGTCTATTTACCAAAGCTGAAAATGCTGTAGAGTCTCTGCACGCTTGTTCGATGGACCGCAGGCCTTCATCCCAAATATGAGCAAAAAGATCCTACTCTTTTCTTTAGAAGACGTTTCCAAGGTAAACGCTCTCAAATCGACAGATTTGATCATTCCTGTTGGAATCTTTGTTTTGGTAGCTTATGTGATATTGCGTTTACAAATATCGAATCCGGAATATTTTATATAAAAAATGTAATATGGAGACGGATAATGTAACTACAATCCAGATCCAGATGTTGAGTCAAACAAAATACTTGGGAACCACAGCTTTTGATTTAATTATTCTCAGGACTATGGGAACTGTTCCCGGTATCAACTGGGAATTTCCGTGACTGAAAAACGGTTCTTAATTTCAAGGTTTTCAGATGGATTGCGGCGCTAAACAATTAGGGTTGAGGACATTATCTATATAACAGGGGATTTCCCACCGTAGCAACCATTTCAGGGACCAAGGAACTTGGAACGTCGACATTTTTCCACAGGAGGAACTTGGTTCCACTTGCCAAAAAAAGCGTGGTGGTACTTTTCGTGTGGGGAATGGAAAATGTTAGGGCAATGTTTGCAGAACTGAACAACGCTGATTGCACAAAACAAGCGACACAGCAATCGCCATTTTTAAATCCAGTCAGCAGTTACACAGCAATATAACACTCACTGCTTGCTCGTAGTATTCGCTTCTTCGCGCTACTTTTGAATTTCCCTCCGGGGATTGATAAAGTCTTATCTTATCTTTTTGTTTCATAAAAAAAGAAAAAAAAAAGAAATGGAAAGCCAGAACCAGAAAGACAGCGAGGTGGACCATCGTATCAAACCCAACAGCCCTCCACCTGATCTCCACGCTCCCTAGGTAGGGTTGGAAAACCAGCGCTCTTTTGGGGCCTGCAAGAGTTTCTCACACCGTCACCAGACGGTCAAGCAGCTGCCGCGATAACAACAACAAAAAAAACAGCGGAGGCGGGCTCACCTACGCCAAAGAAGAGCGGGCAGGTGAAGATGGCCGTGGAGGGGCTGGCGCAGGGCACCAGCATGGGCAGCATGCAGGCCCGGAACACCAGCTCCTCGGTGAGCGGCGCCACCACCTGGTTCCTCAGCCAGCGCATGTCGCTGAAGCACAGCATCCAGAAGCAGGGGTCTGGACGAACGAGACAAGACTGACTTGTTTGGCTATTTCACATTTTAAATACACAATAATTGAGGTCAGCGCATATAAGATGATATGAGGTGATCGAGCAATTAAGTAAGAACTGTGGCAGCTCTAATAGAAAGTAGAATTGGTACACACAAGCCGGGGGGAGTATGAGCATTTCTGATCCTATTCATGTGTATTTTAAGGATCGGGCGCAAATAAAATAGGGAGGTAGCCGTTAAAATGTTCCCACTACGAGGAACTGAATTAGGCTGTGACCATCTGAGCACCAAATATGCAGAGTATTTCATGCCAAGGACTCTGCAGCATGAGATTACTGGAAGGGCTTTATTTGTTTGGGGGACTTACATAGTTGCAACACAGAGGATAATCCGGTGTTAATCATGATCCCCAAAAAATACAACTATCCAGATGTCTGCATATCACCATTCAATAGCCAGTTGTCATGAATCTACGTCTTGTTGCTCTGACAGCACCTGTAGTGTTATGTACATTGTTATTTACCGCTCTTCATTCAATGTTAAGTTATAGTTAGTATTTGTTTTTCATTCATAATAATTTCATTTTGGTCACCTCCTCTGGCTGAATGTCTCGTTTGCTTGCCGAATTTGGATTTTCCTTTCCCCAACATCATAGGCCGACGCTTCTGAGAGCGGGCGACACCTGTGGTCAAGCGACCATATTAGCACCCGCTGCCATTCTAACAGGAAAAGGTCGCACTCGACTGTCACAGGAGGTTGGGCACCGGTCGCCGAGCGAGGGAAAAGCTACGGTTTTGCTTGCCCCAACGAAAACTCACCGAGAGCCACCCGCAGGCCATCCATGAAGCTCCAGGGGCAGTCCATGGCCAGCTGGATGAGGGGCCCCAAAAACAGAACCTGGCGCAGCACGGGGGGGGGGGGGGGGGGGGTCACACGGACGGGGTCAGATGTGAAAGGCGAGACATCTCCGTTACGGCACATGAAAACATCCCTTTCTAAATGTGTTTATAGCTTCAGAGCAGTGACGCCCCCTATATGCCCTGCATCACTGGGAGTAGACGTCAGCCTGACTCAAATACTGTAAAACTGTATAGCCGTAGACTATGGTGTCATAGTCTATGGTTATGTCACATAGGTACTACTTACATTAAGTACTCAGCGTTCCATTATGTAAGTACTGCTTCACAGTCAGTCTGAACAATTAATCAAATTCTAACCAACATCGCAATGTAACAGAAAGCAATTTTCAAATCGCAAAGGGTGTGATAAATTTATATATATATATATATATATATATATATATATATATATATATATATATATATATATATATATATATATATATATATATATATAGCTATATAGCTATATAGCGAGAAAGGCGGTCGCCTCGCGCGTTCGAAGAGGAGGAGGAGAGGGGGGCATGAAGATGAAGCGATCGGGGCGCAATTAGCACAGCAGCTCTCTGCTGAGACCCGGCGCTCCGTCCCATGTGTGCTGCCGGCAGGGCCCAGAACACCTGTAGCGTCCAAACGGAGCCTCCTCCACAACACAGAGTCTGTTTTTTTTTCCTTTAATGAGCATAAAGCTGTCCCTAAGCACATGGAGCGACGCTCGGACAAAGACCACACTTGCGCGCACAAAGAGGATGTATGCGGACGTTTGCACGCAACATTTTTATAAAAAATTATGCTAAAATAATATATTTCTGCTGAAACACTGCATATTTTTCAAATGTTCATTTTCAGATTCAAACAATTATAAGGCTTGAATTTAAATCCATCAGTCAATATTCTGCTGTGATTGAACCTTTATTTTTACAATTCAATTGTTAAATAAAGATAGGTTATTCATCTCAATTCATGCATTTGTCCTAATCTCATTTCATCATAACACATAGGCCTGGCCTACAGGAAAGAGCAGTTTATATGTTGACTGTATCCGGTGTTTTTTGCTTGTGTTTAGTGAGTAATATCAAAGATAAGGAATTTTAGAAAAATGTGCATACTAAATCACAATCGCAATATTGGTGTAGAAAATGGCAATTTGATTATTTTCCCAAATTGTTCAGCCCTACTACACAGTGTAGTGTTTCCGAATGTACTTTTAGGACCGAAATACTGTAGTTAAGGGATCGACATTTGTGTATCCAAATCGGACTGTGTACATGGCTCCG
>NC_137209.1:15147724-15160224 GCF_960531495.2 Zeus faber | reverse complement strand
TCTCTCCCTCCCTCCCTCCCTCCTTCCCTCCCTCCCTCCCTCCTTCCCTCCCTCCCTCCCTCCTTCCCTCCTCACGCTCTCCCCGAGCAGAGAGAGACCACAGGCTCCACGCTCTTTCTTCCGGAGGACCGGGCATCTCGCAGTCTCCGCCGCTGTACCAGATGACACCGGGGGAGGAGGCAGAGGAGAGGCGATGCGGACCGTCCGGCCCCGTGGCTGTTCCACCCACCTCGCCATCCCAGCCGGGGGTGTTTTCCTAACGCAGCGGGACTGACAAGGCAGCCCAGCGAAGGGGATTTACAGGCAGCCGGAGCCCCCCAACACACCCCCCCCCCCCCGTCGTTAAACATCAGCGGGTACGGCCTGTTCATTTTTCATTTTTTAAATGTCTGTCACAATCACTGTCGTAGTGTGAGTGTTTTGATGCTGGTAAGATGGCGATCTCTCCGTTCGTCGCTGCTGTGGTCAGTGACTGTGTGACGTCCTCTAACGTGGTGCTTATTGTCTGCTCCGTGGGACCCCCCCCCCCCCTCCCTCCCTCCCCCGGTGGAGCGTCGTTCCACGCCAGAACACGTTGACGATCACGTTTGGACGCGATCTCTTGAAACTCGTAAAAATAAGCGACAGACGTCCCCACGACCAAAAAAATTAAATAATAATAATAATAATAATGATAAAAAAAGAAACGTATCGACGCGTTGTTTCCAGACGCTTTGGATTAATCCAGCCGTCGCTGCGCGTTAATCTGATAAAGTCGGACGGTTTAACCGCGTCTCGGGGGGGGGGGGGGGGTTGGAAATAAAAGCGGCGCGCACCACAACGGCGCGACACGGGAACACGCAATCCACTGCAATCCGCTCCACCGCCACCACAACACTACATTAAACACGCACTCTGCGGGGAAGGCGTGTGGGGCAGGCGTTTACGCATAATCTCGTGAGTGTGCGTGTGTGTGTTTTAATTTCGCGTCGATTCTATTTCTAGGACGCACACAGGATGGGTAAAGTATAGAGGGGAGGGTGGGGTGTGAGTAGTATTGATGTGTCGGGTCCTTTCATTGAACGATGGGTATGGAACTCAAGGACGATGCTTTTTTTTTTTTTTTTCATTTTTCAGTAAATTAATTAGTACAAAACAGAACAAAAGCATGGTCCAATAACTTATTTATTATATATGATCCAGAAACGTCTTACTTTGATAATAACATTAAGAGCCACCAAGCATGGTGAGAGTTGCGCCCCCCTAACATTGATCATCTCGTTGCAATGACACCTGTCAAGGGGTGGGATATATGAGGCAGCAAGTGAACAGTCCGTTCTTGAAGTTGATGTGTTGGAAGCAGGAAAAATGGACAAGCGTAAGGATCTGAGCCACTTTGACAAGGGCGAAATGGTGATGGCTAGACGACTGGATCAGAGCATCTCCAAAACGACAGGTCTTGTGGGGTGTTCCCAGTTGCAGTGGTTAATACCTACCAAAAGTGGTCCAAGGAAGGACAACCGGTGAACCGGCGACAGGGTCATGGGCGCCCAAGGCTCATTGATGCGCGCGGGTGAAGTCCAGCCCGTCTGGTCCGATCCCACAGAAGAGCGACTGTAGCACTAATTGCTGAAAAGGTTAATGCTGGTTCTGATAGAAAGGTGTCTGAACACACAGTGCATCACAGCTTGCTGCGTATGGGGCTGTGTAGCTGCAGACCAGTCAGAGTGCCCACGCTGACCCCTGTCCACCACCAAAAACGCCTACATTGGGAATGGGAGCGTCAGATCTGGACCATGGCATTTCTCCATGGTCGAGTTCTGACGCTCACGTTCCCATTGTAGGCGTTTTTGGCGAAGGTGGCCTGGTCTGATGAATCACGTTTTCTTTTCACACCATGTGGATGGTCAGGGTTAGGGTCCGATCCGATTGAGCATCTGTGGGATGTGCTGGAACAACAAGACCAAGGGACCCCACCTCGCAACTCACAGGACTTAAAGGATCTGCTGCTAACGTCTTGGAGGCAGATACCACAGGACACCTTCAGAGGTCTTGTGGAGTCCATGCCTCCACGGGTCAGAGCTGTTTTGGCGGCACGAGGGGGAGCTACACAATATTAGTGGTTATCAGTGGTGGTTTTAATTTTGTGGCTGATTGGTGTAGGTGATTGTATAGAGTTGAGTAATTATTTATTAACCATAGTGTTTCATTAGTAGTGTATTGTTAATTTTGTCTTGACATATCCCACTTTTTAACCATCATGACCGAATATTTCAATTATTGCAGATGAAGAATCTTGCTATTCATTTCTTGCAACAAATAAGAAAGGAATGGTTTGTGTTTTGGATAGTTTAATATAAATAAAAGGTAATATACACTTGTGTAATAGTGTTTAATGTTTTTTACATTATTTAAGGGTTTTATACCAAACATGATGTAAAATGATGGCATTCTGGAAATTATATGGTTTAGTATAATTACATTGAATAATTTAAGTGATATATGTGGACACATACCAATCATTGGTAAAAACATTGCTAAATTTGGTCTGAATTACATAAGCCATAAGTGGTACTAAATGAAGAGCCGTTTGGAGCCAAAAGTGCCAGCTTTTATAGCTGAGCTGAGCCAAATGATCTGGATCTCTAAAAAGAGCTGGAATTCCCATCACTAGTGAGTAGGTTTTCGCCTTTTCGCCCTCCCCATTTTACACGGAGGTTTTAGAGCATCTTTGTCATTGAACTTCTGTTTGCCGAAAGCATCAACCGAAAGTAAGTGACAAGACTAAATAAACAAATTTGTGCAAAACGCCGAATAACAGTTGTTTTTTGTGTGTGTGTGTCCCACAACACTCCTGTGGTTTGCTGAGCAAGGGCAATATTTCACAACAATAATAACAGTAAAGAAAAATCAAAACAAGCAACACATTCAATAAAAAAAAATTAAATAATACACTCAGTTTTGGGTCAACTCATTAAGCACAAGCCTTCCTCAGCAAATTTGAAATCATTATTTGTCTTTAATTTATTGGTGTCAAATTATTAGTCTTGAGATAATCCAAGCAATTCAAATCATTTCCAAAATGATACAAAATAATATAGTTAAGGGTCCTTTTCAATACATAGTTGTTAGTTATTGGTCTTGAATTACTACTCTTGAAATCACTTAATTTTCAAATAACTCTCTCACAATAGTTTAGGTAAGGGCCCTATCAGCAATTTGACCTGATGGACTCACCCTCAGGACTGTCCGGATTTGTAGTGGCCAGTTATGTCTTCTGGGAAAATGGTTGGAAGTGACTTTGCTATAGGCTCCCATGCAAGGCTGTGACTGTGCTACAGTCAAGGTGCATTGGGGTGCTCCTTCCCTGACAACCGGGCACTCTGGGAACCTAATCCCTATCTGTTTTTGCCCCTCTGATGCTAATAATAACATGATAACACCATCTTGTTGTTATGGCTTCAAAAACAGCGAGGAGCGAGGGAGGAGGAGGAGCAGTGAGGGGGATTGAAAAGATATTTTGGCTAAATGAAATAAGAGGGTGTCCTATGGTTTGTTGGATGCAACCTGCACAGACTCTGCTTAGTCATACTAAGGTCTCCAGCCAAGTCAAACACATGGGCTTATGGCAAAGAAAGGCAAAAATCATTGAAAATAAGAGGACAAAAAGTTATTGTGGTGTGAAGAATGATAGAGGAGGAGAGAAAAAAGACAAAATCCAGGAAAAGAGATGATTCAGAGTGGTTGACGACCGCTTGCGTGCGTGTGGTTGGCAGCCAGGTGAGGTAGTACAGTAGCAGCCCACCTGTGTCTCCAACAGTGCCAGAGGGGTCATTGAAGAGAGGAGGGAGAGGTGTCAATAACAGGTGGAGGAGGAAGAGGAGGAGGAGGAGATAAAAAAAAAAAAAAAACACGATCCTTTCAGCTGCCGGTAAAAGCGGTTTTGAAGTGTTTATTCGTGCTCTGTACTGAGTCCTGACGGGGTCTATTTCAACCCTGGAATTGGATTTTTGCGAGGGGATGAAAGGGCCCCCCCACCCCGCCCCGGTTGGTGGTGCAGGTGGTGGTGGGCCTTTTTATATCCACTGCCAGTTTTACTGGCAGTCTAATTCAGTAGCTTTTGTCCCCAACTTACCCCAATCAGGTACTTCACTTTCGGTGTCCTTCTGAGTGAGGTTCATTGGGCGAAAGAGGCTTAGTTCTGGACTGGAGTCTTCCTTTTTTTTTTCTTAAAATGGCACAGAAGGTCTTAAAATGATGTTTGTGATCTTGTTTGGACGAAGCAATCCAATATCGACAGTGTTCCCTGTTGAGCAGCGGCGTTCAGGGGCATGGAAGAGACGAAAGAACAAATGTCAAAGTTCACACGAGGACAGTCTCTCCGGCTTTCATCCGCGAGTCCCTGGGGTCAAGTCCGTTTATGAGGCCTGGATATCTAAGTTGAGCTTTCCTACCTTCTTCGCAATTCAAATGAACCTCACACGACCACAGTTTTTATCATGTATACCTCTCTGCCTTACTTTTGTCTCTCTCTTTTTCCATCAGCCTCATTCTTTGATCTTCCCACTATGTCCCATGATGACAGTTGTAACCACAAGAGTGCATTGGCAAGTGGTCTTGTTCCACACACCCTATAGCGCAGCCTTTGCTCGCTAAGTCGTTGCTGTATACTCTCACCAGTCTTAACCACGATTCTGGGTGGATGTGGTACGTGGTGGTGGGGGGGTACGCCATCGACACAGTGCAAAGTTACATCCGGACACTTCTGACACTCCAGCTGAAGTCGAATGTAGACATTCTATTGCACAGCAGGGCCAAACCTAAAGATGGGCCTCTGTATAGAAAGCAGCATTGGGGCCAAAGGCCAATTTGTAGGGAAAGGTCTTGCAACACGATGAGGTCGAATGAAATGAAAGCATGGGTGTAAAGTGGAGAGTAGAGGTTCGATATTTCTGGTCGGGGATGGGGGTGTGGGTGGTGTGGAGGGGAGGGTAGGGCAGAGCAGGGGGTTTACAACATTTAGAACACAAACATCGGTTTGCAGGATTTTGTGCGGCATAAGCTGTTATGCAATGCAGAGGCAAGAGCTTGTCACACAGCATTCCCGGGCCCCCGTTGACTGCTTTTGGATACATGAAAAGCTTTTTTGCATGAACTCACGTCGACTTACGTCATCCCAAATGCACACGGCTCTCTACCACAGTCCAGGCCTCGGAATAGTGTGAGTGTGTTCCCGTGGCGGTGTGTGACTCTGTACTACTGTGATGCTTATCACCAGTCGTACTAGTGCGAATAGCTTGTGATAGACACAGTGCACGTCTATCTCCAGTGTCTAGGTTGCAAGTAAATCATGCAGCATACTTCAAACAAAGAAAGAACTTTATGAAAAATGTATAATTCCTCATAAACACCTCCCCTGTGAACCTCACTGTGTCCACCACATTGCAGTGAGAAAATGAATCTGGCAAAGAAAGTCCAACTCTATTGCTTGGTTGATCAGATCAACCATGACTCAACAACGTTTGCTGTTCTTGTCCTAAACTCGGCTAGTTTTGGTTGAAAAATTCTGTTGTGTCGGGAATACGCTTAAGTAATAATGGTTTCTATCCCAATCCTGGAAATTGCCAACAAGAAGCAATGATGGAACTACAAAATGGCAGGGCTTTAGAGTACGCCGATGGGTGGAAATAGCGCAATTGTCAACATCACACATTCATTTATTCCCTACTTCCTGAGTTAATTTCTCTGCGAGTATAATTAGCTTTTTGTTCATTTGTTACAAAAGAGGAATAATTTGACCTTCTTTCTGTCTCTCCCCCCCCTATTGGCTTTTTGATATGTAGGATAACACCCTATACCCTGTAACACTATCGTGTTGCTGTGTCTCAAGTAGCCAGTGTCCTTCAAGCCAAGACAGAAATTTATGAAAAACAACTGTCCCTGAACACTGCTCTGTGTCTACTCAATACCAATCTTCGATGCAACCAATGTGATCTTTGGATAAATTGCAGAGAGGAGGAGGTCGGTGAACAGGTGAAGAGACCTCAAACGACTGTGTCTGGGTTTGTTCGCTTCTGGTTTTTCCATGCGTCCATTTGCCGCAAAAGTTCTGTTTGGCCACGGCCATACTGACGTCTTCATCTCTTCCGTCCTCTAAACACACTCCTTGGCAGAACCTCGTTCATTTCATTTGCCGTCTTTCCACTTCTCTTCTATTATTCTCTCATTTCTTTGTCTTCCTCCGTCAGACAGCTCTTCTTTGTTTTCATCTCTCTCTGCCACCTTCTTGCATCCTCTTTGCTTCGCCCCCACCCACACAGGAAGTGTGCTGTGGCTTGATTAGAAAACGCGTGGCAGAGAACAGGCAATCCATCACCCTGCCAAAGCCCGATGCCGACGCACAACGCGCATGCGCGGGGACAGTGCACGTATACCCCCCCCCCCCCCGGGCACATACCATCCGACATCCATATCAGCCCCCCTCTCTCGGTACGGCCCCCTGTCCCTCCCCCTCACTGCTTATCCTCTCATTGCCAGTGTGGCCCGTGGTCCTGCGGTGCTGCCTCCCCCCCTCCTCAGCCAACCCTACATGCGTAGATCCTTTCCTCGGCCCCTCCTCATCTACGCCGCTGATGGCCGCCATGTTGTTTTCTTTAATGGAATTTCTGCCTCAGCCAGATCCTTGACAGTAGCCCGGAAAGAGAGAGAGAGTAAAAACATGGAGAGAGAGAGAGAGAGAGAGAGAGAGAGAGAGAGAGAGAGAGAAGGGACGGGGGGAGGTCACCAGTTGGATCCGCAACCGTTTTTGGAAAAGCAACACGTTATTCCTCGAGCACCACCCACCCATAATATGTTCTTCAATTTTTTTACATCTCTACGTCCTCCTCCTCCTCCTCCTCCTCTTTGTAGTTTTTCCTCCTCCTGTCAGCCACCAACCCACCCCCACTCCCACACCCCCTTGCGCCGCCATTCAATACCCAACCGAGGAAGCAGAGAGCCCTATAGAGCTAATGAAATGGTGAGCGACTGCCTGGGTCCACTCCCTGCCATCTGTCATCCGATTACGAGGAGTTATTCCCATTGTCGGGCTCCATTAGAGGGCCCCGAGATGCAATAAAGCCCTGTATCGGCCGCACGGTTGACTCGCCAGATAATGTAGTCCGCATAGGTTGGTGTGAACGGTTGGCTCTGATCTGGGGTGGCTTTGTTTTGGGTTGTGAGGCAAACAAATGACACACAGGAAGGAAGAAGGGGTGCTCATATTTGGAATCATGTTTCCAGTATCGCTCTTGTTTGAGCTCCCAGGGCTATTATCTAATCTTGTACAAGAGAGAACAAAGCTTGGAGGGCTTTGGTGATACACCACGTTGCCTTCCAAACCGCGTGGGTGGTCTCGCCCACTTTCGATTAATAATAGGCTTGAGCATTTAGAGTGGACTTAGAACCTGTGAGCCTCCCTCCGCCAACAGAGCCGAAGAGCTGTTTTTTTAATAATTATTTTATTTACGTTGCTCGAAAAAGGCTAATGTCAAAAGTATTCTACACAAACACAGTGAGTCAGACGCGCCACTGTCACTGAGTGATCCTGCTTCTGTTGCGTATTATCCTAATTTCTATTGTTCCCACGCCAGTCAAATTAAAACGCTTGTCGTTTCAATTCTATTATCGCAAATAAAGCCACCTTGCGTATCATTTAATGCCGGCGTTTCCAATTTTAATTAACAGGGCTCCTCAAGCACACTCTGAAATGCAATGGTGATGGGGAGAAAATGTATTGGGTCCATTTGGGAACAGCAAAGCGGTTGGAAGCCTCAAGGGTGGGGGGGTGGCTTTTAAGGTAATCTCAGATAATGACAGGTTTTCGATTGAAGGGGTTATTCTCACGTTATTCCTATTTCTCATGCTTTCTCATATCAAAGCTTTAGTTTTGCTGTATTTGCGTAAAGGATTTTTATTTTATTTTTTCACCCCAGGTCTTATTCAAATATCGCTTCCTATCAATAGGAACTATTCACAGCGCAAACCTGTCGCACACGTTACTATTGAGAAACAAAGCGTTAAAACCAAAACGGAAAGCTCACAATAATAATCACAGTCTTCACATGTAAGAGCAAAAAAAAAAAAAGATACATTATAACAGGTTTTTCGGGGGTTTATTGACTTTTGCAATATCGAAAATCAGCTCTTTAAGCTAGAGTCTTGAAGGGGTTATGTAAGAGACTAGAATCAGGAAGTTGTACCATTTTCTACTGGCAACCTCCTGAAGTCAACGCTACACTTTGGATGTTTCATTATTCTGTCATTCATAGCATGTTACAAAGGATACACTACAAAACATGTGACTATAATGTGAGTGCTGCAGTTTCCTATCACACTCCACCCAAGTGGCATTTTCAGGGCCCTATGGCACAGAGAGAGAGAGGACGGTGGGTTGTAAACACCAGTTTAATGTAGAGAGTGGGCCAGTTGGAATCAGCCCAGGCGCAGGTAGACATGACATGGCAGGGCTCCTATCCTGAGTGTGTGCGGGGATGGTGGTTTTACCTGCTGCTCGTTAGACCATCCAACGAGCAGCAGGTATGCAGCCACCCTGATCCCAATCACCTAGATCCAGGTCAGGTGTGGCTGCTCAAACCACACCAACCCCGCACCACAGTGAGTTTCCCATTTTTTTTTAAGGCTTAAATGTTTGCCCCATTGGACTGCATTTAAGCACATTAAGAAACTGCAGCGGAGTGGTGAGTTTCTCAGCAGTAGAGTGTTCAGTGCAGGGGTGCTATGAACAGTTATATATAAATGATGGGAACCAACCAAGCAACCGCAAAAAGGGTCAGAGGGGCTGAATTTGATTCTTGGGGTCACAAACACAGCACCTATCAGTCACATGATAAGAATAGGAGCTGGGCCACAAGGTGTCCGTTTAGCCGCCATAGTGGGGAAAAAAAAAGGCTGTTCCCTTGTACCCGTCCAATCGTATTAGGAAGGGGCCTGCTGCGGTGCGAAATGCCCTGGGTCAGCCAACTGCCAGAGCCTGAGTGGCATGAGGCATGATGATATTTCCCAGAAAAGCCTATGCCAGAAAGACCATCTTATCGCCAATGCAGTGCCTCCAATTATGAGACATATTCAGCCAATTATTCAAGATTCAAGATGTTTATTTGTCACATACTGTGGTGGTTTTGCCACTACACGCCACCCCAGTGGTGTTTTCAGGGCCCTCGGGCACAGAGACACAGGGGGTTGTAAACACCATTTTATTGTAGAGAGTGGGCTAGCTGGAATTAGCCCAGGAGCAGATAGAACATGTCATGACAGGGCTCCTATCCTTAGTGTGTGTGGGAATGGGGGTTTTAACCTGTTGCTCATTAGCCCAACCAACGAGCAACAGGTATGCAGCCACCCTGATCCCAATCACCTAGATCCAGGTCAGGTGTTGCTGCTCACCACACCATCCCCACACCACACACACATATACATACAAGCATACATATATGTAGTGAAATGACATTACAACGCACCCAGAGATTATGCACAATAAGCTTCATTACATTTCACTGCATATTTGTATGAAAGTATGTATATGTATGTGACGAATAAATCTCTTGAATCTTGAATCTTGAAGTACTATGGTACAATAGCTAACTAATTAACTATCTAACTAAACTAGTTGATTCCTAAAACACAATTCAATTAGTAAGTAGAATAAAATAAGTGTAAGAAGAAGGTAATATACAAAGTAGGAATACAAAATAGAAATAAAATGAATAGACTATTATGTATATACAGATATGTGCAGTAAAGTGGCACGTGACTAAAGTGAGGTAGTGTGTGTGTGTGTGTGTGTGTGTGATATACAGTACAGTACACAACAGTACGGCCCACAGTAACACTGAACAGAACAGCAATACAGCACAGTATGCTATAACCCAGTACAGTGATAGAGTATGGATTACAGTATGCATCATAGAGTACAGGAGGCAGTGGAGCCTATGTGTGTGTGTCTCAGTGAGGTCCCCTGGTGAGTTCAGTGTTGACAGTCCTTATGGCTTGCGGGAAGAAACTCAGTCTCAGTCTCTCTGTCCTCACTGCGTCACTTTGTAGGCGCTTGCCTGACCGCAGCAGCTGGAACAGTCAGTTCTTGCGGTGGTGAGGATCCTTCACGATCCTGCGGGCTCTGCTACACCTCACACCTGCTTCTGTTACACCTTCTTGTGTATAAGTCCTGCAGGGAGGGGAGGGTAGTTCCAGTGGTACGATGGGCTGTAGTCAATAAACAGCAATCTCACATAGCCCCCGTCCCAGCCATCCAAGTGCGTGAGTGTGGTGTGCAGTACCTGGCTTTGTCCATGGATCTGTTCAGCCCGGTATGCACACTACAGCGGGTCAATGGTGTGGGGGAGGGAGGCGCAGATGTAATTCTTAATCAACCTCTCAAAGAACCTGACCACCGAGGCGAGGGCCACCGGATGGTAGTCATTCAAGTAGGCTGGAGAGGCGTTCTTCGGCACAGGGATGATGGTGGACCTCTTAAAGCAGGACGGGACCACCAACTCAGCCAGGGAGGCGTTGGATATCGTAGTGAGCACCGGGGTTAGCTGGTTAGCACAGGATTTCAGTACTTGCCCAGATATGCAATTTGGGCCCACAGCTTTCCTGGTGTTCACACGCATCAGAGCCCTCCTGATGTCATGCTCAGACACTGAGGGTGTGGACTCATCCCCAGCGTTGTAAACTCAAATTAGCGGGTGAGCTAGTGGTGTTGTTGCCAGCCTCAAACAGTGCATAAAAGAAGTTCAGTTCATTTGCGAGGGAGTTGTCCACACCCATGGCTGGGGTGGGGCTTCTCTTCTAGTTAGTTATAGTCCGCACCCCCTGCCACAATGTCTGGTGTCTCGTTGCTCCACCTGTAGTTCCAATGTATCCCTGTATGTCTGTTCCTGAATTTGATTTGTTGGGGGGGGACTTCTAGTCCACTTGGGTCCTCCGATGTGCGATTCTGCTTTTGCCATTTCAACGTCCTCATGTCTCTCTCAGGTCTTCATACAAGACATCGTATGATGGACATCGTATAAACACAAAGTCTTTGGTCCACTGAAGTATGTTTTAAATGGCTTACAAAGGGATATATTACGTTTTAACTTGAAATATTGAACTTTAATTAAATATCAATTAACAGTTTATACTACACTTACCAATACTCTTGTGATTCCTCTGACTTCCTTTACCGCTCGGCTGTATGAATAAAATTCACACTCTCTCTCATCCTCATCACTCTCCCCAGCTGGGAGCCCCTGCTTCGGCCGTCGGGCATGGTTTTGGAGGGCAGCTCAGAGGCCCTTTGTCCCCCCCCATCACTAGAGCTGCGTCCGTCCTACAACAAGAGCCAGGCCTCGCCACCTCTGGGCTCCAGCTCTCAGCCCCACGACGGAGTCTTCCCCGGGGACAAAGAGACGGTTAAGTACGGCGAACTCATCGTCCTGGGGTGAGCCTTTTTTTTTTTTTGTTTGTATTTCTTTCTGTCTTGAGTCTGCAAAGTTTGAATCACACTTTGTGTGTGTATGTGTTAGGGGTTAGCGTAGTGATGAAAAGTTTGGCTCTTTTTTGGAGATTCAGCTCTTAACAATTTATTTCGGAAGAATGCAAAGTGTAAATCTGTCACATTCAATATGAATTATGCGTTTAAAAAAAAACAACGTTTTTCTCATTAATTGAATTGAAAATATTCGTTATGCTGTTGGCAGAAAATGTCGCCGCACATTAACAACCCCCCCCCCTTGAGCGAGTTGGGTGGCAGTGTAGAATTGAATCATACTGCAACAGCCGTTCAACATCTCCACAAAAGGGCTCCTCTTCTGCGCCAATTGGCCAGAACTAATCCGCGCCGCTCTGCCGTACTGTACCCACAAAGCGGCGGCGTCTAAATGTATACAGACATATTTTCAGGCTGAGTAAGTCGCGGAAGAAAAGGAGGAGTGGGGGGGGATTCATTTGACTCCGTGGCTCATTCATGCAGATCGCCACGGGGAATCGTAGGGAAATTCAAAACCCCTCAAATGCTGTAACGGGCAGAGAGGGAGGCATAAGACCATTGCTGATGGACCATGAGTGGAACAACCACGGGGCTCGATAGGAAATACGCTATCGCCGCCGCAAAAACAAAGGGATCGCTCATCCAAATTCTACAATGCTGAAAGCTGACGGCCTAACTTCTGGTTGAATCTGAAATATTTCCAAAGCGGATAGTCTCTGTCAAATGATATACTCCTGTATCTTCCAAAAGGCAATTTTTTAACTTTACACGAGGGGTCTGGAAAAGGTTAACGTTCGGCTATTTGCTTTATGCCAAAAAAAAAAGTGCTTTTTCACCTGACAGTGGCAATAATAATTTGACTTGCCTTGTTGTCGTATTCTGACCAGCTTACGATACTTTCTGGTGGTGGTACTGTGCACAAAATACTCTTTACTAAAAACAAAGGTGGTCGCGCTTTTTCTGCTCTTACAGAAAGGTCGGCTCATGCTTT
>NC_137209.1:15000224-15142724 GCF_960531495.2 Zeus faber | reverse complement strand
ATTACATTTTTAATAAAAAAATAATATATATACTGTATGTATAGAAATTTATTTTATTTCCATATTTGATAAACATGTTAGTAATGGATGTGGTTGACATACCTTTGTCTATGTAGTGTACTGTATATCAGGGTAAAACTAGAGGTAGGTTATCATTACTCGAGATGCCAACGAGGAAAACCAATGATACAATAGGCTCTGGAAGTGGGGGGGGTGGGGAGAGAATTTAGGTGTGGTTAACCCTTCAGAAACGGTTTGGGTTTCGCAGAGCAGAATGACATCACCCACAGATACAACCACCCACGAGACACGCTGGATACTGAGGAGGAAGCTTGTCTGTCTGTAGGACAACGACCCCCCCCCGAGCACACCGCCAGAGCGGCGCCGGAGGGGCATGAAATGACGAGCTTTTCCGCTCCCCAGCTGGTAAAAAACTAAATTGTGCAAAGTGGACCGCTGGCTGTAAAAGCTTTGGGAGGCGGTTCAACAAGTACTGAACGAGGGGCGGTGAACACTTGGTAATTTCAATATATGTACACGTCTATCCACGGAGGTTGCATGGAGTAAAACTATGCCAAGCAGTAGTAGCGAGCCCAATGTGGTCAACTGGCAGTTACACTAATGTAAGTAGACAGTATATCAATGTCCACAGTATAGTCCAGTTATGGAGAGTGGTATTATTATGACCAAAGTATAATATAATATTCAAGATTCAAGAGGTTTATTTGTCATCGCAACGCACGGAGGTGACCGCAAGGGGCGGCGCCACATAATATGGCAGTATAAGTATAGTATGTACTGTATACTCTACTGTGTATATATATATATATATATATACACACATTCTAGGCAGAACGCAGGTTGCCAGAATCGCTGTCATGCTGGAGACCTCGGAGAGGAGGGGCGGGAGGGGTGGAGAAGGAGGGGGAATGATGGAGAGGGTAAGAGAGGCGCTTTGAGGTTTCCCTCCGTGAACTGATCACTACAAGCAGCGGCCTTGCCCACCCACGCTGATGTTTGGGACAAACCTTTTGGGGAAAAAGAGACGTGGGTGGCGGGGCGGAGGGAGTCAGAGACCGGATGAAGGACGAGATGAGGGGAGTTGGAGGGATGGCTGAAACGCTGTACACGCTTTTTTTGTCGGGACGATTTGCCGGGTGCGCCTGACTTGATTTCCCAACAGAAACGCAGCTCTGTTAAAAAGGCAAAAGAAGCAAAAGGTTAAACAATTCAAGCATTTAACAGTGCCATCAAACATTTAACAATGCCAAGAAGGTAGCAGCCGGCATTGCGAATTGGATGCAAACAATAACACGAAAACATAAAGAACACTCGTTGACGCTGAACAAATGTTTCAAGTAGGCCTAACCACAGGTGAGTAAATACTCCGAGCCTTACGTTAAAACTCTTTTAAATGATCACTTGTTTCGGTTAAACTCAATGTTGGAACGGATCCTCTTCGTTTAAATCCCAGAGTTAACGCTTTGTTTTCCTTCTTTTACGAGGCGAACCTCACGGGCGGGCGAGTCTCGAAACTCACCCCCTGTGGATGAAATCACCACAAGTACCATCACAGCATCAAACATCAGAACGTGGACAGTTAGAAATAACAAAGAACGTGACGCTTGATGGTGAATTATTTTTGTCCTTTTAAATTCAAGTCGAGTTCCGTTTCAATAATATCATCTATACAATGAATCCCAAATAGCGACGGAGAAGTACTTTTCCTCCGGCCGTTGGCACTCTTTAATCTTGGTGTAACCCTCGATTTACACAAGGTAAACATTCTAAATATCAGGCTACGTAATATAAAAGTATACACTTACATTCCCGATTTTTTTGATTGCTTGAATAATAACCATCACTGTGTTCTTGACCCCCGCGAACAGAGAGAACCGAAGCTCCGATGTGCGCGTCGAACTCGCCGAGTGATTCCAGCTGAACTGCTGCTTTGTGAGCGTCATACGTTTCGCAACGCCTCCCGCCTTCAGTATCTGCGTAAACCCTTAGCCGTTTTATTCTTATGGACTCGCATTTACGGTCAAAGGCATATTTTTTCGCCCTCACAATCAAGATTTTATCGTCAAGTTTGAAACCGATTGGAAAAACGCATATTCAATGAACAAGTATGAGAAGTTGACACGCATGGAATCGAACCCGGGTCCCCTGTGTAGGAGGGAAAACCTCTACTCACTATATCGACCATGTGCAGGTGTGTGTGCGTTCGTACGCGTGTACACTGTGTCGTCGTCAGGCTCGTTACACTATAACTACTGCACCAGCAGATGTCCCCACAAGCGCTTTGAATGAAGCCCCGAGTAGCGAAACAACGTTCGAGCCAATGGTTCCAAAAAGTTCAAATAACCAGAGAGCATCGTTCCGCCATCACTGGCCATGAATGCGTTACGGCGAACAACTTCAAAACTCACCAGAACCGTCTCGGCTTAATTCGACAAAGTCTTCAACGGGTTGTTGTTCCAACAGCTATGCTTTCGGAGCAGTGGGGGATGGCGGGTAGAAGGTGTTTTTATTTTGTTCATTCGGCCCCCTCTGTTCTCTGCCTCTCAAACTTAAAAGGGGAATCACGTTAAATGGGGAATGCGTCTCTATTCATCTACATAGGCATATTTTTAATTGTTTCCTCATACAAATGACTTATTCTCACAATTGACTTTTAACTTATTGGAATAATTTGTACTTTGGTTTATTAAAATAATATACGAAACAAATAAAAATATGATCAAATTAAACATTAAAATATGGCTATGGGATTAGTAATATTATAACTAATCCCATAGCCATATTTTAATGTGGGTTACACTTGTCTTAATGTCTCAACGACCCATAAGACATTTAAAAGTCCTGTACTAGACATCAGGAGAACAATATACTCACATTTCAGCACGTGACTTTCAGGTTTCACGTCTCTGGCTTTGTCTGGATGTTTTTTTGACCTGACCTTGATGCGTGTCCTGTTTCTCCAGTGTTGGTGGGATGATGATGATGATGATGGTGATGATGATGATGGTGGTGGTGGTGGTGATGATGACGACCCCTGGTGGTGTGATGATGATGATGATGATGACGGTGGTGGTGTGCTGACGACCATGATGGTTCCCCCAGGAACGTGCCGCCAAATGGAGGACGTCGGACGGCCTGATGGACGGCCTCACCACCAACGGCGTGCTGGTGATGCACCCGGCGGGGGACTTTGTGTCGGAGCCGGCGCCGGGCGTGTGGAGGGAGATCTCCGTGTGCGGCAACGTCTTCGCCCTGCGGGAGACGCGCTCGGCCCAGCAGAGGGGGAAACTGGTGAGGAGGAGTGGCGTGGACCTCAGGACACAGTGTTTGACGGGAAAGAAAGTCCCTTTGCTTCTCAAATGACTCGCAGCAACGTTTAACGACAACCGACCTGCATTTTTTAACGCATGACCCAGACAAATATATGATAAAGACTCTATGACCATCAATCTTTTACTCACGTAGCGAAGTATGCATTTATAGTATATAAAGGAAAAGAGCCACTGCAACATAGAGAAACATAAGACACATAAGACACAAACCTCATGGGCGTCAACAAGACGATCGCTTTGGACCATTCGTATAACTCCAAGGATTTTGGAAGGAATAAACATCTTGGATCTTAAAACGCCCTTTTTTTGGTTTGTTTTTTTAAATTGGCAGCGCCCAAAATAACTATTAACCAGGTATTTGGTTTTATTTCTGTTTGAGATAATTGAGAGGAGTCATTCGCACGCAACCGGGGGCGGTCTTGGTGATTTGGAGGTCCGAGGCAGGACCAATCTGAGGCCCTTCTCCACTTCACTTGATGCACTTCACTTGAATATATTAAATACAATTTTAAACGTTATATTAAATAACTCAGGAGTTGGGAGTCACTCCGGCGAAATAGTCATTTGCTCGTTGTGCTGAACTGAGACTCCAATCTAGAATGAAAATAGTGGAGAGTCCTGATTCCCAAACAGAGGCCATGACACCCGAACAGTGAGCCGCTTTAAAAGTGCCCGGAGACCAGGGCTGAGCGAGAAGGTGGCCTGATGGTATTATAATTGCACACCCAGAACACGTTCGCGGATGTCGGGTTTGACTCCCTCTCCTCCACGGTTGCCAGATCCCAACAACAACAACTACGCTGCAGCGGGTCTGGGGGGGGACTTGGTGCCCCCGCAGCCTCCGGGAACAATGGCGCTCGGCCGTGCCCCGCTAAAGTTTTGAAACACCTTACGACTGGCTGTAGTAGAAGTGAAGCTTTTATTTCACTGAACGGTTAGGGTTAGGGTTAGGGTTAGGGTGAAAGCGGCCTGGTGGTATTGTAATCGTGTAGCCAGAACCCGTCCACAGTACTTTCACTCAAACTAAAAGAATACGGGAACCGGTTAAGGCAAAAGAAAGTGAGGGATTCAGGATGGAAGCCAGTTAACTCGTCAACAACCACAAATCCCAACCCGATCTAGAAAATAATGACCAAACTACTCTGAGTTACCCAAAGAAAATACAATAATAAACTACCTAACTAGGGAAACAGGAGGAAAAGGGGGGGGGGTGACAAAAGAAAAGGCAGCACAATACAGAGAAAAAACAAACATAAAGTCTGTGTGGGCTCCCGCCTGGCTTCCCTATGCAGTTATATGTGGTCCATGCACAACCCTACATAGTATGGCCACAATTTACATGAGGTAACAATGTCAACTGCTCACATCTTTGTCTCCAAAACCCTCCTGCCTTCATCATTGCCAGAGGCCGGGGGGTACCAGATCCCCCTAGACCCACCTTAGCCGGATTCGTTGTTGTTGTAGTCCGGCTGCTGAGGCAGAGAGGGAGTCGAACCAGCCGACCACAGACGTGTACCGGGTTTGCGACGCCAACTAAAGTTCTGAACCAACGACTTAGCTCTCTGAGCTACTGATGCTGGTGAATCTACATCAAACCCTCAAGTCCTCCAACCCTGAAGGGTGAGTGTTCAATATAATCCTTGCAGTGCAATGTAACAATTGTCTGTTGGGTTGTCAGCATGGACTAGAATAAAAAATCTCAAGCGCGCAAGTCCACCCATCACTCAAGTCCCAACACTAAAAAATGTCCTCTTCTCTGCCCACCATGTCTGTGTCCACTCTGTACGTTCTCTGAGGGCCTTTTTCTAACTCTAATTATTGGGGTGCTTATGGGATGTGAGTGATGCACAGAACACGTCCACGGATGTTGGGCAGGTGGCCGGTTCGACTCCCTCTCCACCCCGGTAGCCAGATTGTCTGCAGCGGAGTCGGCCATCCACAGTGCCACCAAGTGGTGGTACTGATGAGAAGTTCTGACTGATGACAGCTGATGCAGAATATTTGCAAATGCAGGGCAATTGATGATTTTCTTTTCTCTCTCTCTCTCCCTCAGGTGGAGAATGAGTCCAACACCCTCCAGGATGGCTCTCTGATCGACCTATGCGGTGCCACCCTGCTTTGGAGGACCCCCGCTGGACTGCGCCGTACCCCCACCCTTAAACAGCTGGAGTCCCTGCGCCAGGAGCTGAATGCAGCGCGTCCACAGTGCCCCGTGGGCTTCAACACCCTGGCCTTCCCCAGCCTGGCCCAGCGTGAGATCGTAGACAAGAAGCAGCCCTGGGTCTACGTCAACTGCGGCCACGTGCACGGCTACCACAACTGGGGCTACCGCAAGGAGAAGAGCCCCGCCGGACCGGGGGGCACGGCTCCGGCTGGCACCGGGGAGAGGGAATGTCCCATGTGCAGGCGTGTGGGCCCCTACGTCCCCCTGTGGCTGGGCTGCGAGGGCGGCCTGTACCTGGACGCGGGCCCATCCACCCACGCCTTCTGCCCCTGCGGCCATGTGTGCTCGGAAAAGACAGTGGCGGGCTGGAGCCAGATCCCGCTGCCGCACGGGACCCACGCCTTCCACGCCGCCTGCCCCTTCTGTGGCACATGGCTCACTGGGGAGCAGGGCCACATCAAACTCATCTTCCAGGGCCCCGTTGACTGAACGCACAGCTGGGGCGGGGGGGCGGCAGTGGGCAGTTCAGATGAGACAGAGGTTACAACCACGAGGTTAAGACCATCTGCGGATGGAGGGGCGGGGGGGGGCTGGGGGGCTGGGGGGGCGGGATTACTACCGACTGTTGAACAGGATGATGATGTTGTGACTGTTGCCAGGGCTTCAATTAAGAACAGAATTCGTCATATGGATTCTTGGTTGTATGGAGAAGTATGTAAATAAAATTGTGATGACATGAAAGCAAGTCCCAGCTTCATTTCCCTTTTTAACCCTTTGAAGTCATCGCTATCGCCGGCTGTAAACAAAAATGACTTTACGATTTTAGCATGTCTAAAGAAGCGGAGAAAACCAAAATAACCCTTAGGTCGACATGTTGAGGATGATGATGTGCATCGGGTGAGTTCCTGCCATGCGTAAAATCCCGTGTTTAGACAAAACGATCAATCAGCATTAGAGCTCAGTTTGTAGAAAGAGTAGAAAATGTTTCCTTGCATTAGGTACAAGTGAATTCATAGTCAAATGGTTAAAAAAAAAGACCCAAACCTCAACTCATCCTAATTCAAATCTTGGTTCCCATCATTTATCATTGTTCTCAACACAAATTTGCTCAATGCTTCACAGTTGAGAAACATATCGCTCGCTGTGCTTTAAGTGCTGTGTCGCAAAATAGAAAACCTACCCTTCTGTGTGCATCACTTCGGTTGTCACGTCAGTGCATTACTTCATTGAATAGCTTCCCAACTTTACCTGATAACTTTACCTGATTTTGGATTACAGATTTCGGATTGTTCGCACTGTGATATCCTTACTATTTCTTGGTTTTTTACCCTCGCCTGAACTGTTTTTTTGGATTTTGGGACGTGGACTTTGGCTTGACTAGTGCTCGCCTAGCGCTAGTTAGCCTGTGGCTTAGCATAATATTGCTAAGTATGCCGGCATCGATACCTACCTCCTCGGACTGTGAGAACTGTTTGTGCCTGGTCGACAGACTCAGCGTTCGAGAGAAGTCGGTCTTTAAAGACATCTACAGCCTGCGTGAGGATGTGAAGAAGAAGGATGAACTGTTTGTGCATCTGACCTCCATCACCAGCACTCAGGCTAAACACATCTCCTGCTCCATGTCCTCCGCTGTGATCAAACCGGACTTTGACACCACTCTCCCTTGGCCCGGATCCATTCTCACTGTGGGTGAGTCAGGTCCATCTGATGCCCCGCCGGCTCTGATAGAGGAGCCATGGCCCAAGTCCCGGACCTGCTCCGCCCCAGAGCCCTGGACCCTGGTGGCGAGCAGTGGCCGGCAATGCGAGCGCTCCCTGCACTGCTCTATGTTCTCCGGTGGGAGAACAGATTTCAAGCCTTGGAGCTGACAGTCGAGGTCAGGGATATGCGGGAGTTCCCCTCTTTGGGTGGAGGGGATCACAGTCCACAGTGGCATGAAGGGCACGAGACGCTCTCTTCCGCCACCAGCCTCGTCTACACCGCAGACAGCTGCATCTCCACGGCCGTTGGCCTCCTCCTCTGGTTCCATGCCTGGACGATCTGTCCAGCATTCCGTCCATCGCCAAGGGAGGCACACTCCTTCACCGCCACCAGCCTTCTCTTCACCACGTAGGACCTCTGCCTTGTTCCTCTGTTGGTGGGCACCCTGGGACATCCTCCGAGGTGGCTGCGGAAGACAGTCATACTGGCTGTTTGCCCGTGCTGGTCGTTGGGTCATCCATGCTCCACCACGTCCAGATCAACAGGCTCAACAATGCTGAGTTGTTTTCTCATTCTATGTCAAATTATCACAAAATTCTGATTTTAGGCAAATTTTAACATAAATGTCTGCCGCCCCAGCCAGACTTTCATTACTGATTTTATGGAGGTTCTTGACTCTTAACTTCACTCAAGCAGTATGAGAACCTACACATTCTAAGGGCCACACCTTTGACTTAGTACTGTACTGTGGTTTCAGCCCTAAAAACATTGAGACAAAGGATATCTGTGTCTTCAGTGTGGTCTTGTCGGCATTTTTTTATCACTCACAACAATCCTGTCCACTGCCATGTTTTTAACTCGATATCAGCGAGGAAGTTTTCAGAGCTTTTTTAGTGCAGCTGCTTTGCCCTTTAACTGCCTTTTATCCAGATTCTAACACAGAGGAGCTCGTCTCCCATTTTAATGACGTGTCTGACTGCCCTGGACTCCGTCGCCCCATTCAAAGACAAAAAGTCAAATAAAACATTGCAGCCCTGGCTAAATGAATCCACCCAGGACCTCAAGAGAGACTGTAGGAGCAAGGAATGGAAATGGAAGAAGAGCAATTATCAAAGGGCAGTTAAAGAAGCAAGAGCAGCTTTCATCTCTAACCTGATTGTTGCAAACGATTCCAACCTCACCAGAGATGTGTGGTTTTTAAAGAGGTTGAGGTTTTTAAACTTTTTTGCGAAAAAAGCTGAGAATATAAGAAGGGAAATTACGCCCCCTGACCACATTATAAATACTAATAGGGTCATCAACAGTTATTTTAGCAATTTCTAAACTGTGTCACGATCATTTATACATTAAAACTCTATTCCACATGAAATCAACCATGTGCAGCCTTGATGTTGTCCCCACTACAGTTCTTAAAGAGGTGATTGACACAATTGGACCCAGTATATTATCTGTTATGAAAAGCTCGCTGGAAAAAGGCATTTTTCCTTCTGCATTTAAACATGCTGTGGTCCATCCTCTTATAAAGAAACCTAACCTTCATCCCTCTGTTCTTAACAATTTTAGGCCCATTTCTAAACTTCCATTTCTTTCAAAGGTTTTAGAGAAGGTGGTATCAACCAAGCTTTTGGCTTTTATGTGTCATAATAACATCTTTGGAAATTCCAGTCTGGTTTTAGAGCTTTGCATAGCACAGAAACTGCCCTCCTCACAGAAACCAACGATATCCTTTTAACAGCTGACAGGGGGGAAAGTGCAATCTTTATTCTTTTACATCTAAGTGCAGCCACTGACAGTGTAGATCACGTTGTTTTAATTGACCGTCTTAACACCTGGATTGGCAACAAGGACACTGCACTTGTCTGGTTTTATTCCTACCTTTGAGAAAGAACCTTCCCTGTCTCCATTGGGAACGACTCATCCCCTGCAGCTCAAATTACCTGTGGTGTAATGCAAGGTTCTATTTTAGGTCCAATTTTAGGTCCAATTTTATTTTCAATCTATGTGCTTCCTCTTGGCAGAATTATACAAAGACACAACGTCTCTTTTCATTGCTACGCAGACGACACACAGATATACCTTCCTCTGAGACCCGGTGACCCAAACAGCCTCGCTGCTGTTGTAGATTAGGGTCTCAATGATATCAACTGATGGATGGCACAGAACTCAATCATTCAAAATCAGAAATCAGTCTTCACTTCCCCAAATTAATTTGGGGGAGTGAAGTCCCCAGTCATATTGAAAGTGGCCTTGGCACTCTGTCCACAAATATTAAGTCTGTTGCCAGAAACTTGGGAGTACTGTTTGACTTTGAGCTAAACTTTGAACAAAACATTAAAATAAATCTTCCAGTCCTGCTTCCTTCAAAGAACAACCATCTCAAGAATCAAACCAATACTATCACACAGCGACCTGGGAAAAGTCTAGGTCTGAGTCTAACTCCAAGCTACATAACAGATATGTTGACCTCATATGAGCCAGTGTGCAGCATTAGATCCTCAGACTGGGCCCTTCTGGCTGTTCCAATGCTAGACTTAAAACGAAAGGTGACTGCGCTTTTTCTCTCAGGGCCTCGACTTTTACCAACGTTTCTCTGTCAAAGCACTTTGTAAACTCTGTTTTTAAAGGTGCTGTATAAATAAAGTTATTATTATTATTATTATTATCCTTTACACAGGGCACGGCCATGTGTGTGTCGCGCCTGCAGCCTGGATGTGTGCTGCACAGCGATCCCTGGGCCCAGAGGAGTGTCTGTACCGGCGTGCAAAGGCAGTCTGCAGCGCCGCCATCACTCTAAAAATAACTCAAGGTCATCAAGCTCCCCCACCTCCTCACAAACGGGGGTGGAGGGTTGAAGGGCAGATGACATTTAATATCCAAACAGCAGTGACAGACTGTGCAAAATAGGTAAGTATGTGTATCACACCGCACATGAAGGCCATCTCACACAGGCGGACGTTGATATTTTTCACCATTTTATTATATTTATTTATAATATGTACAGAAAAAAGACGCTATGATCAAACTCAGCAGTGAGACAAGCACCGAAATGTGAACAAGCCAAAACAGAAGAGGAAGAGGGCAATTCCTGTCTTGACACTCGGCAGAAACAAACGACACTAACGTGTGCATCTTTTTTTTTTTGTTTTTTGTTTTTTACAAATTAAAGCCACTGGACATCAAGGAAGTATGCAAATGAAAATGGACATGGAAAAAAAAAAAAATCTTGATAAAATTATTATTTTTTAAAAGGAACAAAATGAAGAAAGTTATAGCGAAATTCCTTTATAATCACATTCATAAGTAAGCCCCCTCAGTCCCCCCCCCACCCCCCACCCCGTTGAAACGGGATAACCGGACAGCCCCACCGCTCCCTAGCTGACGCCCTGCCCTCCCCTTCTTGATGCTTCACCCACCCCTCCCTACTTGATGCCCTACCCCTCCTGCCTGAGGCCCCCGCCCATTGGAGTTCGCACCGACTGCTGTTTATCCTTCAATGGACCAGACACCTAATTACCACAGTATCGTTAGCGATGAATATATAATTTAAAAGAAAAAAAATGAGCAAAAACTTAACAAAAACAGCAGAATACCAAGAATTATTTGAAGAACATTCAAACAGGAACATTCAGAAGAAATCAAAACAGGACACACACACACACACACACACACACACACACACACAGGATGGCGCAAAACGTCCATTATGTCTGTGTGCGTGCGTCATGTTCAGCAAAGGCTCCTTTAGCGTGTCGAGCGACACTGAAAGAACGCCGGCCGACGTCCAAAAAACACAGGAATGTCACGCAGGCGCACACACACACACACACACACACACTATTGAATTTGTCTGCATTACGTGAACAAACCAATGAACCGTTTGGTGGGGGGGGCGCCAAGATGATCACAGAATATCGCCAAATTCTCGCTTCATTTGTCTAGAGGTGAACGACCAATGACATTAATCATTCACATCGGAGTATTAAGCGCAGTGTAGCTCTCTGTGTAGGGGTGTGGAGAAAAACATTTGGGGGGGAAAAAAACAAAAAACAAAACAAAAACAGACTAATACCTTAGAAAGCAGCGCTCCTGACTGCTAGGTGACTTCACTCCCACCTACAGGATGTGGAGGGCGGGTGGATGTGGAGGGCGGCCGGCGGGTGGGTGTGTGTGTGTGTGTGTGTGTGTGTGTGTGTGTGTACGGAGACAAGCGACCTAGCATTGCCTGCGCTCCTCTTTTAAATCGAATCAATACCTTTCCGTTTACGTGCTGCCTTCCTCGCTAAACGTAAGACAGTTTCCTCTGAATTGACCTGTCTGTCTCTCCTCAAATGATTATTTCTCTTCATATATTTGACGAAAGCACCGCCTCCCCCAATTAATCTTCCAGTTGCTTCTCCGACGCTTCTCATCAGGCCCCTCCTCCACATCCATCCCTCTCAACTCCACCACGCGCTGGGAGTGGGTATCGGCGTGCCGAGAAAGATGGAAGGGCCGAAAGGCGGCGGTGTCGGTGGTGTCGACGAAGGAAGAGAAAATAAAATAATAAAAATAAAAAATAAATTGTTATGGAGAGGGTCCCCCCCTCCCTCCTCCTGTAATGATTTGGATTGGGAGTCTGATCTGGGTGGGTGGGGGGCAGAGTCCTCTTAACAGCAGCCCCCTCCAGACTGCCTGACCGGGGTGCTCTCGATTTTCAGGTTGGGCTTGTCCCCGCCGGCGGTGGCTCCGGGGCCCATGCGCTTCTTGATCTCGGCGGCCATGGTCATGAAGGCCTGCTCCACGTTGGTGGCGTTCTTGGCGCTGGTCTCCAGGAAGGGGATGGCCAGGGAGTCTGCAAACTCCTGCCGGACAGAGCGGAGGTCGGGCCGTCAGCACAGGTAAGCAGTGCTCTCACATAGTTCATACATAGTTCTAGAATGTATCGGGACATTTCTGAAATAGTTCAAGAATGCATAGTGAGAGCGTAACACTGACAGTTCTGAGATTGTTCCAGAATGCATAGGGGTTAGTGACATGTACCTGTTTCACACTGCACCAAAAACCTGGTAACACCTGCGAACATCTGGCATTTGTCGCCAGTGGTAAAGGAAAAACCAGGGTCTCAGTCCCGGGTCAAATGACCTGGCGATAGACCCGCATCGGGGGACTGTGAAATGTTGAGAGTGTGGGGATCGCACCGCGGGGAGCAGAGCGGAGAAGCCCCCCGCCCCCCGCCCCCCGCCGGGCTCCGAGGGACTCCAGCACCCTCTCCAGCCGTGTGCGCTCGCGCTCCATGCCGCTTCTGCAGCGGTGTTGGGTCGTTCACGAACGATGCTATCCTCGCGGCTCAAAACACTTGTCCCCCCCCCAAGTTTTACAGTTTTATGTCGTTGTTTGTTTAATTCACCGTCTCCTCTACTGTTTTATTCCCAATAACACTGGAACCATGACACGCCCCTTTTCTGCCTTGTTCACAACGTCAAAAAAAACTCTCCTGGCAACGAGAAAAGTGTCAGTCGTCTATTTTTAGCCTATTTTGGTGTGAAAACGATAATAGTTGTGAGATAGTTCTAGGATGCATAGGGGTCAGTGACATACGGTGTCTTCGCGCCGCAGGAACTTTTTTTTGTGTCCGCACTGTGGGAACTAGGAACGATGGTAGTTGTTAGAAGGCTGTTCTTGGGGGGGGCTGTTCTTTTTAGCTGCTGCTCCAGGGCAGGGACTGATCGGCACAAGAGCAACCTTCACTGACGTAAAGCGCACGGCGACTGGTCGAACGCGTGAGCTAATGCAGCGGCGGCGGCCACCCGTGTAAAGCGGGAACGACAACCAAACAACCCAAGCCAAAAATAAGACGCTTTTTTAAAGTAAACATGTCTTTATTCACACACAATTTATTACTAAAACATGGGGAAAAAAATAAATAAATAAACAGCGCCACTCCACCGTGACCTCGCCACCGACCCCTCGAGCAGGGAAGCCTGTCCTCAGTGCGCCCCAACCGGGCTGCATTGGACTGCATCGCCCTGGGCGGTGAGGTATACTCTTACACTCTGCGCCAATAATAAAAATAACCAATACAAGTAAAAACAATAAAAAAAAAAAGTATTCTTATTGTCGATGTGTTTATTTCATTTTATTTTCCGTCGTTAACTGAGTGGAACAGAAAAAACCCAAGCGGTGTCCCGGTGCGTGCGTGCGCTCGTCTTACGAACTTTTAAATTACGTCTTGTATTGTATCTTGTAAAGGTATTTTGTTTTTCGGGGGCCCATCGACCGAGGCGAGGCTCGCGCGTACCGGGAAAACTCATGACCCGTCTTCGCGCGGGTTGAGAGTTCGTCGCCGAGCAACAATAAACACGTGGCGGACGGCAAAACTCCCGATGACACAATTACAAGGCCGTTCAATTAATTGTTCAATTTGGAATCGAATGTGATCTCGAATGTAACGTTATCTGAAAATAAACTGCGTACGGTACTGCTTATTCAATAAAATACAATATATTTTACAATATGTACACTTCAGAGGGCGGGACAGAGACCGGCCGCTTGTGAGAAGTGCCGGAACGCACCGGTACGAGCGCCATTACAATCAAATCCATAAGTGATGGACTTGATTTGGAACGATCTGGATTGTGATATGGAAGACAAGATAACAATGTTAAAACGGACGTGACGTTTAGAGTTGGGGGGGGAGTCGGATTAGAGAAGAACGCACGCGAACGCGGGGGAGAAGAGACGCACTTTGAGCACTTGGTCTCTTTTATCCGGCTCCCGAGCAATTCCTTTATCGATGAGATTGTATGAAATATTTGCTTGTGTGCGCCTGGACTCAGAAGTGTTTTTCCTTTACATCAAGACTTGATAATCTTACAGTGGCATAACTGTCAGTGCAGGGAAAAAAAACGAAAATCAAATAGCGGCTTTAAAAATCGAAAGTCAAATCCAACCGCGGATTTGGAGAATTGTGACACACCTAATTGCAACTGTCATGTAAACACCTTATCCCGGAATATCTTAATCAAGTTAAACTCAAAAATGGGCCCAAGCATGATCTGATGAACAGACCTGGATTTCTCCTCAATGTGTTTATTCCCAAAACAGTGCTTTATCCGAAACTCAGCGCCGTTAGCTTAGCTTAGTTTAGCATAGCTTAGCTTACCTTAGCCTAGCTGACCACTGATGCTCCACTTGTGACCTGGTCTTTATTTCGGTTTTTTTTTAGGGGCCATGAAAAGTAAGGCAATAAAAAAACGGACCACAAAAACGAAGAGAAACAGTTTAACCGTCTAACTCCACAATTTAATACGACCCCGCTCGGTCTCTTCACGTATTTTCAGCAATTACTTTCAGCAATTTACTTTGTATAATGTTACCAAGCAGCCGGAAACCGGATCCACAGACCACACCTGACCAGGTCTGGATCAGAAACCAGTTACTTAAACTGAAATGAAATGTTTCAATTCTCAGATTTTTCCTGGCGGGTAAAAAAAAGAAACCAAAACAAACAAACAAAAGAAAACATCTGTCATCACTGTCGACCGTGACGGATGGGAGTCGTAAACATGTGAATCGTAAACCGGCCCCAAGCCGAGCATTTACACACACTCGCACACATCCACGGAGAGGGAGAGAGAGAGAGACAGGAGATGGCGATGATTTGTTATCGTATTTCTTTTTATCGTGAGCTGAAGACTGAAAGAGAAAATGGGGGGGAAAAAAAAAAAAAAAAGACACAAACAAGAAGGGAGAGAAAGAAAGAAAGAAAGAAAGAAAGAGGGGAGCAGGAACGGTGCAGAGGGGTTATGCATATATTAATATATTAAATGATGCACTATTTTTATTAATAAATGTCAAAATAACTGTCACCTTAAAATAATAATAAATGAATGCAGCTACGTGCACAGCCATCTGTTTGTACGCTGCTATGGCAACCAGCCAGCGACGACTTGAACAGGAATGCCCACAAGCGACGCTGAGCGTGGAGAGTGTGAAAAACCGGAAAATCATATTATTTCTTCTTCTTCCACAAACAGGAAAAGGGTTCCACTAATCGATTGCTCGCTTTGTTATTTGTGACCCACCGCAGAGATGTTAAAACGTGGCGTTAAATATTCCCGTTCACAGTTGACTTACCACCCCCTCGTCATTAACAAGCCATAGCTTTAAAAATATTTGCTTGATTCGCACAAGTGACACCTTGTTTGGAAGCTCTGGTTCTACACGTTCAAATGGCGTGGAGAGAGAGAGAGAGAGAGAAAAAAGAAAAAGGAAACGGCCCCGAAAGTTACTGAAAGCGGCGATGGGGTCACATTTTTTAAGAATCGAGTCATGGATCCCAGTGGGGAATTCTGTCTTGTTTCGGCAAGATTGAATGGACCCGACCGACAACGTTCCCTAAAATACGGATGATTAAGGAAAAATCCTGCGTTTTTATTTACATTTTGAGCACATTTATAACCTGAGAACAATATAACCTATCAATGCTATTATAATGCTATTAATGCCCCATCGCAATTATTCGAGCCGATCACAATCATTTAGCGAAATCGTCGACACGTAAGATATTTTTCAAATGTTGAGGGAATGTGAGGAATGTCGCAATTAATAAAAAGCAAACTACGAGCTTATGTTTCCATGGGTTGGGTTGAGGGAAATTAACCGTCCCACATTTTACACATTTGATGTTCCGGTGTTCACGACAAAAACAATGTCTCTCCGTCAGAGAGGTGTGTTATTACACTGTTACAGGCTTAAGACCGTGATGGCGGCGTAACGTGAGGAAAACCAACAATAAGTTCATCGCGGTTATTCGCGTCACAATTAAACGCCGGTTAAAAATGTCGTGGACGGGACGGCCCCCGGGCTCAAAACTCAGATTGAAGACCGACGTGAGTGCACGAGCTGGAGCCTACCTTGGGCGTTGTGTAGTCCACCACTTTCTTGGTGGTGAGGTCACACTTGTTGCCCACCAGGAGCTTGTTGACGTTCTCGCTCGCGTAACGGTCGATCTCCTGAAGCCACTGCTTCACGTTGTTGTAGGACTCCTGGGGAGCAGGGAGAGGGAAAAAAACAAAACAAACAAACAAAACAAAAAAAAACCGCATTACCGAAAAACTTCCCGATGGAAAGTGTGTAAGAGGTTCTTTTCAATTCACCATTTGTTTTTTTATGAGTTATGAGACGCGCCGATAAGTCTTGATAAATACGACACGGTGTTATGCTATTCACGCCAGTTTCATTTCTCCTGGAAAACACTCACAGCACAATTAATGCAATAAATCAGACGCCGCGAATGAAAGGCTAGTTTGGGATGACATTAGTAATTAGGTCTATATATGAGCATTTATATAGCAAAACAGAGCACCCAGCTTATGTACCGCCTCTTAAGACAAAAAAAAAAAAAAAGAAAACATCCATAGTTTGCACAGGGAGTTGGGACTATGTCTTCAGCGGCAGTGATGCAGACTTAGTCTTTAAAACAAGGCTAAAAATGTACTAGTAAACTCTACGAATCCACGGGAGCAGCGTGGTAACTGACATGATCTGTGACGTCGTACACAACGATGATGCCATGGGCTCCGCGGTAGTAGCTGGAGGTGATGGTGCGGAACCTCTCCTGCCCCGCGGTGTCCCACTGAGGGTGGGGAGAGATAGAGAGAGAGAGAGAGAGAGAGAGAGAGAGACGTTAGCAGCAGCGACGGAACTGAAAAGAGGTGAAGAGGAGAAAACGCGGGCCATCATGAGAGAAGACTAGGGGAGAGGAGGTCCCAAAAAACGAAACCTGAGTCGATAACACAAATCCGGCTTAAAAGTCCCAGCCCTCCCACCAGGAGACGCAACCGCATCTATTAACCTGTTTTCTTTCCTCTGGTCAAAAAGTGTTGGAATCATTGGAGAAGAGCCGGACAATACGGAGGCTAGCTAGTAGTAAAAAAAATAATAATCATAATTCCCTGTAAGGTTCAAAAATACCAAGTTGGTCACAGAAACTGGTTTCTGACAGTTTACCTACGACTTCCCTTCGCTCAGTATCCTGTTTGCTGAAGCCCGAATATGAACAAACAATAGACACCGGGTGTGTAGTTGATTTAAATGAGGGTACCACTCAAGGCAGCTCAAAATGGGCGAAGAATTTACCGAACTTGCCACCATAGGGCTGGGCAATATATCGCAATAATATTGACGTTGTAATATGAGACTAGTCATCTTATGGAATTTTGGCTGTTGTAATACTGTGATTTAGCTAAATGCTGTCTTTAGCGTCGCATGACGGTGAAGGAATACGGTTTTCTGAATTTCAGACGTATATGTTTCTAGGTATACTAATCAATGCCACAATATCCCAATTACGAATGATTGTTTCTTGAATATTTCTTGTGTGTAAATATCGGACGAAAAGCACAAATTGACACCCCCAAAACATGGTAAAAATAATTGTAAACATTTTGTTGAATAAGTACAATGTTCTTTGGGGGGACAGATTTGGGTGACCCGGTAAACCAGATGTAGGTGTTTCTAGCGGCACACCTTGTTCCCTCAAACCAAACAGTATTCAGTTACGCCTCGGTACACGAGCACACCCAAGCAGGCACACACAGTGAGCTTCCAAATGTGATCTGGACGCCGAGAGCTCCCGGCAATTTCCGAATAATTGTTGCCGGCTTTCGTGACCCCCCCCCCCCGACTGTAATTTGTGTCATTTTCGACTCTGAAAACTAAATAGGCCGGGTGACGGGCGACCTCCGGGGCAAACGTGTCCTCCAAGGAAGAACATTTTCACATGGGTGTCTGCAAAAGGATCGTAGGTAGCTGTATATGACTCAGTGATGTCGAGCTTACTTATAAAGCCATTAATCCCGGTACATTAGCAAAACACACTTCACGGAGACATCGGTGACCTCACGGAGCCTTAACGTCCACCCAGGCACGGACACACGCTCAGAGGCGCTTCCGGACTTACGATTTGCAGTTTGATGGTCTTGCCATCCAACTCGATGGTGCGGATCTTGAAGTCTACCCCTATGGTGCTAATGTAGCTTTCTGTGTAGGTGTCATCCTGCCAGGAGAGAAATTGGGGTGGGTCAGAAAACAATTCCGTAAATTGTAATTGTAATTTCAAACAAAATGTGAGTTTAAGTACTGCATTATTTAAAAGATTTGATTATTAAAACTATGTTAGGGGGTGGTGGCTGCATTCTATGGCTGTTTAGCGTCACATTTAATAACAAAGAGGTGGCATTTTTGCGAGAGCGAAGGGGCAGAACTACTTACAGCGAAGCGGAGGAGAAGGCAGGACTTTCCCACACCGGAATCTCCAATGAGCAGGAGCTTGAACAGGTAGTCGCTGAAACAGAAAGTCCCCATGTCAGGGCAGGGAGCGGACATATCCCGGCGCGCCGCACGCAACGCCTCCCCGGGCCGGCGGTGCCACAGCTGAGAGCTGACTCACAGATTTTGGCATCAATAACGTAAATAAGAAATTACATTTGTGGAAGAAGGAGGGGGAGGGGTGGGGGTGGGGGTATGAGTGTGTGTGTGTGTGTGTGTGTGTGCGCGCGCGCGCACACCCTGCTCTTAAGCCGAGAGCATAAACATCACGTGGAGCAGGCAGGCAGGCAGACAGGTGTTGTGAATTGGGCAACGAAACTATGTCATAACCCTGGCGTGACCAACAAACTCTTGGGTGCAACTCGAGTGTCGCAATCCCCCGATCCAAGTCCCGATGGAGGATGCAATGCTTTTGTTGGTTTTAGGTTGTGCTAACCAGCTTTAACTTTTGTCTCCCTTCTGACGGATTGTTCCGTTTGTCTCTTTTTCTTGGGTGACTTGAGGTGGTGGGGGCGGCCCACCCCCCCCATCCGAGTGCTGTTGTTTTGAGCGAATGTACATCTACATTATCAAGTTTACTGACCTCAGCAGGCTCTATGTAACGTTTTGAGGATTCACCGGCGGCTGCCGAACTTCGCTGTCTTGCCGGGAAAGGCGGACCCCGCCACCAACAATAACAATAGCAAAGAAAAACCATATGGAGCAGCGCGTACATAACGCAAATACATTAAATGGCTGCTTCTTATGAGGCGTCAGATAAATAAAGTCTCAGATGGGAGAGATTATTTTTTATTTTTTGTGTGTGTGTGTGTGTGTGTCTCACGGATTACCACTTTAAAGAGCGTGATTCAAACTGCAGGCGCAGGTGAAAACGACACAGCACCGCACGGGAACCGACGCGAGCTGAGCTGGGCCGGCGGCGCGCAGCTTCCGGTCTGCACAACAATGGCCGCACAGGTGTGACGTTTCAGCGGCACCGCCGCGAGACCGGGGGCCACGGATCCGGTGACAGGCGCGTGGCTTCTCGTTTCAGCGTCCGCCGCCCCGCGTCTGTTCCCCGCCCCCCGCCGCCGCCACCCACCACCACCACCACCACCACCACCACCACCACCACCGTGTCCGACGGGCGGAAAGTTGACTCCGCGGTGTCGTCGGCGCGGAACCGTTTGAAATTCGCGTCGTGTTATCGTTGTTTGGTTTTTTTTTTTTTTTTTTTACAGACGAAACGACGTAGGTCGGTACCGGCGAGTACGTCGACGTGGGTCAGTCGCAGCCATTAGCGGACGGGTTTCGACGCCGTAAAGAAACCATGGTCCGCGCCCAGTTGGAGGCTGACGAGAAGCGTTGACGTTGAGTGGGAAATACAACGAACCGGTATTAAATAATAATGCCCTACCCGACAACACACACACACACACACGTACACACGCACAATCAGTGGAAACCCGAGACCTCCGAATAAATAAATACACGTGGAAAATAATGTTTACTCACTATTCAGGATTCATTCTTTAACTGTGTGTGTGGGGTTGTTGTGTTTGTTTGTTTTTTTATTCCTCCTGGATCCTCCGCTTCACAATCCGGCAGGAGATGACTTGGAGGTCTGGATGTCCGAGGCACTTGGATGTCGATTTCGGCGTCTTGTTTCGGGGTCTTCCGCCAGCGCAGCGGGGTTTGTTTCCCAACCGAATATGAGCCGGGGAGGGGTATCCGCGTGTCCTCGTCCTGTGCGGGCTTATTTTTCCTCCTTTTCGTCTTTCTTTCGGTGTCTGTTCGTCCCCGACAAGTACAAGATGGCTGCGCAGGTGCGGCAGTGATGTCATGTGACGTGGCACTACACACGTCGAGAAGCGGCGCAGTGGTGGGATTTGTAGTATATTATTATTTGTTATCTATTACATATAATAACGTGTAATAATTGTTATTGTTGTTAATACAAATTAAAAAAAATAACTAAATACTATTATACATTACATATAATACATATGGTTATTATTAATAATAAAATAATGATGAGAATAATTCCATCAATAATTTATTGAATCGTTTTTCATATTTTTTTTACTTATAATACAAAAAAATCCAACATCAAATGTAAGCAATTTTTTTCATTCTTCAAGAGTCAAGATTCAAGATTTTTATTCGTCACATACATATACATACTTTCATACATATATGCAGTGAAATGTAATGCAACGCACGCGGTGATAACACACAATATGTCCTAGGAAAAAAAATTCGAATAGACCGACTCACTGACTCCTAAAACGTAATACAGTAAGTTGAATACTTATAGAATAAAATAAAATACAATAAAAATAAAATGAAATAAAATGGAATAGATAGAGGGAATATGCTTATGTATATACAGATATGTGCATTCTGTGTTTGCTTGTAGTCTACAGTTTACAGTACACGGTATTGTTTACTCATTGGTATACTTCAATGTAGGTTATATGAAGTGATGAATATGTTCATCGCTCCTCAAAGACGACTCCATTCTCAAGATTTCCGTAGCCGAGTGAAGCAGGGGCCCACACGCTTCCTCTGCGTCGTGGGGACATGGCAACGACTTTATTACGAGCCCCCTGCCTATGCATCGGGCTGGTGGGGTCGTGCGACTAGTATGGCAGGTGTTTCATCTGCCTGGGAGCGGAGCTCTCACTGGGCTCACGGAACCGCCGCTGTGCGAGGCCTACCGTACGGGAATACGTGACGGAACGCGCGCCGCTGGACCAGGCCGTTGCGGGACGAGGAGACCGCCTCTGTTCCTTCCCACTGACGGGGACGACAATGACGCCCTCAGCGTAGACGAAGGGGACACCTTCTCCCGGCCTCCATCTTCGCCCAGGTATATCACCTTTTTTTCCAGCGCCATTGGCCATTGAGGTGGAATTGATGGTAGGGGGCAGTGTATGCACGTCTGGAGTGGGTGACTGAGTCTATGACTCCTTCCATGCCCTCTTTCGACCACTACTCTTTTGGGTGCACTGTGTCGATTATGCACATTCAAGTACTTTTTTCTGTTTTATATTACTATGTCCGCTAAAAACTCATTGACAGTGATCTCCTACGACCCTGATGCACTCGTGGATATAAAAAAATCCTGAAAGAACAACTTTGGGACTTTTCATCTGCGGATCCGGAGTGGCTGCCGGAGATTTTACGCACCAACACTCTCAACCAGGAAAACAACAACAACAACAACAATAATGGAGCCGCTGTTCCACGGGTGCGCCCACGGAGGAAGCACCACGGTAAACGAGGCGGCATTTGGGTCAGAATGAGGACGCAACCTTACCGTCCACATCTGCCAAGCATCCTTCTTGCCAATATCCAGTCCTTTGAGAACAACATGGATGACCTTCGAAGGAGGATTACTTTCCAACGGGATAAAAGAAACTGTTGCGTTCTCTGCCTGACGGAGACATGGCTGAGGCCGTCCAGACGAGTCCTTCTCCGTGTTCCACGCTGACAGGTCGGAGGAGTCGGGGAAGTACAAGGGTGGAAGCGTCTGCCTCATGATAAACAACCGCCGGTGTAACCCCAACAACACCAAGCCACTCTCCCGCTCCTGCTCGCGGAACCTGGAACAGCTGACCATCTCATGCCGTCCATTCTACCTCCCCCCAGGAATTCAGCAGGGTCATCATCACAGGAGTTTATATTCCACTGCAAGTGGACTGTTCTTCCCTGGCCGAGCTGGTGGTCCCGTCCTGCTTCAAGAGGTCCACCGGCGTCCCTGTCCCGAAGATCGCATCTCCTGCCTGCTTGAATGACAACCGTCCAGAGGCCCTCACCTCAGTAGTCATGAAGTTCTTCGAGAGGCTGATCAAGGATTGCATCTGCGCCTCCCTCTCCTGCACCTTGGACCCGCTGGCAGTTCGCGTACTGGCCGAACAGATCCACGGACGACGCGGTATCCCAGGTACTGCATACTACGCTGACGCAACTTGATGGATGGAAGGGTTGCTATGTGAGATTGATGCTCATCGACTATAGTTCAGCTTTCAATACCATAGTCCCCACCAGACTGGCTTTCAAGGTGCGGGAGCTAGGACTGAACACTCTGCTGTGTGCCTGGATCCTGGACTTCCTCACAGCCAGGCCCCCTGGTGGTTAGGGTGGGGAGGCACATGTCCAGCTCCCTCACCCTGAACACAGGATCCCCCCAGGGCTGCATCCTCAGCCCGCTACTGTACTCACTGTACACACATGACTGTGTGGCCAGGTCCAGCTCCAACACCATCATCAAAGTTTGCTGATGACACCGTTGTCGTGGGCCTGATCACCGACTTCGACGAGAAGGCCTACCGCGAGGAGGTGGCTGACCTGTCACTCTTGTGCCAGGACAACAGCCTCCTCCTGAATGTCAGTAAAACTCAGGAGTTGATTGTGGACTTGTGTGTGGAGGGGATTACAACTGAGGACGCACGCGCCGTTGGTGATTAATGGGACTTCTGTCGACAGCTTCAAGTACCTTGGCGTCCACATCACGGAAGACTTCACATGGACAATTCACACAGACACTCTGGTGAGAAAGGCGAGGCAGTGTCTCCACCACCTCAGGCAGCTGAAGAAATTCAGGGTCTCGGTGAAGATCCTCAAGTCCTTCTACTCTGGCGCAGTGTAGAGCATTCTGACAGGCAACACCGTTGCCTGGTTTGGGAACTGTACTGCTCAGGACAGGCGGGATCTGCAGAGGGTGGTGCATTCAGCCGAACGTACCACTGGAACTAACCTCCCCTCCCTGCAGGACTTATATACCGGGAGGTGTAGTAGCAGAGCCTGCAGGATCATGAAGGATCCTCACCACCCCAACAACGGACTGTTCCAGCTGCTGCGGTCGGGCAAGCGCCTCGGCAGTCACACAGTGAGGACAGAGAGACTGAGACAGAGACATCCTGCAAGCCACGTGTCAAACTCCAAGGCCCGTGGGCCGAATCTGGCCCGCCACGTCATTTTATGTGGCCCGGGAGAGCTTTGAAGGCATATGATTGTCTGAAAATAAAAGTCTATGCTGCTTTATGGGGTACAGTGACCACAAACTACATCTCCCACAATGCATGTCGATTTTGTGAACCGCGAAATGACGGCATCCTGCCGCTAGATTGCAGTGTTTCGATATCGGCATTTAACTAAAGCGGTTTTCTAACAAGTGATGGAGTTGAAAAAGATCTACAAATAATCCCAAAATGTCCAACGAGAGAAAAATTGATGCAGAGGGAGAGCAATTTAATGAAAGATGGGAGAGCCAATACATGTTTTTGCTTCAAGGAGGAAAAACCGGTATGTCTTCTGCATTACGAGGCAGTGTCGGTGAGGAAGGAACACAATTCACGTCGGCCTTTTGACACCAAACACGGAGCCAAGTAGGCTTAATTTAGCCTCCAAGGAAAACATCAGAATGTCCAAGAATTAAAAGGCAGACTGCAATCGCAGCAGAATGTGTTTACAAAAGCTACAGCCAAAAAAGGATGCAGTAGTAAAAGCTAGCTTTAGCCCGGCTGAAGAAATTGCCCCAGCTTCCAAGTGTATTTCAGGGGGTGCATTTTTGAAGCGGTGCGTGCTAAAAGGTATGTGAAAGGTGTGCCCCGACCAGATACAGACTTTTAAAAACGTCAGTGTGTCAAGAAACACCATCGCAGACCGAGTTAAGGAACTAGCAGGCGATCTGACGACACAGCTGGCCGAAGAGACACGCGATTATCTGGCTTTTTCATTAAGCTGTTGATGAAAGCACAGACAACACGGATACAGCGCATCTGTCCATTTTTATAAGAGGCGTGAAGGCAGACTTCACTGTCAGTGAAGAGCTCTTGGATCTAGCTGTGCATGGGACGACAACGGAGAGGGACATTTTTGTTGCGGTGGAGAGGTCTGTAAGTAAAACGAAATTACCCTGGGAAAAGTTGGTGGTGCTGACTAATGTTTACTGTCACTATCAAAACCATGTCACACTAGTTGGACGTATGCCCTCTGCAAAGCTGTCTGCAGCCATTTGTTTTTGTAGAATGCCACATCTGTCACACATGTTCTTAGCAGCTCACAATTATTTGTTGTACCGTAATTCGGCCCTTCTCAACTATGACAAAAAAAATGTTTGAACAAAGTCGATGAAATAACTTGTGTTTGATATTTGTCTTTGTTATTCACTTGAAAAGTTTGATCTTTGATTGGTGGAGTAATGTGGGTTTCTTAACCTGATAAAGGGAAGGGATTTATTTATGTTTTAATAACACAGAGCAATGTGCTTACATATATTTTTACATTTATGGAAATGCACGTACAATATTTGTACACTTGAATATATAATAATCAAATGCAGAGACAGTTATTGAACAATATGTTAAGGAGTAGTTATATTTATACAGTCTTACAGTTACAACCGGCCCTTTGAGGGCGACCATCATGCTGATGTGGCCCGGGGTGAAAATGAGTTTGACACCCCTGCTGCAAGCCATAAGGACTGTCAATGCTGAACTCACCAGTCCTCACTGGGACACTCACATACAGTAGGCCCCACCGCCTTACTGTACAGTATGTAGCATACTGTACTGCATAATGTATCACTGTACTGGGTTTCTGCATACTGTGCTGTATTGCTGTTCTGTTTGGTGTAACTGTTTTGCTGTGTTGTACTTTTGTATACTGTACCGTATATCTCCGCACACACTCTCTTACTTCATTCACATGCCACTTTACTGCACATATCTGTCTATACAAATAGCCTACCCATATACATAAGTCTATTCCCTTTATTTCTTTTTTGTACCCCCATTCAGTATTACCTTTTTGAGTCTTATTTAATTTAATTTAATATTATTCTATTTACTGACTGCATTACGTTTTAGGAATCAGTTAGTTCAGTTAGTTAGTTAGGTAGTCATTAGGTTAGCTATTGTGTTCAGTTATAACTTATTGTGCATAAACTCCGGGTGCGTTGCAATGGCATTTCACCGCATATATGTATGAACGTATGTATATGTATGTGACAAATAAACCTCTTGAATACTACAGGGGTTCCTGCCCCTGGCGGGGCCCATGCCCCGGTCTCATCCTACTTGCCTTTCACATGGAACGTAATGGAATTCGAGGCTCAGAGGACGGGCACACCAGGTCTTGAGAAGACGCTGGCGCATCACCTCGCCCCAACCTCGGTGGGTTCTTGTGCATCCAAGAAACCAAGGACCAAAGATTCACTGCCTGGCAGGCTGACAGGACATCGGTCCATGCAACCCAGGCTGCGGTGGCGATGTCGAGCGTGGCGATCCTGGCGGTCTGGATCTCTCACCTGACGACCGGCAGGGAGGCGCTGACGGCTTCCGAGGAAGGGGAGGTGTCTAAGGCTTCCGCTGCCATTCTCCACCTTTCCAGGTGCAGGCTGCAGGAATGGAGGGAACCGAGTCTGTCTAGGTGATGAGTTTGGGTTTTTTTTTGCCAAGTTTTACCGTTTTATGTTGCTTTATGCTGTCTCCTCTACTGTTTTTTTCTCAATCACACTGGAAACACGACACGCCCCTTTTCCGGTGTGTTTGTGACATCAAACGTGATGCATCAGAAAAATGGCATTTCTCCTGCCAATGGGAAAGGTTTCAATCGTGTATCTTAGCGGGTTTAAAAAATCCAGGTTAACCCGCTAATTTGGGTGTAAAAATGGTATTGGGGAATATTTTCTTTCACAGGCCATTCATATTTTTGACGTGTTGCCTGCGTTTAGTGACTAACAATCTCTCTATGGATACAGTGTGTGTAGTTGCTGTAGTTGCTTCCTTTTGGCCCTTCAGTGGGGCGCAATGGATTGCCTGGATTGCGGTGTGGCTGGACTACGTTCACTGCTGTCTTTGGCTGCTTCAGCCTGCACCATGGATCATTATGCGCTTGGGGCATTTTCAGGTCCAGCAGGGAGTGGCGTATCGGGGCTCTCCGCACCTAGTATATGAATGAGAGTGTAGCCACTAAGGGGCAGAGCCTTCTGACATGGAGCGAGAGATCTATGAAGGCGTAGCCCCTTAGGGTTTTATACCCCACTGGACCCCCATCGGTCTTGCTGAATTGGTTTCAGAGGATAAAGGGAGCACTTTGGGGGTTTATATTGGCTATGCTGTTCCACCCTGATTGGATGAAGCGAGTGGAGGTTTTTTCTAAAGCGTTTTCTAATGATGATTCATAGAACTGTAGCTACAAAGCTACAGTAACTCATGTTAGAAGTGATAGGAACCAACATTTTAATAAGGCCTCAGGAGAAAAATAGTAAATCTGTCCTTTAAGAAATGTACAATGTTGTAAGTTAATTAACTAAAATATAATTTAGTTAATTAATAGTATTAGTATTACAATTATATAGTGTCTATATATATTTAGATATCTTGAATCTATATATCTCGATCAGCCACAACATTTAAACCATCTGCCCAATATTGTGTAGGTTCCCCTCCTGCTACCAGACAGCTCTCACCCATCGAGGAATGGACTCCACAAGACCTCTGAAGGTGTTCTGTGGTATCTTGCACCAAGACGTTAGCAGCAGATCCTTTAAGTCTTGTTAGCTGAGAGGTGGGGCCCCCATGGATCAGGCTTGTTGTTCCAGCCCATCCCACAGACGCTCAATCGGACTGAGATCTGGGGAATTTTGAGGTCAAGTCAACACCTCGAACTCTTTGTCATATTTCTCACACCATTCCTGAACAATTTTCGCAGTGTGGTTGCGCACATTATCCTGCTGAAAGGGTCCACTGCTATCAGGGAATAACGTTGCCATGAAGGGGTATTCTTGGTCCGCAACAATTTTTCGGTAGGTGGTACGTGTCAAAGTAACATCCAGGTGAATGCCAGGACACAAGGTTTCCCAACAGAACATTGCCCAGAGCATCACACTGCCTCTGCCGGCTTGTCTTCTTCCCGTAGTGCATCCTGGTCCCGTCTCTTCCCCAGGTGAACGACGCACACGCATCCGGCCATCCACATGATGTAGAAGAAAATGTAATTCATCAAACCAGGCCACCTTCTTCCATTGCTCCATGGTTCAGTTCTAAGGCTCACACTCACATTGTAGGCGCTTTCGGTGGTGGACACGGCAAGGGAAGTCAAGTTTATTTATATAGCACATTTTAACAAGTGCAAAGAAACACATTATAGAATGCATAAAGTAAAGAAATAGAATACATAGAATGCATAAAAGTTACAGTGCAGTGCAAGAAATTAAGCAAAGAAACCTTGGTTTACTCTTTGTTAACAATTATTTAACCTATTCCCTGAATAGCCCTTAACCTTGTCAAGGCGATATCCTATCACTGGAAAACTGGTCTCCAGAGTGCCCATGCTGAGGGGTGGGCACTCTGACCAGTCTGCGGCTACACAGCCACATACATGGCTTTGTGTTTTCACACCTTTCTATCATAGCCAGCATTCATTTTTTAAGCAATATGTGCTACCGGATCGGACCAGACGGGCTAGACTTCGCTCGCCACGCGCATCCATGAGCCTTGGGCGCCCATGACCCTGTCGCCGGTTGACCGGTCGTTGTTTCTTGGACCACTTTCGGTACCCACAAGACCTGTCGTTTTGGAGATGCTCTGATCCAGTCGTCTAGCCATCACAATTTGGCCTTCATCAAAGTCACTCAGATCATTACGCTTGCCAATTTTTCCTGCTTCCAACACATCAACTTCAAGAATGGACTGTTCACTTGCTGCCCAATATATCCCACCCCTTGACAGATGCCATTGGAACAAGATAATCAATGTGATTCACTTCACCTGTCAGTGGTTTTAATGTTGTGGCTGATCAGTGTATTTTAGTAATAACAATATATAAATATAGCTGCAGCTAGAAATACAATGGGTCCAGTTTAGTTGTGTTAGATACGTATTACAGTTTTCCAGATTTCCGTTATGCTGGAGTCAGACAACATGAATTCAGCCCGATTTTGACCCGATTGTGTCGTGGCTGACAAATTTCAAGCGTCGGGCCAAATATTAATATCGGGAACAACGAACGGGCATCTTTAGTGTAAACTTTGATTCACCTCACCTCAGCAGACGGCCAAATGTTGTAATAATACACCCAATGAGTCATTTCGCCAAGTGCCGTGTTTGCCATCTTTGTTTACACTTGCTCCCAACCACGCACGAGTAACGTGAAGCACCGTGTCGTAAAATATTGGCGTAAGCAGTTCTGGCAGAATGTGACACTTGGCAAAATTACTCATTGGATGGATTATTACAAAATTTGGTAGTTCGCTACCGCACAGCAGCAACATAAGGTGAGTTTTATTAAAGTTTACAGATTACATTTTGTAACAAATGTATACAGTGAGCGCTATGCCAAACGCTATGCCATTACATCCCTAATTGCTGGTTCCTGGATTGTTCCTGGATCATGCAGTGCAGAAACAAAAGAAAGGGACGGTTCCCCCAAATGTTCTTAGAACTTCCTGCGGTGCAAAGACGTCTTCTGTGACCAATTAAAGTTTTCGCGGTTTTGTAAAACGCAGCACGAGTTACAGTTTTCCGAGTTTCCTCTAAACACAGCGTCGGCTGAAGTTCAAGTTGTAGTAGTAGTTGGCCCAAGTTGTCTGTCTACATATCGCAAGTCAATGCAAATGATTTGCAAGAGACAGAGCTTGGACTTATATAACTTCAAATGATGATGTAACAAAGCTGGCTGCTCCTGAAACTTATCAAATCACTTCAACGTTCTTCTATTTACAGGAGAATTACGACAGTTTTTCACAAATTTCTGCACTAAATGTATCTGATGTAATCTGAAACATCCCAGTTCTAAGGAGACCTCAAAGATGTCTGTGCGTACTGCGATTGTCATGTTCCAGATACTTTTAGCCCGAAGAACACTGAGAAGATTAAAAATAAATTATTGCAGGGTGGACCCCTAATAATCATATAATTTTGTATTGTGTGTTTGAAAAAACAGAGAAACATACGGTACAGTAATTACCAGAGACAGGTATAAATGGGCTAACGGGGCTAAGCCCTCCCAATATTTAAAAGATCACAAGATCTTTGAGAAAAATCACAAAATCTACGGGTCTTCGACCTCTCTGGGGGCTGGGGGGTCTTCTGTGGCTGCAGAGCTTGGCACTCAGGGCTTTCCTGCGGCTGTGGGCTGTCTATACAGCCACGGGACTCAGGGTGGCTTCGGGGCCTTTTCCGCTGCTTGGTGGCGCTATGATATAATACCAACCTCATACACCAGAACCAATTGGGACAAGTCCCGTACACTCACCGGTGGACACATCACACATCACACACACACACACACACACGCTCCCACCAGCACCTGGTTTGAACGCAACCCTTCCTCCCTCATTTACTGCCATATCCATCACAGGAAGAGGCCACGTGCCCCATTGCTGTTCCAGTTTTCCTGGTCTTAATCTGTTTTGTAGATACATGTTTTACCCCTTTACCCCATGCTTTACCCCTTTCTCGCTAGAAAGCTCTCTCCGTGACTTAAGTTGACTCAGGGACAAATCTGGAAAACAAGGGCTTTAATGAAGGGCCCCATCCCTGTAATTGTAAAATAACGCTGGTAATAGTTTCTGGCTGAGCAATATCTGGTTCTGGTACAGGGCTTCCTAGCACAGTACCTGTCTCTGTCCTGCCTTCGCTGTCTCCTGGTCTTCCTTGCTCTGACCTCTTCAGCTTCCTCTGCCCCAGGCACCTTGTCATCTGCAAGGGGAAGTTCATTCCAACACGGCTCTGGCTTCCTGTGTCGGAGCGGTCACCAGACCTGGTCACTGCTACCTTATCCTGACACCGGCTGTGTAGTGTTCGGTGCGCCGAGTGGCACTGATTTCTCGTAGGACTGGAAGGTCTCTGCCTAACACCACCTGGTATGGAAGTTGGTCCATTATACTTACAAAGGTGGGTAGGAGGGTGGGAGAAAAATAGGAAGCAGAGGCAGGAAGCATCTGAAGTCTGATGGTGCAGATTTATTTACAGGTGCAGAATACAAAACCAGTATCAAAATAAGAAAAATAAAACAAAGCCGCTCACACTTTCATTTCCAAACTACTTCTACTTCCAACTACCAGCACACTAATGGCATGCCTTTCAACAGCAGGTCCAAACCTTCCTCCCTGCATGGAAGCATTCTGCAAAAAAATGGAAAAGCAATCTCTCCAGCCAATCACCTCTGGGCTTCACCTTCCTCACTACAGGGGTGAGCTCTATAAAAAAATTTAAAGAAATAAGAAATACATAAATTACATAGTGACAAAGACCCTCCATTTGGATAAATGCAGTCCATTGGTTGAATAAATTAAGCGGCGCGGTCATGCAGAATGCTGCAGAGTCAGGGTTTTGACTCATTTCAGCCCGTGTGTCCGGCTGCAGCTTGACCGAATGATTCCACACTCATTCGTATCGATTCATTCACAATGAACGTTTCATTCGCGAGTGGATCGAAGTGGACGAGAAGTAGCAGAATTCAGATTAAAGTGGCGAGCATGAGCATCAATATGAACAAGTTGGAGTACTTACTCAAAAATCCAGTTCCTTGTTTGATAAATATAAAACATCAGAAAAAAGCAGGAAAGCAGTCTTAATCACATTGGGAAATAAATATCGCCTGTCAGGCGAGTTTGACAAAGGTTCCATCTCTCCAGTGACACAATGAGCTGGTAGCAAAAACAGACACTCTCTAGGATGTGAGTTGTATTAAATGTTTTGGAGGACACATGACCATTACATCAAGGTCTATTTCTCCACTTAGTTGAGCCAGTTAGCCGACCACCTGTCAGACACACAGGTGGCTCAGTATAGTCATAGACCAACCATTTTGTACCAAAACCAGAGAGCATTTTGGGCCTTACATGTGTGCACTTGGAGATGTAATTCTGGGATAGTGAGTTTTATAGTTTCACTGCTGTAACATTTAGAGGCTCTGAAATGTGATTCTGCAGTGTGAGTTATTGACAGATATTCCCATCTAATATCAGCACCAGCCCCCACTGATAATCACCATGATAAATATAACGATTTTTTTCAAAGGTATTCTATAGTAGATGTTATTGTAATGTCACGTCACATTTTCATACGGGTTAAATGGGGACCTCTTTTATAAACAGTGAGGACATCGGGATAAGAAGTAGAAAGCACAATTAAAATGTACACACTGCTATTGACCTTCCATTTGGAAAAATAAAGCTATTCTGTTCTTTGCAGGGGCACGGGATGTCGATTTGGATAATTCAAACCGAAAAGCATCGTATATCCACGAGAAACTCAGAACCTTTCAGTCACCTCTCTCCCATCACCCATCAATCCCCCTCAACTGCTGAGCCACTGTTGATGAAAAGCAGATAGTTGTCCTCTTCAAGGTTTTCCTCCAGATCCCGGTTGGCTGCAGGTGGAGCGCAAGAGGGCGCAGGCATGTAGACGTTCCCCGCAGCGGTTTCCTCCATCTCCGAGGCGCAGCTGTGGCCCACGTCCTGGCAGGCCGCGGCCTCCAGGCCCTGGTTGATGTAGTATGCCTCCTCGCTCGCCTCCAGAGGCGGCAGCACGGACAGGAGGCCCTTCAGGGTCTCGCCCAGCGCCGCAAAGCCAGGCCTCTTGTTCGGATCCTTGCTCCAGCAGGTGCACATCACCTCATAGCTGATTGTTTTTTTTGGGGGGGGGTTTAACAAAAGCGCAGCGAAGAAGGGAAAAAAACAAGACGGGAGACAGAAGCATTAATGGAAGAGCAGAGAGTAGTCACATGCAGTGAGAACACGAGTCTAATTCCATGGACAAAGTTACCATTGTCTCTCGCTCTCGCTCTCTCGCTCTCTCTCTCTCTCTCTCTCTCTCTCTCTCTCTCTCTCTCTCTCTCGCTCTCTCTCGCTCTCTCTCTCTCTCTCTCTCTCTCTCTCTCTCTCTCTCTCTCTCTCTCTCTCTCTCTCTCTCTCTCTCTGGAAAGTGTCCGTTACAACTCGCTTGCGCTGAAAAGGCTTACATTGATTCAATTAGTACAAAGCCACAGAGGCGGCGATGCAGCCAGCCGATAAATATTCTTCGGGAAATGCGACAGAAAACTCTGAGGCCATTATTATGGCCTCTATCAACCGGGCAAGCTGAACCAACGCATTTATAGGAGGAGGAGTTCTGACCCGGCATACATTCAAAACAAGTAGTTTGCTCTGTTTTATTTGGGCATTATTTGTTTTGCAGGTTTGAGAAACTCACAGTTCAGAGCCGCAGTCCTCCGGTTGTTTGAGCCGTTGACCCGTCATCAGCAGGTCTAACAGCTCGTGGTTTTGGACTCCAGGATACGGAGTCCTCCCCCTGGACACAATCTCCCACATAGTCACTCCAAAGGCCCACTGAAAGAAGTAGGATAACCCGATCAGAGGTCCGGTCACAGCTTCTCAGCGGGTGCCATAGGGCGGTGTTTCCGCAACCCGTTCTCGTTCAGTGGTTGGAAAACACGGCTTTAGAAAACCGGAGCTTACCACGTCGCTCTTGGTGGAGTACTTGGACTCAGAGAGGCTCTCCATAGCCATCCATTTGACAGGCACACGGGCCGTCTCTTTTTGACGGTAGTAATCGCTGCTTTCGACATTTTTGGACAGCCCAAAGTCGGCCACACACACTCGGAGGTTGTCCCCGAGCCTGTGAAAGACACATCTAGGTCAACGCGTCAAGCCATTAACGAAGTCTCTCCGCTCTCCAGAGGTGTTCAACTGTACGGTGAGCGTAAACATTTTTCCTTTGATTGTTAACATTATTCCAGGTGATCCGATTCACGGCAGATTTTTATTTCTGACCGGGCCACAGTGAGATCAAAGATCAAAAAGAGGATTCTGATCAACTATTGTCAACCGCATTTAAAGCACAATGCAGCACAGTGCATCTCAAAGACGGCGTGCGGCTTTCCTCACTTGACAAGACATGGTTGAATACAAATGACCTCAGACAGAGATGCAGTCTTATCCAAAACAAGGAGGTCTTTAAGTTTTTTTTTTTTTTTTTTTTTTTTGTTTTTTTACACGCACGCCCGCCCGCCTGCTTCTTTTAGCATTTGCCGCCTTCCAGACTCACATGCAGTTGCGGGCTGCCAGATCTCGGTGCAGAAAGCCGTGAGAGCTCAGGTAGTCCATTCCTGCTGCAATGTCAACCATGAAGCGTAGGAGGCTCTGGAGAGGCACAAACTGGCAGAGAGGAAGCCTACTGTATGGGTGCTCTCTGTGATACAATCCGTGATACATTTTTAGGCTATTAGATGGAGGAGCATGAACCTACAAATACCTTTAAAAATTGGGAGTGTGATTATATTCATTACAATTTCAAAGGCTGACACTGAGTGGCCTCCTAGACTAGTGCCTAAAGTGGCGTGGAAATAAGATCATCGGGGTGGGGTAGATTCCGCTAAGTCCCAGAAGTCCCGGAATTCCATTCGAAGTGGCAACATTTTTGTATTATGTTTTTAGACATCCAGTTTATCTTAGACTCCAAAACAAAGTGTGGATGTGTGCACAAGTCTTTTGTGTCCGTTTCCGTGTCTGTAAGTGTAGGCGGTTTTCCTAGCGGTACTGTCTGCAATGAATTAGAAAAATATAGCTATCTCTCGAGTTTCCAACCCCATAGTCAAGAGAACAATTTATTGCTTTGACTGTGTGCCACAATGGGTTTTTTTCAATGTTATTTTATCCCCAAAATGTGTCCTACCATGGGAATATCCCCGTAGCGCGTCGCGATGATAAAGCGACGCAGATCTCCATGCTTCATGAATGGCAGGATCACCAGGGGCATGGGGAGATGAGTGAGAGAATCCCCTCTCTCCAAAGTGACCCCTTCAGGACACACACACACACACACACACACACACACACACACACACACACACACACACACACACACACACACACACACACACACACACACACACGCACACACGCACACACACACACGCACACACACACACACACACACACACACACACACACACACACACCTTTTAGATTAACAGATGAAATCCTTGATAAACATTTTTAATGTTTAAGGCCTTGGTGGAAAACTGGTGAACCTGTCCTTTAAGGCTAATATTGTGCACATAGTCGGCGATGGTTGCAGTGAAAGATCATACCAAGTAGCCTGATGACATTTTCATGATCAAAGCTCCTCATGATCTCAGCCTCTCTCAAAAATTCATGCAGATCCTCCTGGGTGTAGATTCCAACTGGAGGCATCGGGATGAAAAACAGAAGCATAAAATAATTATCTTATGTACAAAGGCAAAAATCTAGTGACCGTGAGCATCACGGTGAAGAGCTTTCACTGGAGGCGCACCTCGGATGGTCTTCACCGCAACTCTGATGTCAACGTTCTCCTCTGAAGTGAAGATACCCTCATACACTGAGCCGAACTCACCTTCAGGCGAAAAAAGAAGGAAAGGACAGAACGCTGAATTACGACAATAAATCTCCATCGGAATATCCCGCATGAAGTGCATTGATTCCACCATTAAAAATGCTCAGTGTGTATGGCATCAATAAGCGTTCTGGGCGCTTGAAAGACTTGACATTTGGTTGAAAAGTGAAAGCGCATTTGTCGGGACGAGTTAGTATAGCCATTGTTTGAATGCATTTTCAATTACTAAGTTTCACTATTATTGTGGTTTTGATAGTTTTATGGCAATGCTAGAAATGTTAAATTCAATAATATTATTTTTGATCAAAGTCATCTACAGTATGCTGCCTGAGTGTGGTGCTCGTCAGGGTAAATGAGCACTAAACGTATCCAGACTCATTTTCAACCAGAATTAGACGTAGCCGGTCATCTACCTGACGTCTAACGCTCACAGGGTTTCTTCATATGAAATCAAAAGTGGGGCTGGCCCTGGTGGACTCACCTTTGCCCAGCTCCTTGCCCAGGGTCAGTTGGCGGCGCTCGACCAGCGCCTCCTTCAGATTCTCCAGCAACCTGCTGCTGTGCGGCCCCAGCAACTGAACTACCCATTCCACACCTGAAGAACAATAAGTAAGAATGAGGCGGAACACGCTTCTAATCAAAAGGGCAAATATAAAAGTCTGACAGCTGTGCCATGGAAGCTCAATGAGGGAAAATATATAGAAGCACAAAAGTAGTTTAAATAAATGGATAAATGATAGTCAAATATATAAACAATTTATAGTCTCTGTGGTCATTTTGGATCGCACACTAAATATCAGGAATTTCTTTGACACTCACCATTTCCCCCCTCGGCCCTGGAGTCCGGCCCTGGCTCCGGCTCCTCTGCACGCCGGAAAGCCATTCCGGGGTTGATGGGCACAAGCTCAATCATTGGGTCAAACCTGCGCGGAAGAAACCAGCGTGTCCCGTGAGAGCTCAGCGGGTGTGCCGTGAAACATGTCATGAATCACTTCGAAAAAGATGGAACGGAAAAATCGCTTTTGCGCGCTGCAAGACGAAAATTGCAAGGCTGTAGAAATTCAAGATTCAAGATTCAAAAGGTTATTCGTCACATACATGTACATAAGCTCATACATATATAATATATGCAGTGAAATGTTATGACACCCGGTGAATTCATCTCATATATCAATTTCAGCGTTTCAGTTTCATGACGTAGGCATGGTAGGCATTTTAATAAGAGAAAGACGAATTGGTCCAAAAAAACATTATTAAAATGTATCGCTTAACCAATGGTATCAAAGTCGACGTATTTGTATTCGTACCAATGAAAATAACTCCACTTATGGAGTGATTCGTTTTGTTGCTAGTTGTTGTCCAAAGCATGAATTGAGCCATTGAGTACTTTTTGATGGGTATCACAAAATTAGTCACAAAAAAAAAAAGTCTGTTGGACTCTCTTGAATGAGAATGCAAGCGGGAGACGGAGTACGCCGGACGGTACCATGAAAGTACCAGGATGATGTACTGCATCCGGTGAAACACCGTAGGATGCAAACACTGCACACTACGCTGGCTGCAGCTTTATGACGACGTAACATGTCAGAGAAGCCATTGTTCTTTTTCGGCACATACTAAATTAGACTGGACGACAGTTCCGAGGTGTAGTAAGTAGTGAATATTGGGGTTACGTGTTTTTGGAGTAGTGACGGTGCAGGGAGCACGCAGTGGAGAAGATTATAACCAGGAAGAGCAGGCCTGCCATTGCGACGACCAGACCCAGCCATGGGAGTGGCTTTCTGTCTGCCCGCGGAGCTGGGACCATTTGAGCAACTGAGATCTCCTGGACAGGGGCCGCCGTGAGTATCATAGGGATGTTCCCTGAAAGAAACAGAAGCATTCAAGCACACATGACGTTCCCAATATGCACAGGTGACATGCACATGCATGTGCATGCATATAAGCAATAACGGTCTGTTTTTTTTTTACTGTTTCAGTCTTCCTGGTGGGATTGCGGTAGTTTTAAAACTGCGTTAGTTTCGCTTTTTCGTGTGGCATTAAAATCAGGAATACACTACATTTATTTTATTAAAATACATATATTTTGAAAAACACAATTTTTTTAAATACTTGATCACCCATAATTATCTGAGAAAATTTGGCCTGAGATTTGGTTCTCTTTGGTTTTCTTTAAAGCAACACTATGTGACTTTTTTACCTTAAAATAACAACTTCAAAATCATTTGATGGTACACTGACCTCTTTCATTTCCACTACACCCCTGAACACCTGTTCTTGTAATATGTAATTTTGGGGTTAGGGTACGGAACCGCTGGAAAAGTGCATGAAGCTTTACGGGAATAGGTAAATTCCTTGATGTTTGGCTCCGGTCATTTCTGGTTTTTTGCCTGGTAAAATTTATAAAGTAAAAAAAAAAAAAAAAAAAAAAAGATAAATGTTAAACTTGCCGGTCGAAATGTCCGTAATGATGCTCATACAAAACGTAGCTGCTCCACCTCCCCAATGGTGTGGGCGAGATGGGTTAGTGGTGTGCCCGGCATCCACACCTCAGCTGCCGCGGCCCTCACTTTCATTGCGCCACGGCCCTCACTTTTTTATTGAGCTACGGGGCACATCTGGTACCAACACAGGAAGCAGGGGGCCGGCCCACGGCCGTGGACTGAGTGCTCGCTGAAGCGACGAGGTCTGTGCAGGGTGCTGTAAACTATGTGTACATTATATTTGTCTTCGTAGCATAGACTATTATTTAAACGTGACCGATAAGGTTGAAATTTGTCCAGTAAAATAAATTAATTTCGGACACCGTTTCGCAACAGTGGTGTACATGCAATTGCATTCAGAAACTGTAGGGGCGCCAAATCCCAAATACCAAAAGTTACATAGTGCTGCCTTGAAGGATAGGATTGTTGTTTTAAATGTTGGTTACTCATATTCAGAACCGTCTACTAATTTCTACTTTTTTGCAATTGTACATCATACAGGACATCCGAAGCGTAACGGTGGCAACAGCACGTTGCAGTAGGAAGTAACGCAATGTTTCTAGTCTCTTGCGAATATAAGTAAGTAACTTTATAGCACCTTTCAAGAGATAGACGTCACAAAGTGCTAGTCTAAACAAAGCTGCTTGAGCTGCTTTTTAAAGGTGTTCAGTGTCCACAGATCTAAAGTCCAAAGGGAGAGAGTTCCGAAGTGTAGGAGCTGAGTTCAGAGTCCTTTACTTTTAAGCCTTGATCGCAGAACAACCAGCAAAACCTGATCAGAGGACGCTTGAAACCTATTGGTGACATACAGCAGGGCTGCAGTAGATCTCTAATGTAGGCAGGTGCCTGACCATGCAGAGCACTTAGTAATCACAATTACTTTTGAAGAGTCAAGAGTTTAGCGGCAGCATTTTGGACCACTTGTGAACGATTAGGGGAAGTTTTGCTGAGGCAGGTGAATAGGGAGTTACAATAGTCAAAAAGGGACGATTTAAAGGCGTGAATTAACATTTCCATCTCCGCTTGAGACACAGTGGTCCTGAGCTCTGCAATGTTTCTCAGCTGGGCGAATCAAATACTTGACGTGTTATTCCTGAGTCAGAGCCTGGTCCACAGTGACACCTAGATTTCTTATGGATCATTTAACCAGCGTGGCAAGATACCCAAGAACGTTGTTAATCTTAGCGACAGGACTAGGAGGGTCACAAATAAACATTGCTGTTTTTTCTGCATTAAGCTGAAATGATCTGACATGCAGTTTTATTTTATAGCGTTCAGGCAGTCATTTGAAACTGACAATTAAGCTATGTTTTGAGGTTTAAAAGAGACGTCTAATTGAATATAATTCAAAATGCCTCATTATCTGTCCCAGGGGAAGCACATACAAGGCAAACCGAATAGGACCGAGGACTGAGCCTTGAGGCGCACCACAAAGCAGAGTTTCAGATGAGGAGGCAAAGCTGCCAACAGAAACTGCGAAAACTCCTATCAGAGAAGTAGGAGGAAAACCACCGCAGGGTTGACCCAGAGATACCCACGCACTGCCCAAGTCTCTCTACCGAGAAAAGCTGCACTGAGATCCAACAGCACTAACACCGAACATTCTCCTGCATCACCATGCATCAAAATATCAGTCTGATATTCAACCAGACTGTAAGCAGACTGAAACTTATCGAGAATATTATGCTCATCTTAATGTGGTTGTGAGCTGCGTACCAACCACTTTTTCAAATATTTTGGCTACAAAAGGCAACTTAGAGATGGGCCTGTAATTTTGGGGTGGGGAAGGATCGCGGTTCAATTTTTTGAGAAGTGGTTGAATTACAGCTTGTTTGAATTGAGCAGGGACACGACCAGATACTGTAGCAGAGAGTTGTTGGTTATGGCAAGCACAGCAGGACCAATAGAGCCGATGACATTTGGTGGTTAGTTGTCAAGGGGGCAAGAGGAAGTTTTCATACGGTCAATGAAGGTAGTAAGATCTTGGAGTCTTATTGGAGAGAAACTCTCCAGGATGAAACTCTCCATGATTATAGACCACGAGATAGGGGGGAAAGTAAGGGGAACATTTTGATTTGATCTAATTTATCTTGCCCACAAGGAAAGAAAGAATTTTGTGACATTCCTCTCTTGAAAAAAATCGGAACAGTGGGTGACGTAGGAGTAACAATATTACTAACAGTGTCAAATAAAGTGAAAAAGAATCAACCAAACCCTGAAAAACCAGAGAGCTGCACGGTTTGTGACTATTCCCTCCGTATAACATATAAAAACTGTCTGTCTGACAACATTGTGAGCTTCCTGTTTTTGAGAAGGAGATTTAACATTATTTTCTAAGGCTCAAATGTTTGCCCCATTGGACTACACTTAAACGCAGAGAGAAGCTGCAGCAGAGTGGTAAGTTTGTCATTGTTAAAGCATTCACTGATGTTGTGCTATGAACAGTTATAAATGAAGGGAACCAACATTTTAAATAAGGACTCGGCCTTGAAAAAATGACAAACCTATCTTTTTAAAAAGCTACTGATTTCAGTAGATATCACTATCATTTTTTTTCTCAGGTGTCTTGTCAAAGTACAGAATGTTTATTTACACGATTTTCTTTGTATGGTAAGATCAAGCCATAATCAGCACATCAGTCACACATCCCGAATGAAAAATAGCCCGATGAACCAGCATTCTGGACTGATAACATCATACTTTCTGTTCTGTATTTCTGCTTATGCGTAGAGAAATGCAACACCATGAGAATTTCCTCATATATGAAAATGTACAATGTACACTCATTCTGATTCTGATTAAGACCTACATCTGTGCACAGTGATGACGGCCTCCGATCCAGCCGTCGCCCCATGGTAGATCGACAGGGCGTTCCGGGCCCGGATGTGGAGGCGGTAGTCGCAGAAGCCATTCAGTCCTGTGATGTTGACTGCAGTGGTGGTCAGATTTGCTGAGCCAGGCAGAAAAAACACATCCTCCCGACATTGCTCCCACTGACTGCTGGTCTCTGCTCTCTTCTCCACACAGCCCACGCTGTACATCACCTCCTCCCTGCCTCCCAGGTCATGGGGAGGGTCCCACAGCAGACCCAGCACGGAGCTGCTGTGCCGGTCCGCCGTCACGTTCACAGGGGCGGAGGGAGGCTCTAGAGATGGTAATAACAGCGGAGAGTGAGGATGGGATCTAACATTCAGAGTAGTGGTCATAAACATCTGAAGCGATCCAAAGTGTTTCTCACTTGTACAACCCAAGAGGTCTGGATCGGACGGGAGGCGGTAGTACCCCTGTAGACAGTCACACCTCTCTGCTCCCCCGTGGCCTGTTGTGCTTTTGGGTGGGCACAGGCGGCATCCGCCGCTCTCGTTGGTTGGTTTGAAGTAGCCGATGCTACAGACTAATTTGTAGTTCAAGGGTATTTAATGAAACATCAGTGAAACAGGAGATTCAATTACAGTCCTCATAAGCGTTACATTCACACAGTGGGCACATCAGTGAATATCTTTATTATCTACTGCAGATGCCACTGTGTCAAGTCCAAAACAAGACCAAGTCCTTAAGAATGCAAGCTCGAAACCAGACTCAAGAGCTGGTCCAGACTTCCTACAAGGCGACCTAAAGGTTGGTGCTCCTAGCACTCCTAAAGTGTCAGCCAAACACAAGGCAGCCCAGGCTCCACCCCTGCCTGTCCTCGCTGTACGACGACGCTCTTATCTGCTTACCTTTACAGGTTTCGCCCACTTTTTCATGACCAGGGGCGCATACACAGCCCCCCAGCAGCCGGCCCCAAGCCCCGTCCCCCTGGCACTCCCTCGTGGGCACAGACAGCTGTACGGCCCCCTCCACGCAGGCGCCGATCTGGAGCCCCGACCCGCCTGCCGCGTCCTCGAACCTGGCCAGGTTGCGCACAAGCCCGCGGCAGCTGATGTAGTACAGTCTGACAGAGTTTATCATGGCGCAAGTCCCAGAGTAGGAGAAACCCAACTGAAATCCTGTCGCTGTGACGGGCCCCAAGCTAAGGCTCCGATTGCGCATCAGGTAGTTCGGTATTTGGTCCGCATCGATTACGCTGGGGAGCAGTTTGGAGGCTTGGAGGCTAAGGACTTCATAGCCATGCAGAAAACGTCTGAAAGCGGAGTCGGAGTCAAACAGGTGAACGTGCAGAAACTGAATCCGATTGGACGGCTCCTCTTCAAGGGCAAATACAATATCCAAGAACAGGTGGTGGCCATGTTTTCGGTCGATCCAGCTGCTGAGCAGGGTTCTCCTTCTTGTACTTGAGCAACTTTGAAAGGTGGGAATCGTAGACTCTAAACCCAGCTTCAGCTTCATTTCAACCCACTGGTGTGATATGAAGAAATGGATAATGTTAGGCCAACAACCAACGTTGAAAGTTAAAAACACCACGCCTGCCATTTAATCAGAAAAAGCTCTGCACTTACATCTCTAGGTGGGTCAGAGGTCCATCCCAAACTTGTCTCTTTGACGGAATTAAAAAGTTCAACTACACAGGAGAGAACACAGCGGAAGAGTTTTCAGATATTCAGTTTTGGAATATTTCCATTGTCTTCTCTTTGAGATACGACAAAGTTTTTTCCTCATTTGTGAAATCCAATCAATCACTCAACAATCAAACAAAACAAATTTACAAAAATACACCTTACCTTCCTCAGCTGGAGATTCCATCACGCAGCCCAGTAGGCATATCCACGTCAAAAACAGAGCCACGCTCGCCATCGCGGCTCCGCAGTGAGCAGGTCTCACAAAATACTTCTTCTTCTTTACTATTGTTTTCGCGAGATTAAAAACCCTTTCACGTGCCAAACTGCTCTGGAGTTGTGAGAGTTGAGGGTTTTCTTTCACATTGTGTTGACAATGATTTTCCCGGTAAGTCTACTCTAAACCGCGGTAGGTTATGATGAGACTTTTACAACTGCAGGGGGAGTCTATATGGCCGGAATTTACTCTTGGATGGTGACCAATGATTTGTCCATGAGGTGTGTCGCTCTGAGGAGTTCAACTACATTGACATGCCCCCTTCCCTTGTAGACTACGCCTACCCAGTACAACTAGATCCCAGACAGACAGACAGACAGACAGACAGACAGATAGACAGATAGATAGATAGATAGATACAGACCGACAGACAGACAGACAGACAGACAGACCTTTACAATCCTTTACAATCCTGTTGTCCGGTAACAGAACTTAGCCCTAACCTTTTTAAGACATGAAAATGAAATAAATATATACTTTTTTTTCCCCCCATGTTATTTTCTCTCATCGCTTCAAACGAATGTCGTCTATTTCTTCATGTCAGCTCATCACAAAACACACACCGATTGCACAATAGTTGTCACTTCTTCTTTCCATCTTTTCACAGATATGCAGACTTCTATGAATATCCGTTTCTGCTTTTATTTGAGTATGTTTTTTTTTTTTCCAAGTATTAATTTTGATATTTGACATACCGATTTATTTGCATGAGTGAACATCAGCTAATCGTCGACAGATTGTTTTTCCCGGCTGCTGTCAGGTTCCCACAGAAGAGGGTTAGGGAAAAGAATACTTGGATTGATCAGTCTACAGTCTTCAACCTCAAGTGTCAAACTCTTTGTGAAGGCGTCGCCGACTTGTACTTTGTTTTGGGCACTATTGCGGTCAAAGCTGATATCTCTTTTCAGAGGACACCGCTGAAAATTAAAGTCAGGGTGACAATCAGAATACAGGTTCTCAGGTCTCTTCGCCGTCTTCATTTTGAAGTTTAGTTTTTCAAACGTTATTTTAAAATACCCCTCTGAATTGTGTTATTACACACAGGACCTATGAAACGTGTTTATGTTTACTACATCCTGTAGAAAGAGGACAAATCAAACCAGAGGAGTAATGCTTTACGAAACTTAGTAGCATCCAAAGCGGTTTATTTTATTTTTCAAACTTTACAATTCTAGTTCAAATGGAACAATTAGTCAACAAGTTAAAACTATAAAACGACCGCGGACGAGGCACACCCGTGGTGGCTAACAGAGTGAAAAACAACTGCAAACTTTGAAAGGCAAAAGGATAAACAAAAAACCCTGTCACAACTGTGACGCAAACACACACACACACTTTTGTTTAATTTTAAACCAGGAGGAAGAGGAGGAAATGACGCTTGATTCTCAGTAAACAAGTAAGTGAATTGAGTGCAAACTTGTCAAACTTGGGAGTTAGTGGGGTGTAAAGTTGTCAAAAGTCAAACATTTTGATATTGAAGCGACGAGCAAGACGAAGAAAAAGAGGGTTTTGCACCACTTACAAGTATTTTATGTACCGTATGACATTTCACATTTACTTTTTTCCCCTTTCAGTATTAAAATGTCGATAATTATTTTTTCAGAAGGTCATTTGTGATGGTCTTTTTAACATAACGTTTAATAATACAATATAATTTATCGCTTTTTCAGTAATATTTTGATATCAATTTGATGAAGCGTATATGTTCTTAATTAGATTCTGTGTTTATTCCCAGGTCAAACTAATTTTACAGTATGAGGCAAAATGTCAGGAAATTATTGTTTTTATCTCAACATTTGAGTGGGAAGCTGCCTCCTTGAGGCATCAGCAATAAAAAATGAAATTTATATTGATTCTATAAATAATTTGTCTAACAGCTGACAGTCCTTTTTCTTCTCACCCCTATCTGTACCACAGTCCCGGTGGTAGCACATTGTGATGTAAACATTTAGGATTTTTCTTTCGCCCGCAATTAAAACTCTCAAGTATTAAAATCGAACAATAAACATGTACACGTTGAGAATTTTTTTTTTACAAGTCCTTTGGCATTTCTGACATTCCGTGTGCAAACCTCCACCGTACTTTGCATGCGGTCATGTGACCTGGCCGGATAAACAATAAACTGCACAACTGTTCACTGCGGCAGTTACAGCTCTTTAGAACCGAAATGGAACTTACTGATTATCTACACCGATCAGCCACAACATTAAAACCACTGACAGGTGAAGTGAGTAACATTGCTCATCTCGTTCCCGTGGCACCTGTCAAGGGGTGGGATATAGAGCGGTCAGAGTGTCCATGCTGACCCCTGTCCACCACTGAAATCGCCTACAATGGCCATATGATCACCAGAACTGGACCATGGAGCAATGGAGGAAGGTGGCCTGGTCTGAAGAATCACGTTTTCTTTTACATCTTGGGATGCCTGGGTGTGTGTGCGATGTTCATCTGGGGAAGAGACGGCACCAGGATGCACAATGGGAAGAAGACAAGCCGGCGGAGGCAGTGTGATGCTCAGGGAAATGTTCTGCTGGGAAACCTTGGGTCCTGGCATTCATGTGGATGTTGCTTTGACACGTACCACCTACCTAAACATTGTTGCACACCAAGTACGCCAAGCACACCAACGGTGTTGCCTGATGGCAGTGGCCTCTTTCAGCAGAATAATGCAGCCTGCTACAATGCAAAAGATTGTTCAGGAATGATTTGAGGAGCATGACAGAGTTCAAGGTGTTGACTTGGCCTCCAAATTTCCCAGATCTCAATCCCATCGAGCATCTGTGGGATGTGCTGGAACAACAAGGCCGATCCATGGGGGCCCCACCTCACAACTCCCAGGACTTAAAGGATCTGCTGCTAACGTCTTGGAGCCAGATACCACAGGACACCTTCAGAGGTCACAGCTGTTGTGGTGGACAAGGGCGAGCTAAACAATATTAGGCAGGTGGTTTTAAAGTGGTGGCTGATCGGTGTATACTGTCATGTATTGCACACTACAGAATTTGCAGTTCTGGGTTCTAGTATCAAAATGTTTAGGGCCTTTTATTGGCAACATGTAATGTCAAGAAATCTACTAAAAGACTGAACTCAAACACACACACACACACACACACACACACACACACACACACACACACACACACACACACACACACACACACACACACACACACACACACACACACACACACACACACACACACACACACACACACACACCACTTATATTCACTATAACAATATGCAATAATAAACTCAATAAAACTCTCAATCTGTCTCTACGCAGTAACTCCAAACAGCACACAACAGCATCAGCTGTCACGAAGGCTTCCTCACACACAATTCCTTGTCATGTTGCAAAAAGGTTTGGTTTTTCCGAAACAGGCTCATTGCAGCATGCACTTCTCCCTTTGCTGTTTGGCGTACTTCCTCCGCCTCTGCTCCAGGCCTCTCTCCAGTCGCTCGTCCTCCTCGAGGCCCCTGAGGAGCAGGTAGAGAGTCTCTGCGTTACATTAAGGCGTGTCATGATAAATCCAACACAATCAATTTTTACTCCCGTTGTGATTTTTTTCGTTTGTGACCGAAACCTCTTTGGTCGGAAGTGTAGATTTTCAGGATGGAAACATTTGAGGGTTAGCCTCTGCCTGCCTGGACCCATTTCACTCGCATAGAAGATTTGGTGTTTTTGTATTGCTCTATCTTCAATTAAAATACTCCTGAAGGGACATATTGTACCTTCCACTTGGAAATTAGCTTAGGAAGCTAGTTCTGTGAGACAATTTGACGGCGCCACACTGGTCCACACCTTAACGGGCCGGACAATGTAAGACTCCTGCCCTACCTGCTTTGCTGCCTGCGTGCTTGCTGCGTTCCCTCCGCCTCCCCTGCATCCACCTGTTCCGTTCTGTAGTTCTAGCTCACTAATACCTCTCTTCCACAACACCCGCTGACATCTGGCTTTTCTCTTTAGTGGGAAAGGTTACACCCGGCATTCAGTCCCGGGACAAATGACCCTGCAATAGTCACAGGGTTTTTTTTGTTTTTTTTTTCTTTTTAATCGGCTCCAGCTAGGGCTGCCCCTTAAAAGTCGACGAGTCGAATCATCCGTTGGAAACCCCTCAGTCGACTGAGATTCTTCAAGTCAAGCAGTCGTTTTTTTTTTTTTTGTTTTGTTTTTTTTGTCAGTGTCTATTACAATATGAGAATAAAACAGACAGAAGCTTACAAAATGCACAGGGATAACGTTTAAATGAGGAATTATAAATAAGAGGAATCATAAATATATTTTTATATGCGTGAATCGTCCGCGTCACGGCTCTCCGTGCGCCCTGATCGCTGTGCCCTGCTCCTCCAAATAAAACAACTAAAAACAGTGTGGGGGACGGGGCATGACTCCTAGACTCGTTGAGATTATTTTCTGCGCATAATGCACGGAGAGGGGGGGGGGGGGGGGGGGGGGGGGGCGATCGGGGCGAGAGTCGTGAAGGAAGTGTCCCCATTATGCACGGTTTCGTTCCATAAGCGGACTTAAAATAAAATAACCTACATCAGGAACAAAAGCACACTCTTCTGGTGCGCCCGACCGCAGGCAGCCCACCACTGGCTCGCCCATCGTCGGTATCGAAGGAGATGGAGACAGGTGAGCTTAAACTCGAGACCTGGGCGGACGCGCAAATCTTCGCCCCTTTACCGGCCCGACACGACGCACGTTTAGGTTCCGGACGGCGTGCGAATAGACAGGAATATCCGCGTCGCATCCCATCATTTCATATCCGATTTAGAATCCAAAACCCGAATCGAAAGCGCTCCGTGGGGGACCTCTTCAGCCGTTCCCTCCGCTCCATGCACACGGGCTGGAGGGAACCCCCCCTCCACGCTCCCCGCCGGGCTCTCCCGGGCAAGGATATTCCACGCAGCTTCTACGGTTTATTTTCTCCCCCGATCACAGTGGAACCATGACCATGACGAGGCATGTCGGCGACGTTGGGTTCACCCGCGTTTAAAAAAAAAACCTGCGTATACATGCTAAGTTTGGTGTAAAAACGGTACAGGTGTGCCTGTGTTTGCGGCTCATCTCGCCGGGAGTGAAGCGCAGTCGAGTCCAGACGCCAAACTCAAACGATGCAAAATAGATAACGATCATTTTAAAGTAAATCTAAAAGGGTCAATCATTAATCTGTGTTGGATTGCAGTGCAGCAGTGACAGAAAAGGCAAGAGGACATCTTCATCTTCAGGGAATATATATATTTTTTCTTTTTTTTAAATGAGGGATTGTTACAAAGTGCAGCGGGCGTGTCTTACCCTCTCTCCTTGGCATCCATGTCGTGGACCAGCTCGTCCCTCTGGTTGACCAGAGAGACCAGCTCCTGCAACAATAGATGCTCTCGGTGCTTATGGGCCTGTGTCTTCTGCCACTCTGCAGGAGCAGAGAGAGAACGAGGGGGGTGATCAGCTGTTTTAATAATAATAATAATAATAATAATAATAATAATAATAATAATAAATAAAGCTGCAGGCTGCGATACGCAAGGTCCAGGGTCATCGGCCCTTCGTTAAAGTTCAATGGTCGAGTGTGCTTTGGCTCTCCGTTTCGGTGTGTTTTGTGACTTAAGAAGTTCATACGTTCCAGCCTGGTTACAGTGTAATTCTGTGGTCAGGCAGTGTTTAGAGCTGCCGTTGGGTTTCCTACGCCGCAACTAATGTTTTTTTATCAACCTGAAGTAGGGCTGCACGTGCATGGCTGTTTTAGTCAAATACTGAGGTCAAGATTTTAATCCATTTTGGGGAACAGGAATTATTTTATCGCATTTTGTAAATCAACAGAAAACTGCCTTCACAATAATAGTGTATTTAATGAACCTATAAATTATTAAACTAAGGTTGTTTAACTGACCACAGTTGTACAGGATATATGAAATTAATTGTGTCTAGTGGGCTACACCAAGAACACAAAAATAATGAAAATATTTAAATCAGACAATTAATACATGTTCCTTGTATTATGTACTTGCTTATAGTTATTGTTACCAGTAATTATAATTCAGGAAGATTCTATATTCATTGATATCTCTGGAATGTCTATACATTTTGACAGTGATGTTATTGGGTTTTTATTTTGTACAACTTGCTCTGGTGCGTGCCAGCTGCCCACAGACCCGTATATATATTTATGCCGTTTACTACGCTGTGCTTTGGTTGATCCAATTGTCTTGTAGTAATACTTGAACTTCATTTTTTTCAAACATAATAAAGGTTAATAGTAATAAAATTATACCTGTAACTTTGTATGGTTAGAGGTTTGTATCTTTCCTTTCCTTTTAGTTAAAGTGTAATTGTGACTATATCTGTCATGTGATCTATGTACTGCGTCAACTTGCACATGTGTGCTGTGCGTGGGGCCATCTTGGTGAGGTGGCGATTGTTGATAACAAAGTTCCTCCACAATACTGAAGCGATCTGGATGAAGCTCAAACGTTGCCATGCTATATATATATATATATTCAATCATTGGATGACCTGTGGTATGTTTGTTTTTAGTTCAAATTTGTAAAGACTTGGTGTTGTGCAATGGTTGTGCAATGAAGACTTAAAAATAAACAGGAAGGAAAAAAAGGAAGACTCCGAGGTAAAGGCAATGCACATTGAGAAAGGTCAAGTACAGGTACTCCTCACTTAACAACCAAGTTCTGTTCCTAGGACCAGGTCGTTTAGCAAATTGGTAGATTATCGAGGACCCGTGTTATTTCATGGTAAGGGGGCGTGGCTGGTATATATAGTGTATAAAGTATATATTGTGTTATTTTACAGTAAGGGGGCGTGGCGATTGCGAATGCTAGTGTAGTGAATACTGTGTATATATATCTATATGTATACAGTGTATATAGTGGGGATGGTAGCTCAGGAGGTAGAGCTGATCGTCTAGTGATCTAAAGGTTGCTGGTTGGATCCCAGGCTCCTCCTGCTAGCATGCTGCGCCCGTCGGTGTTTGAACAATTGTAAGTCGCTTGGATAAAAGCGTCTGCTAAATGACTAAATGTAAATGTAATGTAATATAGTATATATAGTATATATGGTGTATACAGTGAATATAGTGTATATAGTATATATAGTGTATATAGTATATATATAGTATAGTGTATATTGTGTATATATAGTATATAGAGTGTATATAATGTATATAGTATATATAGTGTATATATTGTGTATCTAGTATATATAGTGTATATAGTATATATATAGTGTATATAGTATATAAAGGGTGATTTTGATGAGGTGCTGAGAACTTTTGCTATCATAGTATCACAACACTACTACTAATCCTACTACTACTGAATCTGGGTCACATTTTCATACAAGTTATTTCTAGTGGAGTTCTAATTCTATTTCAACATACAATCTATGTCTGAAGATCACTGAATCCGTTGTGTGAAAATGTGAAAACCCCCGACAAGGTATAGCTCCCAGCCTTCCAAAAACAGTATGAAAAAAGTTTGATTAAAGAAGGCGATGGATAGGCTAGAGTAAGTTACAAGTAAACAAATCATTCAGAGGAATTTGTTCATTATAATTGTCCGTTGTCGGATACGTTCTTAGAGGCTCAGAGGTGAACTTTCATTCATGTTTCTGACAAACGAAACTTTGCAGCCTCCGAAACAGGGTTCATGTAACAGTGAAGCTCTGCTGGGTCTATCAAAGTGCAGTAACAGTCTCCCAAACGAGCACTCCATCCCGTGCCGCTGCTGGGGCAGTACCGGAGACTCACCTTCCATAGCCATCATGTCCCTCAGCTCCTTGTTCAACAGCTCAAACCGTCGCTCCAGGTCCTGCTCTTCCAGCCTGTCGATGCACGGAAAGGAAAGTCAGAGTGTGCGTATTTCATTGCGTGCGTTTTTTTTTTCTTCTCGAGTTTCACAAACTGCGTGTATCTGCGTCGCCAAACTAGGACTGGATGCATGAATGTCATACATTTACGCTATTGACTGAATCACACTGATGATTGAATAAAACATTGTGTGCTATTACCAAAGATTGATGCTTTTTTGTCGCTATTCAACTCTCCAGCACCGGTGAGCCACAATAAAACTAAAGGATTCTACATTAAGAGTAAATGTGTCACATTTAAAAAGTTTAGTTTTTTTTTAAGGTAGCCAAACCATTTTTTTTTTTATCAAACGTAGTACATGACCTCGAATACAGTATTTTCAGGGTGAGCGTAGCGTTCTCGCTCAATGCCACTCCCAGGGGATATGTTAATCTGGTAAACTGTACTATTTAATCTGATTAATTGTTGGTACATTCAGCCAACGACACACTCCAGGGCTAGGTATTATTTTGATTATTATCTAGACAGGCTCAGATCTTTTTATAATAGATGATCTGAAATGAAAGAACCTCTTCTCCAGGGAGATTTTTTTCCCCACCACATTACGGAACCCATGTGGGAAAGGGGCTTACAGTGTGACATGTCATTTAATAAAAACATCTCTTGAAACAGAGCTTGAAGATAACTAAGCAAAGAGCACAGCGATAGCACATCAGTATCTGATTGCTTGATGGGGTTTTGGACAGTGGACACGGTCAGAAAGATATTGAGTCTACCAAGCCCCATTGTGTACAGCTATGTGCTTTCCAGGAGAATGTGTGTGTGTGTGTGTGTGTGTGTGTGTGTGGTGTCTTACAGCAGCTGTAGGTGGTCCTGTCTCCTGATCAAAGCGTTCTTCTTGTTGACCAACGTGAACCACTCCTGAATCAGCCTCTCCTCTTCAACCTTGTCACTTCCTGCAGAAGAGTTAGTCACACTCGGTAGCACGTTACACTGTATGTGCACTGGGAGTACTACTATTACTACTACATCTCCATATTTTGGCCACGCGCTAGCTGTGTCTAATTCCTTATCTGCTTTTCCCGACCCGTCTCTCCGAGTCTCAGACCTGTTTCCATCAGCCGCCTGAGTTTCTTCTCCACCACGTCCGCCCTGTTATCGATGTGCTTCCGCTCCGCCTCCAGGGCGACCATCTCGCTCAGCACATACTGGCTGCGGTCCTGGATGCATCCATGGAACACACACACACACACACATACATAGCGGTCAGATAAAGTCTAGTTCAGCGGGTTCAGACGTGAGGCTCCGGTAAACAGCGTTCTACCATAGTATTCAGCTAATGTTGGTCCAACAATGTGATAAAGTTCAAGAGATTATTTGTCACATACATATCCATAATGTCATACATATATGCAGTGAGATGTCATGACACCTGGTGATCACGCACAGTAAGCTCTAAAAATAAATAAAAATATAAAAAATAATAAAACTACTTAAAATACTAAGATGTGCGGAAGCGACACGAGGCGCTCGCGCAGAACGCATATGTTAGTATCTATAGCCGACCTGGAACTCCTCTGACCGGCCCTCACCAGCGGATGCAGATTCCCGCCGCTCTGCAATGAGAAAACCCAGAAACCTCATCATGGAATAAACATGACCACATTGTGGTATATATTTTCAACCCCAGGAACCGGTTAGCCTTAAGTAAAATGATGTCTAATTCCACCTCCCTTAACCTTGGGTGTCAACTGAATTGCTTCATGAATATTTACCCAGTTCTGACTTCCTCTGTGCGGTTTCGCTCTCCTGTCTTGCAACAACCTACAAACAAAAATGTAAACATATTTTCGTCACTTGCACAAACGGGGTTGGAAGAGAAGAGCTGGGCCAAACAAGATATGAAGGAGTGCGAGGGTGAGGATGAAAGAGTAATTTAGGATTTTCTTACCGTGGGTATTTCCAATTCATCTCCAGAGCCGCTCTTCCGCTGTGACCTCCGCTTCTTCACAAGGTCGGCATCTTTAACATGCGAGAAACCAGTCTTGGACAGGAAGTGGGTCCTAGGTGGCGCTAGGGGCGCCTGAAGTCCACTTGTCCGTGCGCCCGGCAAACGTTTGGCTCTGGGAGGTGGGACCACAGCCCCTGTGGCTTTGTTTTCCCGGTCACCCTCTTTCTCAACCGTGGCCGTGCTCCTATTAGTCTCCAGAGCAACGCCCTCCTCCTGGAGCCTCAGAGCGTAGTAGCGAGCTGCTACCTGGGGATCGGCGCTCTCCTGGTCCCTGGCCATGGTGTAGCTGGACTCGCTGCTGTCTCTCTCTATGTGCAGAACACTGAGCTCCTGGCCCATGAAGTGGGTACGGATCTGGTTAAGGTAGGTCATGACGATAAGCCGGTCGGGCACGGCGAGCATAACCATGTCTGAAGGCTCCATTAGCCTTGAAATGCCCAGTTCTGCAAAGCCATCAAAGGCCTGGGGACCCAGAAAAATAACAGTAAATTAGTAACAAATCTACAACGCTCTGAACATTTCCACGGACATAGTAGCATGTTATTTGATACAATCAAGGAAAATAAAGGTTTCTTCGATCCTGTGTTGTTTATTTTTCCTTATTTTTAACTATTTTCTCAAGAACAAAATAGGAATTATGAAAGCGCGGCTTTCTGAATGATCAATCATTTATCACCTGTTTGTTGTTACCCTGGATGTTGTAAGGGTCCAGCATCTCATAAGCACTGTACAAAGATATAAATTCATTAGAAATACTGTATGTAAATCAGGCACTATATGTGGGAAGATTGAAAATGTAGCAATTTTGCCTGCAAGGCAATTTTTTCAAGAGTTGCCTACATTGATTCTGAATAGAAGTGATGTAGGATGGCACAGAAGGCAAGTCCATTTCTCCAAGAGGTGCTGAAGTTGGTTATCTTAACCCCCTTGTGATCTTTTGTGACTTCCTGACACCATTCGAGTAATGACTGACTCGAGGTGACTAAGCCTGGGGATTGTTGGCTCTGGAATTACAGGCATTGTGCAAGAGTATCAGTACCAAAATTATTCAATTGAATCTTGCAGGCAGAGATCAAAACGACTTCTTATCAAATTATAAACTAAGAAATAACAACATACTTGTGCCATTTCCTGGGCATCTGCTAGTCTTTTCTGGGGTGTTTTTGGCTCACTGGCTGGGTGGGAACTAGTAACATGCAGGTCATCTTTGGCTGGGTAAGAACCACTTAACCGCTTCTTTCCACGAGGCACAGGGACGGGCTGACTGATTGGACTGGCTGATTTCTCTGCTGCCTCTCTCTGACTGAGAATGGAAACACAAAATAAATGTCGAAGTGTTTAGTAAGTCATTTTAATGTTTTGAAGGGTATGTGACCATCCATTTAAAACAAAGTATTGCTTAAAGAAGAGCTATTTCTCAAATAAGGTGGATATAAAAAAAAATACATCATTGATCCGTTTATATGCTTCCAAAACACAACCATTTTGAATATGGACCAACACCAACCTTACCTTTCTTCCTCTACACCACCAGCAGCTACATCTACTGAGACAAGGCAAAAGTCCACCTCTTCAACCCTCATCTCTCGAGTTCTCTCTACGTGCAGCCAGTCGTCTTGTTGAGCTGTGGGATTTGAAACCAATCTCTTCTCAGGTTCTGCCTCAAAAATCTCAATATCTGTTTGGTCAGTGATGAACTCCACAGCTGCCTTAGTGTCTTCTGTCTCTGCACATTTATCTGTAAAGGTCCAGCCCTCGTCGCTCTCGTCCTGAACATTCTCACTGTCAGCATGTGCAATGGTTTCAACTTGAGGAAAATCTGTCTTTGACGATGCTTTTACAGGGCTTGTTTCTTGTTCCATGTCTGGAGTGACATCTGGTTGAGGGATTGTCACAAAGCTTCCTTCAGAGATGGTGCTTGATTCCAACGATGCAGAGAAATCCCCTGAGTCTTGGCGGCTTGGAGATGCAACCTCTGGCCGAGCCTCCGGAGTTTGTGTTTCTGCAGTGTCTGCAGGTGGAGTATTATCTGGATAAGTGGTGCCAAGTCTCTTTTTGGGGCGTGGCATTGGAACAGGCATGCTTGCCTGTTCATTCTGTTCTGTGAAATCACTGAGCATTACTTCTAGTGAGCTTGGGCAAAGAGATGGAGAGCCTGATGGTGTAAAGTTTTCTGGGAATGATCCGCTTATACGTTTTTTCACCCTTGGTTTTGGCACAGGCAAACCTGGAGGTCCAAGTGTCATCTCTGAAGCAGGACCTCCTTCTACAAAATCTTTGCTCTCAAAGTTCAGTGGGCCTTTCCTGAGAAGCACAGGGGGTGCTGCATCCTTAGGTACAGAAAGATGACCAGCAGGAGGTAGAGGAGGAAGGCTGCCACTCCTTGTACTTTGCTGAGGTGTTACCAGTTCTCCAGAACACAGGCTTGGTTGCTGGGCCCCTTCTCCTTGGGAGGGCCGACTAGAAATAGAGGCATCTGACTGGACAGAAGATGTTCCTTCAGTAGGAGTGAAATCGTCTGGGAAGGAACCACTAAGACGTTTCTTCACTCTTGGCATTGGAATAGGAAGAGACAATGCTTTCTCCTCTTTCTTCAACTCTGGTATGTCCTCTGCTTTCTGAGTAGAAGGGACTTCAGCCACTTTAACAGAGAGGTCTTCTAGAAGGTTTACCTGCTTTTTCTCACCTACACGCATTTTAACAAAATTTGCAACTGTGTTTTCAGACTGGGCTGCCGGTTCCAATTCCATGTTCATAGCATTCTTATCTTCAACTTTAATTGCTTCATCATCACCAATTTTGTTTAATTTCACTTCAAGCACTTTCTTGCTACATCTTGGAGGGGCAATCTTTCTTATAACTGAGAGATGTGCAGTTTGCTCAATACCAAAATCAATGAAAGACTTTATTTCTGGCGTGGCTTGGTTGCTTTGTTTAGCTCCTGTGTTATGGGGAGGACTCACAACAGTAGTTAACCAATTGGATATATTTTCACCAGGGTCTCTTTCCGGGAACTCAGGAGCATCAGAGTTAATTCTTATCTCCTCTGATGGATGTGTCTGTGAAGAAGCATTTTCAGTGACATCAGTTTTGACAGAGTGATCTTCAGTGAAGGTGTATTCTCTTCTTGCAGGCAGCGTTGTGGCTGTTTGGCTGGATTCATCAATGTGTGAAGGCTCGGGGCAGCCTGAGGCCTGGGTATTAATTTGCTGTTCATCATTAGGCAATGGAAGAGTGTCTTTACTAACCAAGCTTTCTTCTCTATTTAAGTGTTTTTGAAGGGTTTCACTGGAGTCATTGTTTTTCGGTGGAGCTACAGGTGGCAGACTACGATTTCTTCTTCTCACATGACGAGGAGGGACAAGATCTCCATGTATCTTCAAGGATTCACTCTCTCTTTTGTCTATGTGTCCTTCTAGTGCCTCTGGAGGTACTCTGTTATGTCTTTCCATTACAGGATGTGAGGAAACCACCTCTATGGGTGCTTGAATAGCAACTTTTTCTCGTTCACCAGCTTTCTCAGGAACCTCTGGAGGAAGGCTCCTATCTCTTTTCTTTATTCTGCGGGGAGGGATCAGTTCAACAGTCGGCTGTGTAGGAATATACTCTAATGTAGCATTGTCTTCAGCAAAAACCTTTGGTAGACCTTCAGGGGAAACACTGGCATTATTTCTCCTTAGACGTTGGAGTGGGAAAACTTCCGTCTGGATTTTGATAGACACATCTTCAGGCATTTGTTCGCCTTCTCTAGTTAGACTATCCTTTCTCCTTATTGGGCGCAATGGAACAACCTCTGTATCTTCTTCTTGATTACAGGCTTTCTGTTTAGGGCTTGGAGGAACTTCCCGTTTGTGTTTTCTCCCTCTTTGAGGAACAGCCACATTTGATTGTGCAACTGCAGTGGCTCTCTTGTCAACAGAGGGTTTATCGAAGCTCATCTCTCTATATTCTTCAGAGTTGTCATTTACTGCAGACTCTTCTGTTGAAAGTTCTATGGCTCTGGCAGAGGTTTCCTCTATGCGTGCTCTTTGGGAGGTTTAAAGACAAAAAAAGTAAAGGCTTCAGAATTGTCATAGCTTTTTCGATTAAGCACCCAGAACTCCATGACCTCATAAGCATTCCACACAAAAGTGCTCCCATTACAAGCATCGCAGCTTAAGTTGTTACAGAGCCAATAAACTGTGAGGAAACAAACCAGAAAGATACCAACCTGATTTTCAAACCAATCATAGCTCAACAGATAAATCTTAACAATATTTCAACGGTATCACATCACTTCTGCATCACTTTAAACACATCCATTTCAAGACAACAGTAAATTCAAAATGGACATAAACAAAACGACAACCTCAGCTTTTAAGAATTATGCAACAATTATGCCTTCAAATATCACAAAGCACGTCCCTAGGGCCTGAGCAAGCATTGATAAGCAGGACAAAAGACAGAGTTAAGGTGACAAATTCATAACACACCGTGCAGTGGGGAATTGTCCCCCTGGCACTCACCCTTTATTCAGGAGATCAATTGTTGACACATTGCTAACCACCTGTTGTCCTGTCTCAGCCTGGATCTCTGCAGACAAACCCTCAACACAAGTTAATGCTTGAACTGAATCCTGCTCTGTGAATAATCTCTCCTGTGCATCCCATAGATCGACAGAAGCCCCCCCTTCCTCCGTTCCCTTGAGGGCTTCCTGCGATATTTTACCGATATCGGCCTCTGTCAACGGCGGCCATTTCTTCATTACATTTGAGCCCACCACTCCCAAAAAACCATCATCGCTGTCTGTAGTTGGTGATGGCGATGCTGATCGATCATCGCCGAAGTCCCACATATATGGTTCAGCACTTGTTGGGACTTCAATGCTGCCTTTGGTTTGCCCCATGCTCTGGGGCTCCTCTGCTGATACTATTTCTTGGACAAGAGTAGTGTCCTCTGGGCAAAGCGGAGAAGGCCCAACTGTTGCGATGGCCCTTTTGTCTTCAAGGTTCACGGTTGAAGAAACAAGCTCTGGTTGGTTTAGAACCTCAGCTACAACAGAGCTGGACGGCCCCAAAATGGATGCTACTGTCTCATAACTGGGGAAAATGGATACTTAAGTAAGTAAATGGAGAGAGGGCCAAGCTAAAACACAGGGTGATTAAAGAAACTTTTTTGCATAGATTTCAGAAAAACTTGAAAGATTAATCTAGACTTTTTTTTTAACACACATGATTAATGAAAATGCACATGTCAGGCAGGCCACGTTTTATGGGTATAACAAGTTAAGGTATTTGGGATGGGCATTTTAATTTATTTCCCAGGCTGATTGGTTCCAAGTACACTCAATGGCACATGTCAATGAGTATTGAAATAAAAACATAAACTCATGATTATTAATTACAGAAAATATATTCTTGACTCAAATATTGTATAAAGATGAATGCATTCACACAGGTTAGCTGCAAGTTGATGGTTCCACTGAAGTCAAAATTATGTTGTGTCTTTAAGACACTTAATGGTAGTGGTCGTGGTAGTCATAGCAATATGTTCCAACGATCACTTTTTGAGATATTATATTACATTATGTTCCTCCGTTCACATTGCAACAGAGACATTGTATTTCATGTTATGCTAAAATAAAATGTGGCAATGCCTGTTGCATCATGTTCTATCCACGTCTAAGTCCAAGACTATCCGATTTATAATTTTTTTTCATTGAAAATAATCCAAAGTGTACTACAGTACAACATGTATTTGTATACTACTTTTGATGGACGTCTACTTAAACATAGCATCATTTACTTTATACTTAAATTTCATCGTTTCCATACATAGCCACATTAGGAGGACATCCCTCTTTTGTCTGAAGTTGTATATTCTGAGCTTGATTGTTGTAAAACAAATATGACGCCAATCATTATGAAATGCATTCCCGCCTATCTCTTCTCTTTCTGTAATTAATTTGTAAAAAAAGAAATGCACTCTACTTTTACATTATTCCATATAGTTTGACATTTAATCACCTTTTACACACAGCCTGTGAACGAGCTAAACCTAACGACAAACTCATAAAACAAAACGTCAAGTTGCAGCGAATCTGTAGACTGATTGATTGAATGCCCACCCCTAAAAGATTAACAGCATATACTGTACATGCATACACAGAGAATACACAACTATTGAAGGGCAAGCCTTGGCCTTTGGGTGTTAATTTTTTTTTTTTTTGATGTGAAATGAGGTCATGTCAATCTTAAGGGAGATATTGCCAACAATCAAGCACTCTAAAACATCTTTAGCAGTTTTAATCCATGCCCCAGCCAAGCACCCCATGTAAAATTTTAATTGCATAAAAAACTCCTTTCAATTTAGCAGCATTGTAACCCTTGTTTTAAACATTATTTGTTGACTTGTTTCCCTGCCTAAGAGGCTGCTTTATTCGCCAAAGAGTTTCTAAATTAAAAAAAATAAATAAAAAGAAAAAGGTCCGAAGATCAAGCAGACTTTGTAGCTAGTACAAACAGCATTCCAACCACAACACCAACAGTGGCTATGTCAATCACACAGCAAAACTGGACACTGTAATCAAGGTTAATTTTAATCAAAAAGAAAACACTGTTTTATGAAAAGCTACAAGAAAAATCTAAATTATGAAAACAGATTAGAAGCTAACCCTTCAAAACTGTATGATAACTAAATTGATGCCGTTTTATTGACAGTGTCATATCCTCATCTTAATATTAAGTGTCAAAGACAATATCACTGCATACTGTACACTATAGCATGCAAGCTAGTTATTTCACACCAACCTGCCACTTACCCTCTGTGGAAAACGCCCACAATTGCCTGTACTAATCCAGAATTCTCTTCGCCCTTTTCTGACAAGGAGGACTCCGCCTCCAGTACTTCCCAATCTAAGGCTACTGCTGGCTCCAGTGTATCCACATACTTGTTCCGAGTGTCCACTTCCTCTGTTGCTATGTTCTCTATTTTTGGGTTGCTGGGGACCCAAACACAAAGTGTTTAAAACAGTATTCTTCAAGGAAAAAAAAAACAACAAAAAAAAAACTTGACGAAAGAGAACCACCTGCTAACCGTTCCCTGAACAGCATTGTCAGTATACTCAATATGAAGTGGATTTCCTGCATTCATGACGAGACAGAGACTTAATAAATCAGAAAAGAGAATAAAATGTCCCCAAACTGATCAACTGTGCAAGGGATGCAACCAACAATGTGACATTGGATCAAATTGCAAAACAACAGAAAAATGGTCAGGAAAGGGTCAATCGCTTATGCTCGAGGCTTGCACATACCACCCCACACAAACTCCAAACACTGTCTTTTTGTTTCTGTGTCCCTCTTTTTGCATGAAAAGGTGAAAAGTCTCTTACAAGAACAAAAAAGCAGCAGTTTTAGAATAGGCTATCCAGAGATGCTGAAATTATACCACCCACTTAATACATGAGTTACCAGAGATTAGGACCAGATTCCGCAGGGCATTTAGTTTTAGTTTAAACTTAAACTTAGATTTAGTTTAATTGCCCACTCCAGACAATGTTAGAATTGCAACATAATTCTTCCATATTCACAGCAAACCATGCAGGTGCACTGGGGTCATCTACTTACCCATGACGTACAGGCTCTATGTTTTTTTCTGCACTTCCTTTCAATTTCTCTACTGTTACAAAAAAAAAACATGTCAAACGCTAAAAAGAAAGCACCTCTGAAACTGCGACACTGAACCCACACACAGAAAATTCCTCACCATATACATGTGCCACGGCTGGACTCATAACAGATGTGGAGGGGCAGCCAAGACTGCTTGCGTCTCTAATATTTGAAAGGACAGGTGAATCAATTCCCTTGAATTTCCTGGTAGATTCCTTGGCAGTAGGCATCAAAGGGGCAACGTTTGGATTGAGCTGTAGAATGGAGGGGAATCCAGGAATCTGAGTAGCACGTGGGCATGCTGGAGCTATTGCTGACATAAATTTTAAATTCTCCTCGTCTTCTGGTGTCCACTTCACAATAAAAAATGTCTTCTCATTTTGTGGCTTTGTGAGGTGGGTCTTGATGGTTTTTATCACATCTTGCTTATCCATGCATGAGGCACTATGCATCCTGGCTGATGGAAAACCTGGAATCCTTGAAACACATGGGGTAGATGCATATAAACCCACCATGTTTGCTGGTCTATTCTTAACCAAAGCAGAAGGGACACCTGACAAACAAGACTCTTTTGGACAGGATGTCGTTAATGCCATCATACATTTAACATTGGAACTATATGGCCAATCCTGCGCAGAACGCAGCATGATCATCTCGAACCGCTTTCTCTGAGGCTTCATCCAGAGTTGTTTTGGTTCCATTAGCCAACCTGTGCTTTGAACTTCAGTCATAGACGGAAAACCTCTGATGCATGAAGCTCTGGGGCAGTGCTGCATGAGGCTCATCATTTTGGCTTCCGTTTTGAATTTGGATCGAGGTACAGAGGGGAACCCAGGAACTGCAGATGCTTCTGGACAAGATGACGCAAAAGCCAGCATGCCCTTCAGAATTTCTTCGTCTTGGTTTAGACTGTCAATTTCAGCAACTCTCTCTAATCGAAGGTTCTCCCACAAGCTCTTAGGATCAACAAGCCATTCTAGTTTGGTGGCTCCTTGGAGAGAAGCACAACCAGGGAAACTGGACACTGTCGGGCAAATTGGTAGAAATTTTGACATGTTCCACCGAGGAGCAGATGGGAAGCCAGGAATTGCAGATATTTTTGGACAAGATGACGCAAAAACCAGCATGTCTTTCAGAATTTCTTTTTCTTGGTTTAGACTGTCAATTTCAGAAACTCTCTCTAATCGAAGGTTCTCCCACAAGCTCTCAGGATCAACAAGCCATTCTAGTTTGGTGTCTCCTTGGAGAGAAGCACAACCAGGGTAACTGGACACTGTCAGGCAAATTGGTAGAAATTTTGACATGTTCCACCGAGGAGCAGATGGGAAGCCAGGTATAATGGATAGTCTGGGGCAAGACGGAACTAAGGCAAACATATTGACTGCATTGTTTAGGTCAACTGTTGATTTTTCAATCATAGCCTGATGCCTCTTCTGTGGTCCCTCTATTAATGAACCCAGTTCAGCAACCCATTCCACTACCTTGGTTTGTTTAACTGATGAAAATCCGGGTATACTGGAAAGTTGGGGAACTTGAGGGAGTTGGTTGACTATATTCCACCCATAATACACAATTTGTGGATCTGGAATAGATGGGAAACCAGGAGTTGCTACTTTAGGACAGGATGGTACAAGAAACAACATATTCTTCATGTTGTCTGTTTTGCATTGTGATCTCTCAAATATAACCTGTTGTTTTTGTACTGGTCTCTTCTTTATTTCCCACCTTTCTGTGATCCAACTTACTCTCTTATTCTCCATGATTGAAGAAAATCCCTGTATTGTGGAAATGGGAGGGCACAATGGGAGAAGATTTACAATATTTGGTCCGTCATGAACAGTTTTGGGGTTTGGAACCGATGGAAATCCCGGAATCTTTGCATCCTTTGGACATGATGGAACCAGGGCCACCATTGCTTTCATTGTTTTCCAAACTTTTTCATAACTGTCTGTTAATAACACCTCCTTGTCTTTAGCTTTGCTCATCCAAAATTGTGCCTCACTGATTGTCCACTCTTTAGGGTTTGTAACAGGAGATGAGGGGATACCTGGGATTTGTGAGACTGTTGGACAAGAATTTGAAAAATTGACCATGTTTGGCACATTTGCAAAATAAACAATTTTGGGCCGTGGCACAGAGGGGAAGCCAGGGATCTGGGATTCACTTGGGCAACTTGATACAAGAAGAAACATTCCCCTGAATTCTTTGTTTGTTTCACATTTGTGTGGCGATAATAAAGGTTTCTCCACAATTTGCCTTTCCCATAATGGCTGACAATTAGTTGTCCAGTCTCTGGAAGCAGCTATCTGCCTGGATGGAAACCCAGCTGTTCGAGAAACTGTGGGGCAAGACGAAAGAAGGCTGAACACACTGGGTCCAAAGTCGATCGCTTTAGGCTTAGGAATGTAAGGAAATCCAGACATACAAGCTTCTTTTGGGCAGGTTGGGGTGAGTAATACCATTGCTTTCATCTCATTCTTGTTTGATATATCTTCAATGGTGATTGTATTGATTTTTCTCTGATCTTCCCACAAAGACTTGTAATGGGTTTCCCAGTCTTTGCTCAAAGACTTGAGTAATGATGGAACACCTTGGATACAGGAGGCCTTTGGGCAAGAAGGTATCAGGCTAACCATATTTTGTGTAACATAAGCCGTTGAATTGTCCTGTGGTACTGATGGAAAACCTGGAACACTAGATTGCTTTGGACAACATGATACTAAGGCTATCATATTTTTAGTTTCATATCTTTCCATTTGTGGAATATCCATCCTGACGTCAAGTTTATTTTTCATTTTGTTTTCCAGTAGTATGTCCTGGCAAGAAGACCATGATCCACAATCAGGCACAGCAACAGAAATAAAACCAGGGATGTTGGATACTCCAGGGCAAGTGGGCAAGATATCAACCATGTTGCATCTCTGATAGACTGTGTCTCTGTGTTGTGGTAGAGAGGGGAACCCTGGGGCTCTGGCCTCTTTTGGGCAAGTTGGCACAAGTAAACCCATTGTTGTCCTGTTTTTGAGATTCACATTTGATGTTGGGTACAGCAATATTTTCCCCTCTTTTGTTTGTTTCTTCCATAGTGGCTGCTGATCTATAAGCCAGAATTTTACCTCCTTGATGGAGATTCTAGAGGGCATGCCCTGAATATTTGTGACATTGGGACATGTCTCTATGAACACAGGCTTTTTCTGTTTAATTTCAGGCCTCTTAATTGATGAGATATTTGGGAGTCTTGCCTCTCCAGGGTATGTAGACTCTGTGTGCTCCGTGCCTTCCATAAGTTCATCTGACGTTCCCTCAAGTCTGTATGGATCCATCCTTTCAAGAGAGGGTAATTCAAGGCTACCAACAACTATTGGACATACTGGTTTCAAATCAATTGTGGTCGTTTTCCTCTCTGCCATCATTTCATCATGTCTGGTTCTCATAGAAGGGAAACCATTATTTCTGGCTGCAGGTGGACAGGATAAGACCATGATGACATTTCCTTTCAACCGCTTCCTCTCTTCTTCTAATGTGACTATATTAGACTCTAGGGTTGGCTTTGGTAGGTTGTCCCATAGTGTCCTCCTGTCAGCAGGACATTTTTCTGACTGTATTTCAATGGATGGGAACCCTGGGGCAACAGCAACAGTTGGGCACGATGGCAGCAGTGAAACCATGCTTTCATGTCTAAGGGGAGAGGAAATTATAGTTTAAGTCAATGGTGAGTAAAAATAAATACAAAGAAAAACTAGTACCCATATGCATATTCCACATCCATATTTCTAAATGTGTCCAATTACATATCAAACTACATTTAAGCTGTAAAACATTTGCAGTTTTATATCTACTACTGCTCAGTACTGTGGTGGTAAATTACTACTGCTAAATTACACTTGGTATTATGGCTTTAGGAAGGGTAGTTTCGGATCTTATTACTGAACAAAGTTATAACCCCTATAATAATAAATTCTACTGATACACAAATATGTCAAAAATATTCTGATTGGAAATATTATAGGAATTACTATCATTATGCAATGAAGCTAGATACAAACTGGAACTACATTCTTTGGATTAAAAAAAATGTAATAGTTCTGTTCAACTCATAAATATAGTTATCAAACGTAATGCCACACCATGCAAATCAACACAACTAACTAAACCTATGTCACTAGAACATAATTGAGACAAAGCACAAGACTGTCTTCCACTTACCCACTCTCAGAGTGTCTGAAAACACCTCCCCCATTCACTGTGTCTTCCTCACTCTGTCTAGCTGGAGCAAGTCCATCTATTCTGGTGTTGGATTCTAACGGTCTGACTAATAAGGCTTCGTAATAGGGCCCTTCCAGCTTTAAACCACGGCCCTTAGCAAACGCTGTTATTCCAATAGTGTCTGCTTCTTTGTCAACACATCCTTCCAATTCATATAGTGCTCTCTTGTTTGTTTGAGTGGGGAATTGTCCCGAAGTGCTGAAACAATAAAAAACAAGGGGAGGGAAAACTACATAAATGCAATGAAGCAAAAAAATTAATGTAATGTAGAAGCAACAAAACATAGATTGCACTGTAAATCAGGCAAGACATTGATGAGATGCAAAAGCGTTATTGGTTGAATAAAACAGCTGAGCGACTAAACCAAAGCAACCCACCTCTCTCTAACGCTCAATATTAAGGGCATGTCAGGTATGGAGTGCCACATTCTGCAATGCAAGTGTCTGAAAATAGAATTGAGAAGTGGACCTTTCAGACACTGTCCTGCTAACATAAAAAGAAATGCACCAAATCTCTGAAAAAATTATGTTGCAGGCATAAGGGATATGGTATCTATGTACTCTGCCTCACTCACCCTTTTTCTAGAGCGCCTACTTCTTCAGCCTCATTTGGTGTCCAAAAGCCCAATTCCTCTTTAAGGCCCCCTTTAGCCGAGCCAACTTCGTGTACTACTTCTTTTCCACTAAGTACAGGTTTCACTGGATTAGGATCAAACAATCTTTTCTCAACGCCTTTGCTTCCTCTTGTTTGCGGATCCACTCGAAAATCTGATTGGGCTGTCGAGAATTCAGTCGCAACTGCCTCCTTGGTATACATCGAAGACTCTATGAGAGAATGCCGTTCTGGTAAGGGCTGAAAACCCAGAATTCTCTCACTTTCATCTCTCGCAATCCATTTTGTTGAAGTTGAACAGGGTAATGGGGAACTGGTGATGCTATGTTCTATTTGCTTTGTTGCAGTTGTAGGGTCATCTGAACAAACAAATGTTTCATGTCTTTGTACAACGGAATCGGTAGTTTTACTGTTTGACTCATGTCTACTTGCCCACTCTTGACCATAGAGTGGAAGACTTTGGGAGGCAGGAACAGGAAAAGAAAATTTGATTGTGGAAGAATACTGCTTGGGTCTTATAGGAGAAGTTGAGTTGGGAGAACTGGTTTCATTTGGGCAAACTGATCCAAAGGCCATCATCATTTCAGCACTTTCAACCGATGCAGCTGTAACTTCAGTGCCCATTTCATATGATGACTGGACACATAGCTGTGGTTTATCAGGGGGCCAACCTAACCCTGAATGGTGCAAATATGTCGATGGAATTCCAGGTACAGAGGCCTTCATTGGGCAAGATGGTACAATATTCACCATATTTGGAAGGCTTTGTACTTCCAGTTGTGGCACTGAAGGAACTCTGAGACCAGGAGCAATGCTCAAACAAGATGGTACAAAAGAAATAATTGCCTCCATCGGGTCTGTGTTAGGGGAAGAATAATCCTCCTGAAATGGCCAGCACACTTGAGTTTTCAAGTTGAGTGGGTTATCCCAGAGCACGCTCCCACTATTTTCCACTGACCACACTTCTACTTGAACATCTGGTAGAAATGGCAGCATTGAAGGGAAACCAATAATGGTAGACTTTCTTGGGCATGAGGGCAACAGATTTTCCATGCCTGGCTCCATTTCTGACTTGGCATTAAGAGCGAGGGGTCGTTGAGCAGTTGGAAAGCCTGGACTAATGGCATGTCGAGGACATAATGGCAACATACTAACCATTATTTGCCTGTCACGCAATGGCATCTTCTTCATTGTAAAACTTTGGTTTACTACTTGATACAGCCTCAATGGTTTCTTCCAAATAGTTTTCCTTCCAATAAACCAACTATCTTGTTCGGCCATGTAGTGTTTTGAAGAAACACCTGGAATCTTAGAGTGTTTTGAGATGATAGGTAAGACCTTTAACATACTGGGGCCCTCTTTCTCAACAGATTTTACCTGACCTTGTTGTAACTTGGAAGGAATCCCAGAAATAATGGACATTTTGGGACATGCTGGCAACATTGACACCATAATTCTTACAATATTTTCTTCTTTAAAAGATATCCCATGACCATGTATAATTGCAATACTTTTTCTGGTCTGTTCCCATATTGTCCCTTCATCCACATTCCACATCTCTTTATCCAACTCAACAGAAAATCTAGAAGGTATCCCACAACAGCTAGAATGTCTTGGACAAGTCGGCAGAAGATTGATTATATTTGAAACATTTACTGAAATGTCTGTTGATTCTGATGGAGGGCCTGTAATTCCAGGATTTATAGACAACTTAGAGCAAGTGGGTAGTCTGGTTTTTTTACTTGGGCCACCAGCTAATGTCTGCCTCTGTGCAGAGGAGGATCCTGGTACTCTGGTTTCCTCAGGAGAAGAAGGCAAAATTGCAACCATGCTTACATGTGAATTATGTTCCAAAGATAAGGGGGCATTGAGTAACTGAGCCTGGTGTCTGAATAAATTTGATCTCTTAGAAGGCAAACCAGATACCATACTTTGTCTTGGGAACAAGGGCATGATATTCACCATGCTGTTGTATTGTTGTTGGGCTGAAGGGAACCCAGGAAGTCTAGCACCTTGTAGGCAAGTTGGCAAAGCTTCCACCATGACTTTCTGGAGCTGTAACGACCGCTTTTTAATTGATCTCCGTAGTGCATGCCAATCTTTGTTTTCTGTATTTGTGTAAAGTCTAGAGGGTATACCGGAAACCTGGGTATGTCTAGGGCATGTATGCACAATATTTATTATATTTGGAGCTTGGTTTTGGGGTGCTGAGGGGAAACCCGGAATGGTAGTTTTCATAGGGCAGGATGACAACATAGCTATTGAATTTAACCATTTTCTATTATCTTGACCCAGAAAACCCACTTGAAGAACATCTTGAATTAACAATTCACCTTTCCTTGAGAGCTTCTCCAGCAAATGCTGTTGAGCAATATTCTTACTTTCAGAGACATTTTGTTCTTTAGAGGGTAAACCAACGACCCTGGATTGTCTGGGACAAGTGGGCAGAATGGCAATACTAGGAGCTTGCCTCAGGGCAGATGGAAAACCAGGAATTCTGGACCTGTTTGGACACGAGAACAGCAAAGTTGCCATGGCTTTTCTATTTCTAGGGTCAGAGCAGGTAATATCTAGGCAATGACCAAAGTGTGAAGAAAGACTCTTTCTATTTGTCATAAGCTTTATCCACTGGGGGTTTCTATCTATTTGCCAGACCACATCTCTGTCCTTGACAGACAGTTTAGAAGGGAGCCCTAAAGCTCGGGCCACTTTGGGGCATGTAGGCAGAAGATTAGTCATACTGTGCTCTATTCTAGGTGCAGAGGGAAAGCCAGGGATGGTAGCTTTTCGAGGACAAGCCGGCAACATATCTACCATGCCTTCCAGAATACCTTTGTACTGTTTGGTTATTCCATCAAATAAATGATAGGGACCAATACTCATCAACCTCTCCAGAAGTGGATTCCTCAGAGCCTCCCAGTCCTCATTATCTGACCTCAGTAGCTTTCTGGATGGAACACCTGCAATTCTGGTTGCCTCAGCGCATTTAGGCACAACACGTCCCATGTTGGGCGTTGTCTCCAGGGGTGCTGAGGGAAAGCCTGGGAGACTGGCTTTCACAGGGCACGATGGCAAAATGGCAACCATGCTGAGCAATTCTTGGCTCTTACTTTGCGCAAGACCAACAGGTTGCACTAAAACATCATATTTTCTCTGTGGCTTTTCATATAATGGATTTTGAGTTATAATCCAAGTATTATTGTTCAGCTGTTCTTTACAAGGTACCCCACGGACCCTCGATTGTCTTTGGCAAGTCGGAAGAATGTTCACCATAATAAGATCTTGCCTATGTGCTGATGGAAAAGCATCAACACTTGCCTTTTTTGGGCAATGCGGCATCATAGCTGCCATAGAATTTTTTCCCAATTCAGAATCAGCATGTGCAAGTTTCTGAATAAAGTGTGAATAAAGTCTCTCCTTATTCTTAAATGGTTTTAACCACATATGAGATTCATACGAATGCCATTCCTTGTTTCTTTCCTCAACACACATTTTAGAGGGCAAGCCTAAAGTTCTTGCTACTCTTGGGCATGAAGACAGAATATTAATCATGCTTGGCTCCTGTCCTGGAGCAGAGGGAAAACCAGGAATTGTTGGAATCCTTGGACAGGTTGGTATTATATGTATCATATCTTTCAGATGGTCTTCAATATTTTTTGACCAGTCTTGAATCATACACAGAGGTGCACCTTTTAGCTGTCTGTCTAAATTAATGGTCCTTAATATCTGCCAATTGTCATTGTGTAACTTTAAAATTTGGCTAGATGGCATACCTGTGATCATTGTTCCCTTGGGGCATGTCAGGAGAAGACTGACCATGTTTGGGGTATCTGAAATCTTCTGCTTTGTTGCAGAGGGGAATCCTGGTACACTAGCCTCTCCGGGACATGTTGGCGACATGGCCACCATGGCTCTAATCATCTTAGTTTCGGCCTGCTCTTTAATGCAATATGTTTGTGAAATATAATTTGATATCTCCTTTTTTCTTTCCCAGAGAGAACCTATAGCCACAAACTCATTTTTATCATCCACAATGGACCCACGTGACGCAAAACCTGGGACGCTGGAAACTTCAGGGCATGCATGAAATGGCCATTGTTGAATTTCAGACGATAACCTAGGAATACTAGCAGATCTGGGACAGGATGGTGCCATGTTTGCAGTAATTGCACTATCCCCATAGACTAAATGCACATCATCTGAAAGCATGTGGGACACCAATGTCTTGCAGGGTAACTTCTCCGACAGTAATTTCCTATCATCAGGCCAATCTACAATTTCTGGCTGCTCTAATGAAGCCACCCCAGGAATGTTTGAACATTGTGGGCAATTTGGCTTTATCAAAATTGGTTCCCTCCCCATTGCATCAATCCAAGCTCTGGGCTCTGAAGCGGATTGAAAACCAAGAAAAGCACTCTCCATAAAACTATATGGGAAAATGTCTGCTATAGGTTTAGATTCAAATTTTTGCCTTGTGCTTATGTCAGAGGCTCCTGCTGAAACTAGCTGCTGGTCTTTTATGTGTGGTTTTGTGTCCAAAGACCAGGCATCATTCTCCACTCCATCTATCTCTATAATATGTTTTAAGGACAGACCAGGTACATCATATATTTCTCTGCAGAGGGGTTCCAGGTTAACATTAGTTTCTTTTGCACTTGTTTCTGCTTTGTGAGGCTGTGATCCAAGATCTGAGGCTGCTCTGGGAGTGCTTGATGCAGTCACAGTCCCAATAGCCTTGGGAGTTTTATCCCCCAAGGATTTTTGTATGGCAGGGGCAATTCCCACCCTCTGTACTTGAGGTTTATCTGACAGTATGCTCTTAACAATGGGATATTCTCCATATTTGACTTCCGCTGTTTTGCTCATCACTGTTGAAGGGGCAGTGTTTATTCCTTTGGGACAGGACACTACTGGGTCAGTGGTGCTCTCATTTCTGAAGGGATAAGGGACACCAAAGACTGAGGTCAGAACAAAAAGATAACACGTCAGATATGCTCGCAAACATGAACACCTTACATTTACGGCTTAGTTTTTAATTCTATTTTAAAGTGTTGACACCATGCTTCATCATGCTACAACAGGTTTTTTGATCAAATTCCCAAAGGGTGAAATGGAGAAATTTTAAGTGATCTTTTAAATGAAGTGCACCATGCCACACTTACCCCAATTCCATAGGCCCAGCATCAACCCCTGCTTTATCTGAGAGAACATCTGGCCTTTGGACCACTCCTATCCTCTGAATCTGGGTTGGGCCTTTTTCAAACGGCAAGGTTGGTTGTGGAAGGTGTGACAAGGCGGCATGGACAGGTATGGGAGCGAGCTGAGGTTTTTTAGGGGCAAAACAGGGTGTTTTCTCAACAGACTCATGTTGGGCTCCTTGGGTCCCTAACTGAATGGTGGTCTCGGTCAAGTGACTCCTCGGTCTGACTAGAGGCTCCATGATCGAGGCAGAAGCCAACTCAGCAAAAGCAGGCCTTTGCTCAGCCGCTGAGGGGAGTGGAGGCACTGTTGGTCTGGTTTTTGGAAGGGCCTTTGATGGCCTCGCTCGAGTCCTCTCTGCTTTTGGCTTCTGAACTTTTTTGAGCCTGGGGGCTAAGGGCACTCCAGGGCTAAATGGCAAAAGAGAGCTCATGCTCTCAGGTCTGAGGGACAAACAAATGAAGGGGGAAGAGTTACAAGATTAATAAAAGATTTATTCCTCCAAAGCAGTGATGCGGTGAAATCCAAACATGAAAGACCAACTCTTAACTGTGCAGTCTTTATACAGATCTCCACAAGGTCACCCACATGCACAAAAGCAATGTGGGCATGAGTATAACATTATATATGAACTATGTGGATGAACAAGCAACTCCAGAAAACTTGCCATAGACAGTCACCAATGAAAAATAGCCTTTAGTCACCAGGAAACACCCCCGGGCAAAGCAGCAGTCATCTTTTTACGGGTGACATTGCATCCATCCAAATTGCAGTGTGTAGCACACACAATCAAATGCTTAAAGTTTTATGTACTGTAAGTCACAGAATATGTGACATTTGTCAATCAACTATTACTCATTGCCTTGAGCTTGGGTTGTCACGATACTGAAATTTAAGTTGACAATTGATTGTCATACAAGTTATTTCAGTAAACAATTGGATTGTCTTTTCAGTCCATGTCTGTTAATTTTATGCCACTATAATAGTGTACGCTTGGAACAGTGTAAAATTAAGGAACACATTGGAAAATAAGCAGTAGGTCTAAACAACAGCTGTTTACATGAGGTATATCATGTATATTACATGGTAATATAATTTACCATGCGTTATGCATATGCTGTGTAAAATCTTTTGAGGATTTCCAACCCAGTGACCAGCATTTGGAAGATTTGCAAAGAAACTAAAATAAATAATCACCAATGTTCTGATTTCTCGCTTCAGTTAAAAACATTTTTTAGCAACAAAACAAAACAAGGATGGTGAAACCATCAGTGAGAATATTGACAATTTGGCAATTGGCAGGTATATTGCAGAAAACTCCTTGTGTTGCTTTTAAAGCCTCTATGAGCAGTTCATCACAAATTCTCACTAATTGCTCAATTCAGATTTATTACACGGATTCAACATTTTTGTTTGTTCATAGGTGCAAATTTGTGAGCAAAGGGAGATAAGGGTAAGGTTTTAATTAAGCCTTTTATGCAGACATGGCTGCTACCTGTGTGCAGATTGACTTATAGATGCGGGATCGGAGCGAGGAGTGGGGGGAGCGTGATGTGGACAGTTTCACTGACATACATATAGTTTAACCAAAATTTCAGGATGTCAAGGTCAACATTTGATTAAATTTTTCAGAACTTTTCCACAATGCTTTTGCAGCAAGACATGCAGTTAAGGACACCAAAATCAACAGGACGTGAAGTAAAAGTCACATAAATTCTAACATGACTGGTGATTCCATGTCATTTTTGGTGTTCACACTGTTCTAAAAAACATATCTATGTGACATATAAGGGAACAAATCTGACCTGGGCCACTTTCAACAGCAGTGTGAATGTAGCCTTTGAATGTCTATTATGCTGATGCATCTATTCACCTGAAATAAGCAAGTGTTTGCTTTTCCATATAATCCAAATGCTTGAAATAAGTGACATCAGGTCGGATTCACTATAATATTTCACAGCATCATTTACAGCCTACAGACCAGAAAAGCCACATTACCGAAAGAAGAGACACATTAGCAAATGCACTTGCCACCAGAGTGGCAATTCCCACTAGGGTTGCAACATCCATTGTCATTCTCAGCAGAAACTCAATGGAGGTCATGGAAGGTCATGACTTTATTCTGGGAAATGCCAATGCATTTCCAACATTTCTCACAGGGTCTTTGAAGATAGATAGATAGATAGAATTTGAAATCACAATTTATCTTTTTGCATGTTTCTTGTGTATTTGTGTGGAAAATTTACACGCAAAACTGGACATAATAACATATTTGCATACTTGGATGCCCATGTAACACTGCCAATGACATTTATTTCGATATAAAAACCCAAGCCTAAAAAGAAGAAAGGAGACCAAAATAGGACATGAAGGAAATATGCTTGCTCTTACTGAACTACTGTTCAATGAAGTGAAATTAAGAAAACATTCTATGGTTAAGCCGTGTATGTCGTGGTGTAACTGAGACACGGAAAACCCAATCCCAAAGAGTTAACGTAACCCTTAAACAAATCAATTTCTTTAAAGTCTGTTACATTTCAATTCTGTAAATAACGAGTATTATGTGTTATGTGTAGTATGTTGCTGTCAAATTTCAAATGAACAATTTTGCTGTGTTTGGTCCTTTGTCATACTCAGCCGCAGTATAATCATTCTAGCCCAGAATAAAACCACAGCAAACAGCTTTTTTTTTCTCTCCTCACAATACATTTATTGATGCTACAGAATGCAACACACCTGATCTCAATGTAATTGGTCCATGCATGACGTTGTACACACAGCTGAACCACACTTCACATTCAGCGTCGTGAATTAATGAAATGGTGATTAATTGTTAAAGCCACAGCAACCCAGGCCGAGCATGACACATAAACCGCTGCAATGAATTGACTCACCCTGCTGATATCCTGACGGGCTCAATCCCAAAAGGCGCACTGCCCTGACGTCCTCTTTCGTGGGACCTGGACGCCTCCTGACTCTGACTGGTGATGCTGCTCCTTCCAGCCGATCTGGGATCAGCAACTAGAGCGCACAGCATGAAGGGAAGATAATATGTCAAACAGATGTAACGAAAAATAAAACTGGCTAATTCTGCTGCGATGGGATTGTATGTTGTATTATATTGTTTTCTCCTATTTGTGCTTACTTGTTTGTACCGTATATGGGCAGTCCTCTTCTTTCAGAGTGCTTAAATGCCTTTTGAATTCTAAAAAATAAGACAGAAGGTAAGAGAAGGATGTATTAGGAATGTAATAATGTAATAATGTATTCAAACGGTGCGTTCATTCGGAGACACAGTCAACAGAGCGTGCGCAAACACAGTGTACAAGAAGACAATTGTAGTTTGGAGACTGAGCTGTTATGCTCAAAATCGACCAGCAGGGGGTGTCCCGTGCCTGCATCAATGACAGCTTATCTCTTTGTCCCATACCACCCCCATCCAGGAATCAGGAGTCCCTTGACCAACAATATTAGTAATTTAACTCGTAGGTCCTTCATGTTTTATATACATATAAACATGAAGGACCTACGAGTTAAATTATTCATGTTTGATGTTATTTACTTTTCCTTAAAAGTACTTAGAAAATAAGTATTATTCCGATCGATTAATTTTTCAAGTCTTTACTTTGATCGTCTCGGACTTGGGGGTCGGACTGGAGAACGACGACTCGCCCTTGCTCTGTGCGGGACGGCCCGTTCATTATTTGGGTTACTGTAGGTCTAAGAGGGTTCTCCTTTGGTTCCTTCTGTTGGCTACCTGTATCCGGGTCGTTCTGGGGCTCTACGGCTTGCACTTCGAGAGGAAGCTGAGGGGGATTGGGGGAACTGTGAGGCTGGGTGTTGATGGCAGAATCAACCGGAGTAGAGTAAGGAGTTATGGGGTTCAGTAAGGGGGTCTCTGCTGTAGGAGCCATCTTGGACCTCCAAGAGGGGTCATATCCAGGTGCCCTCTGGGGCGTCTGGTTCGATAACCAGCCTGACGAGAAAGGGGGAGAGAGAGAAAAATCGTAGCACAGCAGGAAAGCACAAAACAAATGAAAAGCAAACAGAAAATACCCGAAAGAGGGAATCCAAATGACACACATAGCCAAAGCTCTTTAAAAACCGGTTTGGCAAGCATGTTTCAAATTATTCAAGTTGTACCTGGCTCAGAGGCTGCCAGCACAGCGGGAAGTGCAGTGGGTAGAGCGGAAGAGGAGGAGCGAGAGGCAGAGCTGGAAAACAAGTCTTCAGCCGTGGCACAAAAAGCCTTGCGAGGACACGAGGGAGCAGAGAGGCGTGACGGAGAGGAGGGTAGAGGATCGGAGGAGGAGGAGGAGGAGAGTAGGGACAGGGCTGGCTTGTGGGCAGCAAGAGAGGGAGGAGGCACAGAGGTCTGGGCTGACGGAGGACAGGGGGTTAGCGAATCAGCCAGGCGGCCGGGGAATGGGGCTGGGGATGGGGATGGGAGGTCAGAGGAGACGGGGGCAGATGCAGGATGGGGAGGAGGCACGGGAGCGAGGCAGGGAGACCCGATCGGCTCCGAGGGAGCCGTGGTCGGGTTCTGCCGGGACACCGCATCATTACATGGCGTCTCCGGGCCCGGCTCCATCCGCGGGGCCCCGCGCTGCCCGGACTCCTTCAGAGAGGATTTGAGAAACTTTGGAGAGAGGGAGGGCTGGACGAGAGAGGCCTGAGGTATAGGAGCCCTCCACTCGCTCTGCCAAGAGGCTGCGAGAGAAAGGAAAATAAAGAAGCGAGGACAGAAGAGAACGAACAGAAAGGGGGAAAAACAGAAATCAAGCCTTTAAAACGCATGTGAATTTGGTTATTCTCAGGTGTATCTATATATTCTTGCAGCCCCGGTGCGGCCGCAGCGCTGCTCTGCGTGTACCTGAGTCGAGTGCAGATGGCAGGCTAGTGGGCTTTGTGAGGGCAGAGCCGAACTCCGCCACGGGAGGCGGGGCGGAGCCTTTAGGCTTTAACTGGGGAGGGCGGAGGGGGAGGGGCTGGGCGCACAGGGCGGAGCGGCTGAGCTGATCAGAAGCCGGAGAAGAGGACAAGATGGCAGAGAAGGAGGGAACACTCTGGGGCCTCTGGGTAGTGGAGCGGGATGCTGCACAGGAGGCTGGCGGAGGAGGGTTGACAGCGGGAACTTAAATTAAAAATTGAAAAGGTTTAGTCACTAAGTTCAGGGTGGAGTCTACTTCATCTTCATATATTTTTTTCTCTTGATCAATTTTTTTTTTTATAAATATATGCATTAATAAATAAGAACAATAAGAGGGAGAAGGCTTTGCAGCAGAAGCATATTGACGTGCATCTTCCGGGTCCTTCTTGCGTCCTTCCCAAAAGTATGTTGATCTACCACTTAAATGTTGGGTTGACGAACAACAAAGCATGAATGAACGTACATGAAAACAAACATGGGCCAGAAAAAACATGTGAATGTCCTGCGTTATTTCCTCACTAGTTCTACATCTGATAATACTCTAACTCTACTCAACTGTGCTGTAGACTCAGAGTAAGAATATTGTTCAGGCACATTAGTGGGCAGCAATAACGTTTAAAAAAATAATATTACTACTACTACTACTACTACTACTACTACTACTATTACTACCAATAATAATAATAATAATAATAAAATAAATAAATAAATATATAAATAAATAAATAAATAATAATGCTGCCTATAATATGAAAAATAATATCAGAATACAATTTTGTCCATACTGCCCAGTCCCCGAATATCTTCAAATAATCTGCTTGTCTACGCCAAACTTCACATCTTTTTCTCGATGAAAGGAGGAACACGGGAGAGAACAATATTCGAAATTCATCTCGTACCTGGCGGTGGCACGGCGGAGAGAGTGGGAGGGTGGGTGGAGGAGACAGGGGGCAAGCAGGAGAGAGAGGAGGTGAGGGGCCCAGAAAGGGAGCCTGCGGGAGGGACAGAGGAAGGGACAGCGCGGGCCCCCTGTCCCTCCGCCGGGGAGGCGTCGTTACGGAAGCTCTGAGACCTCCTTGGGGCAGAGGAGGGTACTGAGGGTGGAGGGTGGAGGGTGGGGGCAGAGAAAGGATGAGTAGAAGAAGTCAGCTGAAGTGAAAAGATAATTGAAAAGGAATGCTGAGCGCAGATCGAAACAGGAAAACTGCCATTACCGCGAAACTATTTCAATTTTTTCGAATTAGCAGCCGAGGGAAGAGGAAGAAGAGGAGTTTCACTTCCCCCGCTATTTAAACTCAGCTCACCTCACCATCAGTCGACTTTGTTTTGGTTCAACTCGAAAAATAAAAGAAAAACTTCTCGTAAGGAAATCGCCTTTGTGGTTTAGATTCAGCTTGGAGAAATGGGTTTGAGGCTTCATTGTTATTCTTTCGTGAACAAATTGGATGTCGTGTTTGCCATTTAGCTTCGACTTCGTTTCCTGACAAATCAGATTACCACATCGGGGTAAACTAAACTGCGTGAGCTCAGTGAGTCACCTATATCAGTCCATTCCCAGCTGGCCCCTGGCGATGGGGATTGGGAAAAAAAAAAAAAAAAAAAAGCCAGTGGAAATAAATAAATATTGCGTCACACATTTCAGAACCCACTCAATACATGTTAAAAGAAAAAAAGTTAAAATGAAATTCAAAAAGTGAAGGGGTGACCAAAGAGGAGTAATTGAATTGTTGAAACCAAGATAGTATAAAATCATTCTTGGCTGATGCAGGGTAAACTGGGGTCTGTTTATTTGTTTATTATTACTCTCCATTTTTTCTTACTTTAATTTTTTAATATAATTTCCTCGCAAAACATTAACTCAGCGGGAATTTTATATTTGTGATTTGTTGGGATTGGCACTTTTTTGTCAGCGAAGTTTAAGTTAAATGGCATATTTGTGCAGCCAAATTTTGCACTCCGCACAATCGAGACAAGATATTATTATAGGCAGATCATTTAGATTTATATATTACCCCAACCATTTTATTAGTGGGGTTGTGGGGACTTAGTAGTCCTCAGTCAGAGCCTTGTCGAGGGGGCCTTGACAAGAAAAAAGAAGGTTGAAAATCGGCAAAGGTTTATTCCTCCTAGGCCAGAGACCACGGCACTGTTGACCGTCTCTCTCGTGTCCCTCTTTCTGAACAGCAGGGGGTGCCTCTGACCAATGGAAGAGAGATACCGGGTTACATAACTCAGTCATCTCTTTTCAGGGCAGAGCTGCTGTTCTGTCCGAGTCACCAAGGAACCAGAAGCTTCACCTCGAGACATACGTTGTGACCACGTGAACCGAGGCAATCAAATGATGAGACTGATGTATTGTGCTGACTTCTAAAGTAGGGAATCATTATTGCGTCTGCTTTAATCAGGAAATGATGGTTGATAATCGTGGAGGGTTTTTTCATCCACCACAAAATGTCTTTTTTTTTTTTTTACCATGGATCTGGGGGAGAGGGCTGACCGATGTTTCAGGCAGACAGATAAACACACACAGTCTCGCAGTTTACGGTCCCTGAAGAGGGAAAATACCACATGGGGAAGAAGGAGTGGTTGTAAGGGTGGTGGTGGTGGGTCGGGTGGTGTCGAGATTGGTCAAGCAATACCTGAGCCAGCGCCGGGCTGGAAGATTTTGGGCAGAGCGGGCGGGTGAGCGCGGGTGAAGGCTGGGAGCGTGTAGGCATAGGGGGAGGGCCGCGCCTGTCGGGGGACACTGGGGTGTTGGGTGTGGGGCGGCGAGGCCAACGGGGCGGTGAACTCTTGGAGTGCGGGCAGAGGAGGGTAGGAAAGGAGGGTAAAGGTGGTCAAGGGGCCGCTTTGCTCCATCACTGGGGCCATCGAGCGCCGCATGAGAGGTGGACAGAGCGGGGAAAAGATTGGGGGCGGTGGAGAAAGGAGAAACAGGGAGAGAGAGAGGTGGTGGAGAGAACAGATGGAGAAGTGGGTGGGGGGGAAAGTGAAATGAATGAGGGATTACATTTTCAGGCAAAATGGACGCCAGACACAGAAAAAGGCAGGGGAGGGGGAATGAAAAAGGAAAAATAAATGAGATGAGAACAAATATTTTGGAATGGATAGTGAGAGTGATAGTGCTCAGATATTCAAAACTACTGGGCTTTAAATATCCTTCGGTCGGAACGCAGTGGTGCTGAGATAAAGAGTAAAAATAGAGAGTTTTTTCCAATCCTGGTATTCACTTAATGTTAAATCCAGACACTCTTATTTATATTCTTAAGTCCGGTTCACAGGGGGCAAAATAAATAAATAAATAAAAACCGCCTGGAAAGCGTGGGCCGCGCAGTTTCCTTTCTCAAGAACAGCTGTGAAGTTGTGCAATGTCCTCGAGGAAACCCCCCCCCCCCCAAAAAAAAATCATGCTACAAAAGAAAACAGTGTGTGAAAAGTACCCGGATGATATCATCGGATGCAAACAGTGGACGACAACAAGCGTATCCCACAATGCATTGTGGGAAGACGCCGGTAAAGGTTTCTGTGCAACATGCTGTAGTACGTGTGAAAACCCAGTGCTCGTTTTATGGATATACTCTAGTATGCTGGACTTTAGTGAGCGTGTGTAGTGAGCAACCGAAGTTGGATAATTCTACCAACTTGCGCCATGAAAAAACCCCAGAAGGCGGGCCTTTTAAATGTGATAATTCAATACGTCAGATGAATTTAACAGAGAATGTCAAAAGGTGGTTCTGTTAGGATGTTAGGACTGTGTAGACCGACGCTGATTGGCCGACAATATCAGGCTCAAATGTGATTAGGTGACGTTGATCTACTCATTGCGGTCGTGGGGAGTGGTTTGGCACCATCTGCAGCACTGGCAACCGGAAGGGGACGCAGCTGCAGAAGATTGATGACAAGCGAGCCAGCCTCCGAGAGGTAAACTATTTGGCCGGAGCGCCCCATCCTTTTTATTGAGAAAGGTTTTTAGAAAGGTTTTTCCGTCCAGCCATTTCATGTACATGAATTGAGGCGGGGAACTAGTAGGTCCAGCGTGTCATGGAGGCGAGACCCAATCAAAGCCCAATCAGGAAGAGTGGTCCGGTTGATCAGGAAACAGGGGCGTACCTGCAAGGCCCGAGTCCACCACAGGCCTCCAGGCCGCGTCGGGTATCCTTGTGGCGGGAGGGATGGGAGCTTTCAGGGAGCACGGATGATTTGGGGGACGGGGTCAGGAAAACAAAGAGAAAAGGAGGAAACGGTAGGTTGGAAAACACAGTTCAAACCCTTACCTCACTGTACCTTGAGGATTGTGACGTCATATTTTAAAAGCAGTAAAGACCTAAAGCAGCCGGCAGCCCCAATGTAAGGATGCACACCGGTAGAAATATTTGGAAGGCATGCTCTGGGGAAACACCGGCCCGCGCGGAGAGAGCGCGCCGTTTGCGAGAGCACTAAAAGTTTTTCCCGGGGACATCTTTACCAGAGGTGAGTGTGCCTTGCCGGGAGCCGAAGCTGGTCCTCCTGTCCTCTCCGGCCTCGTCGTCGCTGTCGTTGAAATCGTCGAGGTTGCCAATGTCGCTCTGCTTCAAGCTCAGGAGACTGGCTAGACTCTGCATGTCTTCATCTCTGTTTGGTGTGTGTGTGTGTGTGTGTGTGTGTGTGTGTGGGAGGGAAGGAGGGGCGCGGTCAATGGTGTGTTTCATTGATAAGACATTCTTTGATTCGACTTTTTTCTTCTTGCACTCCTTTCGGCGGTGGGAACTCACGTGGCTTTGCCCTCCTTGAGGAACACACAAGTCAGGGTTAGTTTGAGAGTGGCCTCCACCACCTTCGCCGACAGGGGTTTGAGCTGCAGCGTCAGGTTATACTGCGCCGGCGTCTCGCTCGCATACTTCTTCATGTTGACGTCGACCGATGCCAGGACCTTCCGGCGGCCCTTCGTCTCCTGGAAAGTTAAAGAACAACGGCCGCAATCTCACACCCTTCTCACAGTGGAACCATACAGGTGTCAAAGAAGCAGTAAGAGGGCTTGTGCATTGACTCCGGTCAGAACCCCGCAAAAAAGCAAACTAACTTTGTTTTTGTAGATGTGGAACTTGGTTTTTGCAGCTGCAATATTCACGGCCACTGCGATTCGGCTCAAGCGTGCCTGTCCGGCCAGTTTTTTCCACTCACTCAAATTGAGTAATGCTTTCTGTTTGTTCCGCCTCAATGATTTACCTCTCTTCATTCAACCTGAGAGTTTCGATAGACAAAGTCCCGCCAATCCGGATGCGATTTCTTAAATCCGCTGAGAAATCGGTGAAGGCAGGACTCACACAAGAAGGTCCATAAACACAAGCGACACTCACGTTTTCGACGACGAACGTCCAATCCTTGTCCTCAAACTCCTCTGCCGTCTGTTCCTGCGGACCAACATGGGGAAGGAAAGAAAAAAAAGGGGGAGTCAGAAATGAGCCTCGCCCTTATCGGCAACCTTGACGGGTGACTACATACAGCCCCGAAGTGTCTGCTGATTAATCCAACGAACAGGACGGGACAGGTTACCTTAAAGAGCGTAACCGTGATGTCAACGCTCTCCGGGACATGCCACAGGACCAGGCCCCGGTAGGGATTCTTGATCCCCGGCTGCCAGCCATGGAGCTGATGGGACGCAACACAACAAGGGAACGGATATGAACATCTTTTCCCTAAAACTCATTTAGCTTTTGCGGGTCGGTAAAAAGGCGGCAGCCGGTTTGTTGAATCCTTCAATCCAAAGCAAAACCTGAATGTGAAAATATAACCTTCATTTTGGTACCGCTTTAAAATCACCGGAAGTCAAAGTTATACCACTAGGGTCCTTCCAATGTCTTTAGTCGATAACAATGGCAAGTTTCTTGTGAGCACTTTTCACGTCACTCCGCTCCACTGTTCCTGCCTCCGTCTCCTGTTTACCTTTGTGCTGTGGCGTCTGTTCCGCCTTATCCAAACAACTCGTAGTTTGTCGGGCTGCCTGTAGGAGTAGAAATGGTGATTACTTTAATGGTCAGATAATTTGCACCAAAAGTAAAATAGAAATTAAAAAAATGAAATATATATATATATATATATATATATATATATATATATATATATATATATATATATATATATATATATATATATAAATAAACTAACTTTATTGCTTATGATATCACCTTAAATTACAGACAAACAAATACAAAGGAAAGATTATGACTATGATTATGAAACAGTAAACATATCAAATCTCCTCTTCAGAAACAGGAAACTCACATTATGGTCACACATAGTCGTGGAGTGTTTTTGAACATGTTTTGAATAGTATCTCATTTAATATAAGACGACATTTTGCAATTACAGCAAGACATGAAAAGCATAACGTTTTTGACAGTAGTGTGCCAGTAGGAAGCGACGCAACTTCTTGTTTGCTGTATCGTATATATGATTTTGCCAAAACAGTTGATTTGTGGTCTTGCAAAAGAGTCAATGAAACCCTGAAAAACTTGATAAAATTGCATAGTAAGTGACTGACTACATTATGAGTTTCCCTTTTGGTTCCAACTTTTGAAGGCCTAAAAGTTTGAAGCGTTGGACTACATTTACGTGCAGTGAGAAGCTGCAGCAGAGCGGTGCGTTCCTTTACATGAAAGGCACAAAAAGACGGGAACCCAACACTTGGCTTGGACGGAAAAACAGCGAAACGGTGTCGGAGACGAGAACCTTTCAAATCCACGTTTAAATGACAAACAGCGAGCAGCCGCGTCTGTTCGCTTTCAAAACACACCAGTGGACTTTGAGTGATGCGGGAAAGGCGGATAGAAAATGAGCAGCCTTAACACACAGTACACGCCCAAGGAAACATAAGATACAGCGCCTATTTATAACTGTATTCACCACTAACAAGGCTGAATTAATGGGAGATATGGACATATTTCCCTCATTACGACCATATTGTTTATGAACAGGCACTGTAATAAGGAGTCCAAAATCTTGTGGCTTGGGCCGGGAAGAAGCTAAAAGGCCGCCTCAAGTTTTGCTGTAGAATATTTTTCTATAACTCACCGCAACGCATCGATGCCACAGTCACGCATGGACAAATAACCGGATTTAGAACCCGAAATTCCAACATTTTTATCTCATGATCAAATGACACATGGGAAAAGGTTACATATGATTATCAAGCCGAAAAACCCTCGCTGACCATCAAATGTCCGCGGCCTTTTTGAAAACAAGTCTATTGAGGGAGTGAGATCCTGGTATTGGCGCTAGCTAGTCCACTTAGTTTGCCACCAGTTCCCATGGTGTTTGGGCTACGGGATTGTCACACGCCCAGAGAAATGTTGAGAGGGGAAAAACAGTAAGTGACCACCTGGAAGCGGCCCGTCAAACACGAAAACAATCCGGTTGTGAGTCAGGCAGTAGTTGGGGAAATAAAACATCAAAAAAACAAGAGGCCAGAGGCACAGGGCAGCAGGGTGTGAACAGTATGACGAGGCTCATGTTGCACAACACTCATAACTGAGACCGGGGACGGAAGTTTGAGAGGGGGATGGGGACAAAAAAGGGCCCAGAAATAGAATGGGCATGCTCCCCGAACTTAGCGGGCGCTAAACAGCGATACCACACCTGCTGCACTATTGATCACGCACATGTTAACGGCGCCGGAATTGCGGACTCTCAGGCGTTTTCGACATTTGCGGCACTGGCCTGGTCATATTCTTGAAGCACAAATTGACCTTAACAACTGCATTTTTCTCAGGAGTTCTTAGTTTATGCTAACGCAGTCCTAAAGTAGACACTGTAGACAACTCTTTGTTCATTCTTTAATCATCAAGAACTGCTGCAACAACTCTGTCCTCTGGACGACCTCTAGGATGACAAGAGCACAGCTTTTTGTTATACAAGACTGCCACAAGTCCCCCTCTTTGGTGAACTATTTTACCATGTTTTGGTCTATAAACAACTAACCACTACTCCGAGAGGGTTAGACCACCACGGGTGAGACAAATAAACATAGAACCAAACAACACCATGTACATGGTAAAACATCAACATAGAAACGTCAGATGACATGTATCGACAAAACAGAATTAATTAAGTCCAGGAAAACAGGAACAGCAATTGGGCATGTGGCCTCTTCCTGTGATAGTTATGGCAGTAAATGAGGGATAAAAGGAAAGGGATGTTATCAGGGGGGTGTTCCAGGGTGTGTTCGAAGCAGGTGCTGGTGGTGTGTGTGTGCCTGTGATGAGTCAGTGTGTATGTATGTGTGTGCCTGTGTTGATTATGCCTGCGTGTGTGTCTGTCTGTCTGTCTGTCTGTCTGTCCAGTGGTGAGCGCACAGGACTTGTCCCAATCAGTTCTGGTGTATGAGGTCCTCCAAGCAGCGGAAAAGGCCCCCGCCGAGTCCCGCAGCCGTATAGACACTTCACGACCGCAGGGAAACCCCAAGCACTATTCCCTGCAGCCACAGAAGCACCCCAAGCGCCCACATGGACAACAGGCCTGAAGCCAGGTCCCGCACCGACAGACCGGCACCCCGCCACCGGAGTCTAGCCAGTGGGGCAGAGCGCCCACTGACCTAGCTGAGTGCGCTCACCCCTTTATCACCCCCGCAGACAGCCAGATAGTGGGCCCTCCACCACTCCTGGCAACTGCCGCAGAGAAGCCACAAAGCGGGAGCAAGGCAGACAGCCGCCTTCTGCACCTGACGACGAGCAGCCTCCAAGGGGCCTTGGAAAGTACCTGACAGCGCTACCCACAGCCCTGCTAGGTCGCAGCATGCCAGAAACCACCCGGCACCAGGAGCAGGCAACCGGGACACAAACCCAGCCAGCAGGGGCCCCATCCGGCAGAGGGCACACCCGGTCGCCCCCTGAACAACCACACCCCCACACCAACCCACCAGCGCCCCGCCACCCTGGAAACCCCAGCGCTAAATGTGTGCTGTTGGTAAATGCAGTTAAAATTACGGGCCGTGGGGGGGTGCGAGTTGTCCAAGTATGTTGAACCCGAATCGTTCCTCCGCAGACCCTGGTCTGGTGGAGTGTTGCTTGGAGTACAATTTTTTTTCTTTACTTATATACTATAAATTTCAGTTGGAGGATCTACCAGGACAAACAATATACTGTACATTTGGGGCTATGAAATAAATAATTTAGGAGAATTCTTCCACTTCACTTATTAATTACACAAAAGGTCCTCTACATGTACAACCCAGGGGATCTGTATCATTGTCTTTGTAGTTATGAGATTGTAATTCATATTTTGTCTTCATTTTGTGTATTAATTGCCTTAACAGAACAAGAGAATCCCTGTAACTCTCTACTGAATAGTCTAAGTAACGCTCCATTGATCTCAAGTGAACACTTGACCTCCTTACCATTGTAAATGTAGTCCCGTGAAAAACGACTTGCATATTAAATATTTGGCACACGGAATGGCTTCAAATCTTTTAGACAAAGGGAACCAGAGTCAAAACAAAACACAAATTTAAATTATTTATTTATTTAAAGAAGAGCACTTCAAGCTCGAAAACCTACCAACGTGTCTGAATTAAAGCGCTTCTGCTGAGAAGAGTTGGCTAAAATTCCTACACAGATGTGAAAGACTGGGGTCAAATTCTAGGCAGTGTTTGGCTGTTATTGCCCAAATACGTCAAAGTGTTTATTTATCAAATGCACAGTATAACACAGGGCATTTCTGAACAGTGTGATTCTTGTGACAAGGCAAGGGCCAACTACGTAAGAAGGCATTGAAAAACAAAAAAACATTTTCAAAGAAGGTATTCAATTATAACAAAAAAAGTTTTCAAATTAGGGCAAAACTGGCACAAATATGGCAAGATTAGCAAAAGATATTTACATAATAAAAAAGAAAAGCACAACATGGGTTCCTGAAACCTTTTCATAATTACAAAAAAAATACAGTTATTCGTTAACCTCGTCCAGTATTTCATTTTGTCTCAAGATTTAAAACCATGCAGTGTGACTAGGGATATTAATTATTAATAGTTTCATCGTTAATCGACAATAAGAATTTTGACCGATTAATTATTATCGACTGAAGAGTTAAAAAAATATTATAAAAATAAAAAAAAAGTATCCAAAAAAAAAGTTTGTTGCATGGTAAAAGAAAAAAAGGCTATACAATCTATTTCTAAAATACAACTTATGGTGGCGACACATGCAACTAGGCCTGTGATGATTACCGCAAATAATAAAATAAATTATATATATATATTTGTTTGAATTTCTTCTTTCGCTGGTGAAAGTTACAGGAGGACGGACATGAAATATAAACACAATAACCATTGTTTAGTCATCTTCATTGACTGCCTTCCACAGTGTAAACAACTAAAAACACACTGTTTTCAGTTGTTTAATTTTGAGGAACGGCTCCACGATCGCACAGAGCGCTGCGTTCCCATATAAACATATATTTATGACTCCACTCATTTATAATTATAAATAAGGGGGCTATAAATGATAGATGATCATTTAAAGTCCAAAATCTTTTAAGTCCAATAACAAAAGTCCGTGTTTTTTTTTTGAGGGAGGGGGGGGGGCGTTCCCTAATATTTGAATATTGTCGGATAGCGGTTAATGATCGGTTAACGAGGATCGCCTCCGGTTTCGTGAAGAGAATTCTAAATCAGCGTCCCTAAGCGTGACACATGTGCAATAATAAAAGCAGCGACCAGTAAGGGTGGGGAGTACTTTTCCACAGAACTGTGTTTACAATTTTGTACCCACACACATCAAGCCAGCCACGCTGCGCCAAGACGTCCTCTGGCCTCGTCTCGCCCCCCCCCCCACTGAAAAGGTATGTGGGGGCTGCCAGCGTTGCTCCGTCACGGAGAACGTGGCACGATCAATGCCAATCTTTGGATGCCAACTAAAAAAATAAAATAAGATAAAATAAAATAAAAAAACAGGTTGGTGCCTGCTGGTGTATATAATACATCTCGGGGGAGGCATAAACACGAGTGACGTGCAAGCTGCAAGCCAGGGACTGGGAGGTTGAGCGCGCCGAGTGCGGGCAGCGTGAGGGAAGGGCAGCGCGAATTACCGCGACTTCTGTGCGTCCAGAAACCAAACACCCAAGCGGCCCGCCGCCACGTGGCGCGGGGCACAAACTCATAACCGCCCGTGTGCGTCCAGGTACTACGACGGGGGGGGGGGGGGGCACAGCTTTTCCGGACGCGTTCTTATTAAATGTCTCCGAGGTTGGGCGGCGAGGGCGTGAGGGTGTCGCCGACGCCGTGAGCGGACGGTACCGCTGTCCGCCCCTCGCATTCCCCGCGCAGAGCACGGCGAGCCGCCTTCCGACTCACCGGGGCTCTCAGCGGCGTCAGATGTGAATCAGTCTTTTCGGGGGGGGGATTTAACACCGAGTTGGAACACCGTTATGTGGACACTATCGTTTCGCCTTGGATTCGTGGGCGGGTATTCACCACTGCGCGGTTGTGTTTTAAAAAGTGGGCGGCGGCGCGCTCTCTCGATTCACTAAGCAAGGAAGGAAGGAAGAAGCGAGGAAAAAACAATCCGCCTGTGTTTATCCGCCGGTGCATCTGCTCATCCTCACGAAACGCACCCGGCACTGAGTCACCGGTCATAACAACCGGGCATCGCCCCGCCGTCCCAAGGCGGCGACAGCACCCCGGCGGAACGGGGGTCGGGGTCGGCGGGTTTCCAAGCGGGGTGCCCCGGCGGCGGCCACGGGCGCCGGAGGAGGCGAGGCGGGGGACCAACGTGTCCAAGCACGCGAAGCGGTTGGCCGCTGGCGTTCCGGTGGAGCGCTAATTGTCACACCGGCCGGTCTGCGGCGGACAACCCAATTGCCCTTTCGATCGGTTGTCGATGTCGTCGCACACGCCTGGAAAGGGTGTGTGCCGTGCGGGTGGGCGCATGGAGACGCGCCGGGTTGGCGCGCAAAACCATTGCGGCTTTCAACACTATTGTCCATCACTTTCGGGTGGTCGCTCGGGAGGACGGCCTACTCATGAAATCCACCGAATTGGGACGTAACATTTCGCGGAGTAGCGACGTAGTCTGGGACACCGGAAGGAGTTTTTTTTTGTGGGGGGGGGGGGAAAGATAAACAAAACGACTAAACTACATAAACATCAGTTTAATATTGATATATAATGTCGATATTGTGACAGGAACCATGAAGCATGGGATTTTGAATGAATCTATGACTGCACTGTGGTTAAATGTCTTTTTTTTAAGGCTAAGCAACGCAATCACTTCTCGCCGTTTTAACCGACGCCTCCACCTGCTTGGTTGTAATACCACCGTACTCACCACTGCTCCTTGTGCGTTAGTTGGTGAGTAAGTTGTTTTTTTTTTTAACTCACTAAGTATGTAAACATGTAACGAAAGCGTGAAAAGTCATCCACAAAGACATCGTGATGGTTGCCGTCGGCGTCATCGCGCCCGGCCCTAACGCGACACCGCCGCCTGAAAGCCGCCGCCCGCCCCAAAGCGGCACCGCCACAAGAAGATCGGTGCGGGTGAGGTCGGCGATGACGTCATCAGGACGGCGCACGACAGTCATTACGGAGAACGAAAAACCAAAAACAGAGAACGGCGGACGCGGAAGTGCGTGCCGACAAAACCGTGAACCCCCCCACCACCACCACCACCACCACCACCCTCCACCCCAATTGTCGCGCGTCGCCCGCAACTCACCATTTGTGGCTGCACTCCAGCAGCAGCTCCTGGTAGGACGCGGCGAACTGGAACTTGGACGCCTTCTTCCCGACGCGCTGCAGCCGCTTCCAAACCGAAGCCATGTCCAAGCGGACTCACCCGACTCTCACCCGACGCGCGACATGACACGGGCCCACAAGTAACAACAACAAGCAGCAAAGAACGAGAGGGAGAGGACGAAGGGACGAGAGGGAGGGAGAGGGAGAGGACGAAGGGACGAGAGGGAGGGAGGGAGGGAGGGACAGTGGAGCCGCCTCGTCCCGCTTCTACCGCCGTCTAACACGCTGCTCGCGCGCGCGGAGCGTTGGGGATTCGCAGCCAAAAAAAAAAAAAAACCAAAAAACAAACGCGCGCAGCTGCGCGAGGCGAAGGAAGGTTCCACAGCCGAGGAGCCACAACATGGCAGCAGCTACACCCTCAGCAGCTACACCCTCAGCAGCTACACCCTCAGCAGCGTGGGGACGACGAGAGGTTCGGTTCAGTTCTCCTCCTCCGAGTAAACCCTCCTCACGCGACGGGGTAAAAGTTTCGTGTTCGTACTGCGTCCTTTTCGCAATCATTCCCCGAAGTCCTTGTTTTGGTTTTGTTTTGTTTGTTTCTGTTTTGTCGTTGGATTTGACGTTGATGAACGAACGAACAAACAAACAAACAAACAAACCGTTAGCGACCACGCACATTTCTGAAGACTCTACAGTAAAGGTTCCAACTTTTGGTCCTCTCCGTATTTCCACGTTTTGCGATGTAAATCTCTGGCGTTGGCGATTATTTTTTGTTTTTGTTTTTGTTGTTGTTGGGCTGCTATAATGATGTCGGACTGATTTCGTTTATGATAAATAATAAGGTCTTTCGTAAGGTTTGTTCATTAATTCGTCGAATTCATTAGTTAGGCGACGGGCCACCCTGTTTAATACACATACAGTGGCGCAAGTAAAAGTACGAATACCCTGACACACAACTACTCGAGTAAAAGTACCACGCGGACATTTATACTTGAGTAAAAGTACTTTGAGTAGTGACAAGTAAAAGTACTTAGTTATATCCAGTATCCAATATCCCTGACATAACAGACTATACAGCGCATGAAGTACCTGCTGTACTTTATTTTTTTTAATATAAACATTTCATATACATGGAAGAATAAATAAAGTAATGACTGTGTTAGAAATGTAGTAAAGTAAAATGTATACATGTGTGCTTTTAATTGTAGTGGAGTCAAAGAAATTGAACATAGTTAACTTGCAAAAAAATGTACTTAAGTACAGTGAGAGTTTTTCTTTGTCCGTTTCCGCCGCCGTCCTTTTCATTGTCAGTGGATGTTTATTTTTCTGTGGCTACATTACCGACGTGCGTATTACACACAGGGAACTAACTGGCTGGAGGAAGGAAGCCTGTCACTCGCTGAGGTTAGCGCCAATAGCTTTAAAAGGGTTACAGTTAAGGGGACGGCCCAGCCTTTCGGGGAAATTCCCCCGAGTCGTCTGTCTTATCTACCCCGATGAAAACGAGAGGGTCAATACCAATTTCAAGTCTGCGCGTCCGGTACGTTGATAAGAGGGCTTCGTGCTGACTGCCTTGGCTCAATTGCCGTGTGCACCTGGCAACCCGAACCTAGCTTGAGACAGCAAATAATCAATGCTCCCGGTGGATGGATGAATGGTCGTGCGTGGGGGGAAAAATGAAGATCTTAACTTTACGTTTTTGCTTTCACTCATAAAGATGCAGGTTGTATTGCTTTTGAGATGCTGAAAGATGTATTTCCCTTAGTCCACAGAAGCTATGCTAGTTGATCCCCATTGCGGCCTTGCATTGAGCTAAAGGTAGTTAGCGTGCGTCCCGTCACTACCTCAGCGCGGGGACGAAATTGGTATTGACCTTCTCGTCTGAAGATAGCGTAAGATAGCAAGAGTATCCTTGAACCCTGAGAACACACAACATAAATAAGACCAAATGACACAGCAGTGGGAGAATTATTATTGCATTAAGAACAAAACATGTTCTTGTTAATGCCGGACAATAGTAAATCAAAGTATTTTCCCTTCCCCTGTGCTTTGCGTGGTGGACCTAGTTACCAGAGTACTATGGGTTCGGTCCGCCTGATGTGGCCAAATTCACGGCCCCATGATGTCACAGGAGGTTTTTCTCAATATAAGAAAACTATTCCATCAGTTTCTTAATGTTCGGAACAATTGCAAATTTACGATCGTTATACAGCTAGTTGGAGGTGGGGTTAGATTGTTCGGCGGATGTGCTCTATGCCTAATTCATAGCCGTCTGCCAGTGTGCATCGTATGGACATATAGCCAACCGCATCCATCACTGCATTAATATGCTTCCTTTGTCCCAGCGGTTTGTTCAGCAGTCGAGTTGGGAAGCAGCTGGATTTGGGTGGGGAAAATAAAGGAAGATAGCTTCCACCGTGGTGAGGTTTTGTTTGTCAAACTATTCAGGGAATTGCATTTCCTAGCCCTCGCTAGCCGCCTTTGGAAAACGTTGGAGTGTTAGGTTAGTAGCCGTTGAACAGAATATGAACCATGACCTCACGGGCCCGTGCCTCTGTGAAGTCAACTACCGTCTAGGAAATGTCAGGGCCTAAAAATAAAGCACCCAACCAATGTGCAGACAACCAATGTGCTGGACCTCCATTGGGTGACGGGGATTTCCCTCTGCTTCGCCCAAACATTTCTTCAGAAAAATTGTAGTCAAATCAGGGCAGCCATGGCCAAGATTCTAAAGAACTTCCAAACATCTCACGTCAATAAAAGGTCTTTCTATTTACCAACAATCGTTTTTTCGTATTCTGATATTTAAAACGCATAGAGAAATAAGACCCCCCCCCCCCAACCGGGGTAATGCCCCACAGCAAGTCCCTGGCAGCGACCTTGGTAAATATAGCTCCGCTGGACCAAACACCTGTCACCTGTCCTTCACAGCTCATACGTGGCAGCAGTCAGCAGGGGTGCGGAGCGATGCCAAGAAAACGGGAATCGGGTCCATAAAAATACGGACACGGGAGCACGGAATAAGTGTCTTAAAGTGTCATTAAAGTATTCAACAGCCAAACACTTTGACACGCTAATAAGATGTTCAACTAAATTTCCATCTCCTTTTAAGTAGATTTTGATAGGCTTACCGAGCCCGACCAGTCAAGACAAGTGTCGCTTGCACATTTTCAACCCCAAATTAATAAAATACACGGTACAACTCCGCGCTTCACATCGGCAGCTGTGAAGCGATGGCAGTTCAAATATCTCAGGAAGCTATGCGGCATTGGCTATCTGACCCGTCGTGACGGGGTGCTTTGAAGAGTTCCAACATGGCACGCGACGGTTCCAAGGAGCCACATTGGGGTCGTCAGGGGCTCGCATACGGGCCTGGTGTTCGGGGAGGTCGCGAGGCTGACGGGAGCATCCGTCGTCCGCCAGCGATCCCACAGGCGGGTCGAAACCCGACCGGTCATAGTGGTCGAGTGGGGTTAGGATACTTCCTCAGTTATTAAGGATGAGAGCCATTAGGAGCCTCCTAATGAGATTGGATGACCAAAAACTGGAGGAACTACCGGCCTGGCACAAACTGGCTCATGGCTGCTCGGCAACTACCTCCCTGGTCGCGCCACGCAAACCTGGCCGCACAGCCACAGACCTCCATGGCCTCCTGCTTCCAGTAGGTTACGGCCTCGGCTGTGCCCGCATGGTTACATAGGATTTAATTATCGATCCTAATTCTGGAATGAAGCTAGGAATTTGTTTGACGAAAAGCTAAAAATACAATTGCACACCAGGCCAAGACGTCACACCCATCTCTACAATGTTGACTGCACATACTATTAGTGAGATGATTGTAATGAAATAATTGCTGAAACACGGGGGGCAAATGTATCCAATATATTTGGTTAAAATTTGTTTTAAAGACATGATTATTAAATAGCACACAGTGACCCCATTGTGATCTTGACTGAAGATCATGCCAGAGTGCTCCTAAAATGTATTTTATTGACACCTTGTGGTGAGACACTGATTTGTGCGAAGCATTACGCAGCGATTTACACCATGTGCGCGTTAGGGTAATTATTTACATTTTCCATGGCTTTACTTTCAAATTGCTCCAGAAACTCTGTCTACAATTTCTTGAACTATTTGAGAGTCGTCATCTGCAATAAGGAGCTCATGGAACTGTAATACGTGGATCATGGGTCCGCATCTGAAGTGATTGTAATCCTGTGAACTAAACATAGGCTGAAACAATCAGACGCGCATCAGAAAATGAATAGTAAAGAACAGTAGGTGACTTTGAGGTTAGGGAACAAGTCATTGATTTTTATTTTCTGAAAAGGTGAGCTATGTACACAAAGGTGAAAAGCAAAAACATAAAACAAAATCTTCTATACACGGTAAACGCTGCCAGTTCTTCAAAGCGCACAGAGTCGGCACTAGAGAGTAAAGAAGCGCTTCCATGCTGTTTATTTGGGACTCCCCGACTCCGGGTTCTCAACTTGTAAGTATCCGGTCAGTACAGAGTGCAGAGCACCGATCCCATCCATTATTCCTGCTGTGCGGTAGAGACTGAGCTGGTTAGTCCGGGATCGTTGGAACAAATAAATCAAAATTTCTCCATTAGAGACAACAAACAAACAAACTGAAGAAGTCAGTCACTTTTCCTTGCGATCTGACACATTTGTTGGCTTTCGGCATCATCCTACTTCCTACACCGTCCTACTTTATCCTGGTGACAATCCAGAGTCTGAGATGAGATTCCAGACATCCCACGCGGTGGGGTGGACGTGAAGGGCCATGGGTCTCGACCTCGCAGTGCTTCTAAAGCGGCAGGTGAAGAGAGTAATGTGAGCACGCCCAGCGCCGCACCGGCTTGCTCACCCTGCCGATGACGGGCAGCTTGTGGGCGTAGGCCCGCGGCGCCACGGAGGGCGCTAAGGGGGTCGGCGAGGTGAAGACCGTCTGGAAGGGGCGGCGGCCCCGGCAGCGGCGGCCCATCTGGCGCCCGCCGATGAGGAAGGAGAAGGCGGGCGGGCCGCTCTGCGGCGGGGTGAAGCGCGCCTTGGGGAAGACGTCGCGGTGCGGACCCCCCGAGCGCTGGCCCGCCCGCGAGGATGAGGAGCGAGAGCGCTGGACGGAGGAGGAAGAGGAGGAGGAAGAACGGGCCAGAGACCTGAAGGTAGAAAAGTAAGAGATAATCTATCTGTATCCATTTATGGAGAAATATCTGTCTCTACATTTCTGCGTAGTTATTTTTCCACAGTAATTGTTATAAGGGATGTGCACAATTAGTCGAGTAGTCGATGAAACATTACCCTCACAAGTCGGCACCAGAAATACTAGTCTGTTAAACTTATCAAGCCCTTTTATTATTTTATTAATGTACACATTTAAATTACATTTGAGATAATTTGCACTGAAAGGTGGCGTGCAGGAGATCGTTTTGCCGGTGTCGACATTCCCTCGTTGGGCGCATTTCCCGGAGCCGCCGGCTTTAGTGCCCCTCCACCCCGACCTCACCGCTTCCGGGTGAGGTAGAGCTTGAGCACGTGCGATATAACAGAAATGGTGAGCGATGCCTGGGCAGCGGCATATATTATACGATTTGGTTATTTAAGAATGTGATTATCTTCAAATGGATTTTATTATATACACAATGTTTTTTTTAAATATACGCAATATATTAAACTTCCGTTTAAACTTCCATTGAACCGTCAGGGAAATTAGTCATTAGGAACATCCCTAATTGTTATGTGATCAGATATTTTGTGCGATTCCTGGTCTGACTGTTTTTACACAATTCACACAAACAATAATTCATAAAATTGTTACAGCATTTGAGAATAACTGAACCAAATTAACAGTATTTTGCTGTACCAGCTACAAAAAAATGTAACCCCCCAAAAAATACACCGTGTTCCAAATTATTATGCAAATTGGATCATGTGTCATAGACAATTTTTTGTTTTACAATTAAACTCATGGATGGTATTGTGTCTCAGGGCTCTTTGGATCACTGAAATCAATCTCAGACACCTGTGATAATTAGTTTACCAGGTGAACCCAATTAAAGGAAAACTACTTAAGAAGGACGTTCCACATTATTAAGCAGGTCACAGGTTTCAAGCAACATGGGAAAGAAAAAGGATCTCTCTGCTGCCGAAAAGTGTCAAATAGTGCAATGAAAACTTAAGGGTGATCATCGTACTGTGAAGGGATGTGTGGCTGACTCAGAGCACAGAGGGGTTGGTGCAGATAAAGGCATAATGAGGAAGGTTTCTGCCAGACAAATTCATGGGATGAAGAGAGCAGCTTCTAAAATGCCGTTACAAAGCAGCAAACAGGTATTTGAAGCTGCTGGTGTCTCTGGAGTCCCGCGAACCTCAAGGTGTAGGATCCTCCAGAGGCTGCAGTTGTGCATAAACCTACTATTGGGCCGCCCCTAAGCAATGCTCACAAGCAGAAACGGTTGCAGGGGGCCCAGAAATACATGAAGACTCATTTTCAAACAGTCTTGTTTACTGATGAGTGCCGTGCAACTCTGGATGGTGCAGATGGATGGAGGAGTGGATGGTTGGTGGATGGCCACCATGTCCCAGCAAGGCTGCCACGTCAGCAAGGAGGTGGCGGAGTCGTGTTTTGGGCCGGAATCATGGAGAGAGAGCTGGGAGGCCCCTTGAGGGTCCCTGAAGGTGTGAAAATGACCTCAGCAAAGTATATAGAGTTTGTGACTGACCACTTTCTTCCATGGTACAAAAAGAAGAGCCGTGCCTTCTGTAGCAAAATCATCCTCATGCATGACAATGCACCATCTCATGCTGCAAAGAATACCTCTGTGTCATTGGCTGCTATGGGCATAAAAGGAGAGAAACTCAAGGTGTGGCCCCATCCTCCCCTGACCTCAACCCTATTGAGAACCTTTGAAGCATCCTCAAGCAAAAGATCTATGAGGGTGGGAGGCAGTTGGCATCAAAACAGCAGCTCTGGGAGGCTGTTCTGAAGTCCTGCGAAGAAGTTCAAGCAGAAACTCTCCAACAACTCACAAGTTCAATGGATGCAAGAATTGCGAAGGTGATATCAACGAAGGCTCCTATGTTAACATGTAACTTGGCTTGTTAAGAAGTTTTTGATTGAAATAGCTTTTGATTTCAGTTAATGACCTAATGCTGTAAATTCAACAAATAACCATTTTCAGTTCTTTACAACCTATAAAATGTTTTGAAACTCTGTTGCATTTTGAGGTTTTTTTTGAAATAGATACTATCATTGGGAGGTTTGTTCAATAACATTCAAATTATAACCTAACAGTTGATGACTTAAATTATACTGACTGTCATTTGCATTGACTATTTAGTAAAATCAGCGAAAAATATTATTTGCATAATAATTTGGAACGCGGTGTAATGAAGGGACTGACTGGTCGTACAGACACCTGGTCGTATAGAACAGCCTTTCTCAACCGGGGGGCCCGACCCCGAGTAAAAGGTTCTAAGTAGCTCATGATCCAACAGTTAAGGTATTGATACCATTCAGCAGCAATTACCTGTATGAAGCTCTGAAAACAAAATATAGAGCCAGGTTGACGCTTGAGGATGACCCCTTGTCAAAGATTCCCCCAAGTATTGACCGTATTATAAGCCAGTGTTCACACTGCTGCTGCTGGCTCATTACCAATTTTAGTTTTTGCAATTTGTAATTTTCTTATTTTTTGAGAAATGGCAAGTTAAATAACGATATTTTGAAAGCAAACACCTCTGTATCATTGTTGATAAAAGACAGAAGGGTAAAAGTTTTAAGTTATATTGGACAGGGGTGGCTCTTGGCAGCAAAACGGTTGAGAACCAATGGTATAGAATATGTTATTAGACAAAAAGTAAAACACCCTAATAGTTAATGAGACTGACTGCATGACTGTACGACGGCGGCATCAGACCATAATCGCCACGGTAATGGGCTGGTCTTTACCTGCCGAGCACCGGGGCAGCCAGGCTGGGCGGTGCCGGCTCCGTGCGGGGGCTGCCGTCCTGCCGGGGGCTGATGTTGAGGTTGGCGGTCAACTGGGGCATCTTGCGGGCCGTGTCCGGGTTGGCGCCCGCGCCCAGGGTCTCCTTCCTGGCATCGCCAGGCTGTGGCGGCGGACAGGGCGGGCAGTCCCCGACGCCCGGGCCCGTGCTAAACCGCACCGCCAGACTGTCGCCGAAGAAAGAGTAGAGCTCGCCGTACATGGCAGGCAGGGGGACGGGGCTCCACTCCTCCCAGGGGCAGCCGGCACCCCCCGCCTGCAGGTGGCTGGCTATACCCAGGGACGCCTCCGACAGCGGCTCCGAGGGCGGGCTGAGCCCAGGGGAGCTCACCCTGTGGCCCGCGCCATTGGCCCCAAAGCCCTGCTGGCCGATGGCCCTTCCCTCCGCTGACGGCGACAGAGACAGAGCCTTCATCTTCAGCAGCCGCTCCACTGCCACCTGCAGGAGGGAGGGAGAAAATCGCTTTGAATTTGGGAGGTTAATAGTTAACCATTAATAATAAGGATTCTGACATTCATCCTATGGTTAAACGGGTTATTTAGACTATTAGCCCTGTGCTGGGAAATATTTGAGCTGACAACGATTGAACTAAATGATCACAAAATCGATTCATTCCACAAATTATCAAGAATAAATGGCAAATGGTGGCAGCGATAGCACAGGGAAGACTTTTGAAAGCACCACACATTTAGAATACTTTGAGGACCCATCCCGGTAGTGCACATATTACAGGATTGAGCCCGAGACTTAAGGTTTTAGAATCCTATCAAACCAACCTGTTATCAGACCAACATCCCTTTTTTCTTATGAATTATTAACCATTGCTGCCTGAACAAAAACAATAATACAAATCGTAGCCTACAAATTTGCCTACTGACAAATCCAGAGTGAACTTTACACACCTAAATGTACGGTTCAAAGTTAGTTGAATTTGCTAGGATTATTAACTGAAACTGTTATGAGTTTATCACACCATACTTAAGCCCCTACTAGTAATATTAAATGTAATTAAGTGTTATCTCTTGTTAACTGTTAATAAGTATGTAGTTAACTGCTTATAAATGCATAATAAAGGTAGTAATCTTAATCTTGTAATGCTATTATAAACAATTACAAGACACTCATAAGGCTTTTATTGACGTCCTTAAGCAGTCTATAAACTGTTAATGATTTTGTATAAGTGCTTATAAATCTCTTGTGATCTAACGATAAATTGTTCATGATGCTATTATTGACACTTGTAGTTTTATTAACACAATGTTAATAAGCATCTTATAAGGATTTATAAGGGCCTTATTGGCAAAAATCTTTTAACTAATGCTTATTACAAGGACCTTAATATAAAGCCTCACCAAACAGGCTAACCAACATTATTCAACCGCCTAAAACAAGCAAAGCAACGTTAATCTATGATCCTAAAAAAGATACCACAGCTACCACGCAGCAGTGACTTATATTTAAATCTGAAGGACAATGTAACTTACTGTACATTATTCAACCAACCTGCAGGTGCTACCATGTGACGAGACTTGGGGGGGGCGTTCACAGCGTTTCCACAACATAACCGAGAGCAGCCTATTCAAAATACTGGTCCATGAACTACCATTTGAACGTTAATATGATCCTGAACATAACCAAGCCCTTTCAGATGGTAATGTTATCCGTTTTGGGGAGCTCTGATATAAAGAGCCTAGTAGTTCATCTTCAGCTAAAGGAGAATGTTGAACTAATTTTCCAGGACAACACAAGATTTTCCAGGACATTTCATTTTTTCCCCCGCTCATTTTCCACGTGTTTTCCAGGTTTTCCAGGTCTTCCAGGATACGTGGGAACGCTGCTACAAACTACCCCCACGAAATTCTAAAAACACTCTTAGTACCCAGAGCAGTACTCACTAGGATGGCTCCGTAGACCTTGTGTCCATCTGCTTTGACCTGCGCATTGGACACGGAGTAGTCGTCCAGCACGGCCTGGAGGTTTGCCCAGTAGGCTGGCAGGTGAGGATACAGAACCCATTCCACCGCCTGGATGTGCAGAACAGAAACAGAATTAAATGCATACAGCCATGCCAACATATATACAGTGCGGTAAAAAAAATAAAAATAAAAGACAGAAAAATGTTTTGCATTGTTTCGCATTTGAAAACGTATTTACGTCTAGTAAATAACAAATACCAGCACAATCAAAAAAGGTAATCGTGATACTTTAGGCAGATCTCAGGAATGGACGAGAGCTGCTCAGCGTACATAAAATTTCCAAAAAATTAATGAATAAAATAAATAATGTAACAAAAATAAATACCTTAAAGGTACTTCTTTGAGGTAAAGTCTCTAATACGGGCAAACAGTGATATCTAGGCAAAAGAGCCCCTCCTGGCATAGGCTTTGTACATTTTTTGTTGGGGACGGATGTCTTGATGTTTTTCTTCAAATATCTAGATATCAACAAGGCACTTGTCAGAAATGTTAATAATGATCTTTCTGGCCGCCATGACAAATTTCAAGTGGATTTATAACTGTCACAATTTTTCAGCAAATTAAATGTTTTTGCCAAATATTTTTAATTGATTGCCTTATAATTTAGTCACTCTTTAACCAATCCCTTTGCCTATCTCACTATATTCATGCATATGCCGTGGATCTGCCCTGCAAAATTTGTGTCATTCGGACTTTCACTTTGCGGGGACAAGCGTGGCGGCAGCAATGAGCCTTTAACTCAGAATGCATGTTAAAGCGCCCCTTACAGGCCAACCAGTGCCACTCAGTGCCATTGTTTGTGGCCATGTTACTTGTGGCCTGGACTATGCATATGGCAAAATGGACAAAAAGTTACTAATGTATGTATGAGTTATTGGACAAAATACATGAGTAAAACTAATAATAATAATAATAACTATAATAATAATAATAATAATAATAATAATAATAATAATAAATATAGCTGCAGGTAGAAATACACAGGGTCCAGTTTAGTCTTGTTAGGTAAGTATTACAGTTTTCCGGGTTCTCTGAAACGCAGCACGATGAGACACTGGCTGAGAAAGACAGTCTCTAGAGACAGTTTGGGCTACTGTAACAGAAACAACATATTGGTGGTGGTGCAACATGGCGGCCTCCATGAAGCGTACCCGCTCCCTGTTGATAAAAGGCTCATTCTAGGGTAACAGAAGCACAACGATTCTTATTTCTATGGGATTATACACAAATTAAAACATACTGATGAATATTATATTCCATTCCTATCAAATTCTACACACTACACCTTTAAACAAACAAACAAACAAACAAACAAACAAACAAACAAATAAGTAAATAAATAAATACCCTCCATCCTAGAGCATGAAGCCCCACGACGGCTCCATAGTGGGAGCAGAGTGGGCGCACCGGGTCAGACAGAACCTTCTGGAGGGACAGCAGAATCTGGTGGTACAGGCCACTCACCAGGTCCCCGTGCGTCCTGGCGACAAATGGATTCGAAATTGTAGATTTAATGGAGCACGCTGAATGGACAACTGGTCACGGACACAGCATTGTGCGATTTCAGGTAGTCCGAGTTACGTCATATCACCCAGATTAAACCAGCTGGATAGATTGGACTTACGTACCAGAAGATGTGGCTGAGCAGGAGGGCGGCATAGTCCCTGAGGGTCCAGTGGTCGTTGAGGGGGTTGATGGAGGCGGCCAGTGGCTCCAGGATGCAGTACATGACGCTGGACACCAGGCTGCGCACGTAGGAGCCCAGATAGAGGTAGGGGTTCTGCACCAGGCTCTTCACCATGTGCAGGAGCCGGTTGAGCTGCTCCAGGTCATGGCTCACCGACTTCACCTGGGGGAGGTAAGATGGGTTAATGCGGCGTTCTTCACTCGTGGGCCGGGAATAAATATTTCAAAAATTCCACTTGAAAAATAAATAACGGAAATTTGGCTTTTGTGTTGCAAGACCTAAATTGCAACGCTCTAATAATTCACTTAATTCATCAGTTTCAGGCAGAATAGCAGCTCTGTGTTCAGCAGAAGTTCGGAACAAGTTTCACTCTGAAAGTGAGGACTATTCTTAGTGATGAAAGGTTGGAGCATTTTGAGATTCAGTTCTTGATGAGTCATTCAGGAAAAAACGCCGTTTGACTCTTGGTTTGGTTCAGTTGGTGTAAGGCGGGGTGAGCGAGGGAGGACTTCCGGTGCACGAAATTCAAAAGAGCAGGATTGGCTCTGAGTTGAGAATGGAATTCTTACAAGTATTTATTTATGTCAAAACGATTTATTTTGGTGATATAAAAAGAGTAAATCAGTAACATTCATTATGAATTGTGCCAACCGCCTTTGGCCTTTTTTTGCCTTTTAATTTAGTCAGTAATTATTTTCAGTTTGTGAATCGGAGGTTCCCTCGCTCGCCCACTCTTTTGTCAGAGCGGCGCCCGACTCGTGAGTCATTTAAAAGATTTGTTCGCTTCGTTTGCAAGTCCTACATCACTATCAGAAGGCCATAATACCGGTAATAAGCGCGGTTTTACACGTTTGACGTTTTTAGTGGTCATCAGGATGCCGGTGTGCCATGGGATTCTTTCATTGTAAAAAAAATAAAATAAATGCCCTGGCAGAAAAAAAAAGGTTGGGAAACACTGGAGTGTCCTGAACCAATGGGGTTGTGAGAATTTGTTGTTTCCTTTTTTTTTTCCCCTCTATCTATCTCTGTCCACTCAGAAAACAAAAGCTTCAAGCGTACACAACAACCAAAGCCCTTCAGATCAGAGAACGCGGCCTCATAACGCAGACGTGTGATGTTCAGGGGAGGTGGAGTTGCTCCGCTTAACAGTTTAAACAGGCTCATCTCACCCAGACGAGTAGCTACAATATACAGGTTAAACCTGTTGTGGAGTCAACAACCTGTTAACACTGTTCTCAGAGCCATTCTCACTGACTGAATCAAGCGATGTTTTTTTTTTGTTGTTGTTTTTTTTCGTGAAGCCCAGCAGAACACTTGAGGGGTAAAGAGGAGGGAGTCGTGATATGAAGGAAAATGGTGGATGAAGCTCAAAAGAGGCCAACTCACCCCACTGATGACGTACACAAAGTAGGGCAGGAGGGCCGCGATCTTTGAGTTGGACTGGAGGTCGAGCAAAGCCACCTGACACACAGAACATCACTCATTTACACCTCGCAGCAGGGTTCATTCTGGCATTACAACATTTTTTTTTTTCCAAGGAATTTCAAGCACATTTTTTAAGCAGTATTCTTTTCATTTTCAAGGACTTCAAGAAGGAAGAATATTATCGATTTCATCTTTATTCATTAAAATGTTATCATTGTCTAACACACATGATCATGCTTCGATTCAGAGAGAGAGAGAGAGCTCAAGTCTGCACTGGTGAACCTAGTTGAAAAAGGGATTCTGGAAAATGTTTATTATTTTACGATTTGATTAACAAAATCAGGGGGACTATCACAGGTTTTCAACGACCGCGTTTTTCCAATTTCAATGTTGGGTTAAGACTTTTCAAGCACTTCAGCAAAGACAAAAAAAAAAAGCCTATTTTGAAGATGTTTCAGCACTTCAATTTCTGAGGACGAAATCCAACGCCGCTGTTCACTCGTGTTTTTCGGCGATGCCGTCCGTACCTTCATGAGGTGCGGGTCCTCTCCGAGAATGGCCCGCGTGATCTGCTGGTAGTATTTCAGCAGGTCGTCCGAGAGGTACTGCACTGCGCTGGGAACTGTGAGGGGAGAAAAATACAATCATGACATAAAAGGAAGCGATGCCCAAACAGAAATGACTAAAGAGTGTTTATAGCCATTTCTGTTATGGCATTTCTTCCTGTTGAGTGTTTATAGCAATCTAGCGACTGGGGGTGCACAAGCCAGTGTTTCATCAGTGCCAGTCCCAAGCCCGGGTGAATAGAGAGGGTTGCGTCAGGAAGGGCATCCGGCGTAAAAACCATGCCAAATCAAACATGCCGACAACAAATCTGATTTCCATACCGGATCGGTCGAGGCCCGGGTTAACAACGACCGCCACTGGTGCCGTTAGCCAACAGGGTGCCAGCGGAAATTGTGCTACTGTCGGCCGAAGAGGAACAAAAGGGGGGAAGGCGTGTCCGGAGACCGCAGGAGAGGAAGAAGGGTAGGAGAGTAGAGTTGAGAGTAGGAAATTTGAATGTTGGCACTATGAAGGGTAAAGAGTGAGAGCTGGCTGACATGATGGAGAGAAGGAAGGTAGATGTACTATGTGTACAAGAGACCAGGTGGAAGGGGAGTAAGGCCAGGAGTATCGGAGCCGGGCAAAAACTATTCTACCACGGAGTGTTTGGCAGGGGAAATGGGGTAGGGATAGTCTTGAGGGAAGAAAGAGTGTTTTTGAGGTGACCAGAGTGTCGAACAGAGTGATGAGCATGAAGCTGGAAATTGATGGAGTTATAACGAATGTGGTCAGTGCATATGCTCCCCAAGTTGGGTGTGAGATGGAAGACAAAGAGGAATTCTTTAGTGAGTTAGATGTAGTAATGGAGAGCGTCCCCAAGGGAGAGAGAGTGGTCGTTGGAGCAGATCTCAGTGGGCATGTTGGCGAAGGGATCAGAGACATAGGTGACGAGTAGGTGATGGGTAGGTAGGGTGTCAAGGAGAGGAATGTGGTGGTGGATTTCGCCAAAAGGATGGGATTGGCTGTTGTGAATACGTATTTGAAGAAGAGGGAGGAACACAGGGTGACATACAAGAGTGGCGGAAGGTGCACACAGGTGGACTACATCTTATGCAGGAGGTGCAATCTGAAAGATATTAGTGAGTGTGTTGCTTGGCAGCAGCGGATGGCGGTCTGTAGGATGACTCCGGAGACCAAGAAGAGGAAGAGAGCGAAAGAAGAGCCAAAGATAAAATGGTGGAAGTTGAAAAAGGAGGAGTGTTGCATGCGTTTTAGAGGAGAAGAGGTAAGGCAGGCAATAGGTGGGAATGAATGGTTACCAGATGACTGGGAAACAACTGCAGAAGTGGTGAGGGAGACGGCCAGGAAGGTACTCGGTGTATCATTCGGGAAGAGGAAAGAAGACGAGGACTCTGGGTGGTGGAATGAGGAAGTACAGGGGAGCATAGAGCAGAAGAGGTTGGCGAAGAAGAAATGGGATAGTCAGAGAGATGAAGAAAGTAGACAGGAGTACAAGCTGACGCGGCGCAAGGCGAAGAGAGAAGTGGCAAAGGAAAAGGCATACGATGAGTTGTGAGAGGTTGGACAGTAAGGAAGGAGAAAAGGACTTGTACCGATTGGCAAGACAAAGGAACCAAGCTGGGAAGGATGTACAGCAGGTTAGGGTGATGAAGGATAATGATGGGAATGTGTTGACTAGTGAGGAGAGTGTGTTGAGAAGGTGGAAGGAGTACATTGAGGAGCTGATGAATGAAGAAAATGAGAGGGAGAGAAGAGTGGATGATGAGGGGATTGTGGATCAAGAAGTGCAGCAAATTAGCAAGGACGAGGTGAGAACGGCATTCAAGAAGATGAAGAGTGGAAAGGCAGTTGGCCCAGGTGACATACCTGGGGAAGCATGGAAATGTTTAGCTGAGATGACAATGGGGTTACTAACGAGACTGTTTAACACCATCCTGGAAATGGAGAGGATGCTGGAGGGGTGGAGAAGAAGTGTACTGGTACCCATCTTCAAGAATAAGAGGGACCCAAGAGCTGTAGCAACTACAGGGGAATAAAGTTGATCAGCCACAGCATGAAGCTATGGGAAAGGGGAGTGGAGGCTAGGTTAAGAGGAGAGGTGGGGATCAGCGAGCAGCAGTATGGTTTCATGCCAGGAAAGAGTACTACAGGTGACATGTTTGCTTTGAGAATGCTGATAGAAAAGTACAGGGAAGGCCAGAGGGAGTTGCACTGCGTCTTTGTGGATTTAGAGAAAGCATATGATAGGGTGCCGAGAGAGGAAGTGTGGTATTGCATGAGGAGGTCGGGGGTGGCAGAGAAGTACATAAGAGTGGTACAGGGTATGTATGAGGGCAGTCGGACAGTAGTAAGGTGTGCAGCAGGCGTGACCAAGGCGTTCAAAGTGGAGGTGGGATTGCGTCAAGGATCAGCTCTGAGCCCTTTCTTGTTTGCAGTGGTGATGGACAGGTTAACAGATGAGATCAGGCAGGAGTCTCCGTGGACTACGACGTTCGCGGATGACATTGTGATCTGTAGCCAGAGCAGGGAGCCGGTTTAGGAGAGCCTGGAGGAGTGGAGGCAGGCATGCATTAGAGAGAAGAGGAATGAGAGTCAGCAGGAGTGAGAGAGAATACATGTGCCTGAATGGGAGGGAGGGCGGCGAAATGCTGAGAATGAAAGGAGTGGAGGTGGAGTAGGCGGGTGAGTTCAAGTACTTGGGGTCGACCATCCAAAGCAGCGGAGAGTGCGGGGGAGAGGTGAAGAAGAGAGTACAGGCAGGGTGGAGTGGGTGGAGAAGAGTGTCCGGAGTGATCTGTGACAGAAGGGTTCCAGCAAGAGTGAAGGGGAAGGTGTACAGGACGGTAGTGAGACCAGCCATGTTGTACGGTTTAGAGGCGGTGGCTCTGACAAAAAGACAGGCGGCTGAACTGGAGGTGGCAGAGCTGAGGATTGAGAATTTCATTGGGAGCGACAAGGATGGACAGGATTAAGGAGGAGTACATTAGAGGGACGGCTCAGGTTGGACAGTTTTGGAAGCGAGAGGCCAGATCGAGACGGTTTGGACACGTGTGCAGGAGAGATGAGAGATACATTGGGAGGAGGAGGCTGAGGAAGGCTGAAGAGAAGCTTTATGGATGTGGGGAGGGAGGACATGCAGGCGGTTGGTGTAAGGGAGGAAGATGCACATAACAGAAGGTGTTGGGAGGCAGATGATCCGCTGTGGCGACCCCTAACGGGAGCAGCCCAAAGAAATGGAAGCAGAGCGTTTATAGGCAGGATTGAATATTGTGATATTTTGCCCTGCCTGTTCCTTGGGGCTCCAGGTTGCCTTTTCCATCCAGGTAGAACACATTTACTGACGGGAGAAAACAGCAACAGTCAATAACAATGGAAACATACCCATTCATAAAAGTTTGATTCCTGGTAAATAAAAGACAGGTGGTGCGGGCCTCACCTCGCACCATGGTCTCGGCGCAGCCTTTAGGAATGTTGGTGGCGAGGGCCAGCTCCACCAGGTTGACGTCCCGGTCCTCGACGAAGAAAGGCTCCCCTTCCTTGATCGAGCGGAAAGGCAGGGCGTCCTGGGCGCCGTATCCAAACACGGCCTGGCAGAAGGAAAGGAAACGAGGCGGGGAAGTGAAGCCGGGCGCTCGAACATCACACACACGCGCGTGCGGCATCGCCGTCCTCCGTGCTCACCTCCACGTTGCTCCAGCGCAGAGCTCTGTTGAAGTCCTCCACGGTCAGCTTCCTCCTCTTGGCGTGTCTCATGAACTGAGAGCTGCTCTGCGCGTGTTCAAAAAAAAACAACCCAAAACGCAACGTTGAATGGATAAACTCATTCCACATCCTTAAAAAGCATTGGATCTGGGTGAATCAGTGAGTAGTAGGACGGGGCGACATCTATATCCTGGTATGAGACTAGATATCGTCTGGGATTAAGATGACGGTAACGTTATCTTCAAGGCTGTAATATTGCGTAGTAATGCATTTTCTCCTGGTTGTCATACAGTTCTAATCAATGCTCGTGATTGGTTATCAATTATTTGTGTGTGAATATCTTCTGAAAACGATGTCTACATCGCCACTGGTCCCTCGGACCGGCTCGTACTTGGGTTGCCTCCCTGAGCCGATAGCACACGTCCTCGGCGAGAAGAGCGGCCACCTCGTCGCCGAGCTCCACACCTGCGCTCTCGGCCAGCAGCTTGACAGACTCCCGGGGAACCTCGGCGAAGCGCCGCTCCTCCCTGTCCGCCATGCTCACGGCGGCTGTCCCGGTCGGCGGCACGAGAAAGAACCAGAGGGAAAGAACGAAGGGAAACGTATTATTCCATGACGGAGACGGCGCGGTCAAACCCGGGCTCCGTCTATTTACTGGAACGGACCGAGAGAAAGACGGTTCCGGGTCCCAAACACTGGTTTGGTCCCGCGCCGAAGACCGAGCGCGTAGCCTCCCGAGACGACGGCAGGAAGCCTCTTACCCGCGTCACGAAGGATCCGCGTTTTAACGTCTTCCCATCCGCACGCAGAGCTCCTGGACGTCTGCAGACGAATACGGAGCAACGATTGGAGGAGACCCCTCTTTCCGGTCGTGCGGGGGGGTGGTGCTGCCGCCTGCCGGGCGACGGCGTGTTACCGGCTCCCGGCGCCGAACAGCGTCATAGAACACGAGGGATCGGAGACAAGTCTACGGCCCCCGCCCACTCACATCCGCCCCGTTTAGTCAAAGCCCTCTAACCGGACACTTAGCGAGGCGCTCATGTGTGACCTCCAGGAGCTCAAGTGCTCAGCCGTCAGACCTTGACGTCATAGTTTGTCCTGCACATTAAACTTTAACCCCTGGACAGGGTCGCTTGGTGTCCTAGTCCGTCCGCCCCCCCCCCCCCCCCCCCCCCCACACACACACAGGGTCACAACTACAAGTCAGTCCCTGAACGTCCACAAGGAATGACACGTTATCCTATGATATTGGAACCACAACACATTAACATGTGGATTAAAATGTGTTTATTAATGATGGCAAGAGCAGACATTAGAATATATCAATCCATAAATACCATCAAGTATTTACAACAATTAAAAAGTTAAATTTCAAAAAAAAAAAAAAACAACTGGGGGGGGGGGGGGGTCAGGCTCTAACGTTAAGATGGGGTTAGTAGAAGCCTTGGACAGCGTTCGGACGCACAGGGCGCCACCGCGACCTGTTAAAACACAAGTCAACCTTACTTCATTAAAACAAAAACAACAACTTTAAAAAAAAATAAGTAAAACTCAAAAGGAAAACAAAACGCATCTAAAAATAATTCGTGCAGCTTGCGCTGGGTTTCAAAGTGCCCGGTTGTCCCAGGTGCTGCGCGCCAGGCCGCCCTCCAGCTGCTGCAGGTGCAGCGCCAGCGGCAGCAGCAGGTCGCTCAGGTGCTGGCTGGAGAAGGCGAACGCGTCGTGGGCCGCGGCGTCCGCGGGCGGGGAGGCCGGCGAGGACGGGCTGGACGACGACGACGGAGAGGAGAGGGCGTCGGAGCCCCGCGACCGCACCCGGTCGGCGGCCGCGCCGGGTTGCTCCGCGCCCCGGGCCTCGGCGGGCAGCGCGTGCTGGAAGCGGCAGCGCGTGCCGTAGAGGCAGAAGCCGAAGGCGCTGAACGTGCGGCAGAGCGCGCCGCGCGGCCGCCACGCCGCGCCGCGCGGCCGGGGCTCCCGCGCCGCGGCGCCGGGGGCCGCGCCGCCCTCCACGTGCAGGAAGTTGCAGCGCGTGCCGAACGGGCAGACGCCGTAGGAGCTGAACGTGCGGCACGGCACGTTCCCGCGGCGCCGGCCGCCGGCGGGCCGCAGCTCCGCGGCGCCGTGGACGAAGAGGCAGCGAGCGCCGTAGTGGCAGCGGCCCGCGGCGTGGAAGCTGCGGCACAGCTCCGTCTTGTACTTGGGGTGGCGGAAGGGCACGTGCAGCTCCCGGAGCCCGTGCGCGAACTGGCAGCGCGCGGCGTACGCGCACAGCCCGGTGGCGGCGTAGCTCGTGCACAGCTCCGTCTTGTAGCGCGAGGAGCAGACCCAGGGCGCGAGGGGGGAGGCGGCGGAGGAGGGCGGAGGCTCCACGACGGGCAGCAGCGCCTCGGCCAGGGACAGGGCGCTGCCGCGGCCGTCCGACGGCTCGCCGGACAGCAGGTTGTCCACCAGCTCCTCGTCCTGGTACGGCGGGAGGAACAGCTCGTCGTCGCTCGTCTGCGCAGAGGGGAGACACGTAACCGGCGGAACCGTTAAGACGTCGTCGGGACGGGAAACGCGCGGCGCTTTCGCTTGCATTTTGAGCAGCTCCACGCGATGAGCGCTCCCGATCAGCGTCCGGTGCGCCGCCGCCGAATAAGAGCCACTGGTCGCTTCAACGTCAACGTCAAAACCTCAGGACTCAACTCACCTCGAACATCGCGTCGACGGGATGCACCGACCGACGCCTTCTTCACAAGTCGGTGGAAGCGCCGAGCGACACCGGAGCTGCGCCCGCCTCCGTGGATTAGACGCGTTCGGCTTTCGACTTGGACCCCGACGACCTGCCTCGGTTACCGGATCACGAGCGGACGTCCGTCGGGCCGGCGACTCTTTTAAAGCGTCCCGTTCCCGCGCTGCTTTTAAAACCAGAATCAGCTGGGCTCGTGTGTGACGTCAGAGGCGCGCGACCACCGGCCAATCACGTCAGAGTGTATCGCCGACGTCCGCCGGCGGCCGCGGCGCCGCCGTCGAAAGTGCACCAAAAATATCGATGTACACAAATGTACACAATTTAAAACTATACATATATTTTTGTTTATTGATGTATTTGTAATATATCTATACGTATATACACATCCTTCTGCACTACGCGACATAATTGTAACGTCATACGACTGTTTTGTTTGTCGAGTCTCGCGAGACTATTCAAACCCCGCGGCCTAACGCAATCAAATTAGCGCCTGAGCGGTCGCAGCAGCAGCGCCGCCGCCGCCGCCGCCCTGAGCCTCGGGAATACTCTGCGAAAAATGTTGAATGGACCCGCGGCGGCCGACACCTCCGTCCTGAGCCGTGTTTGAGCAGCCTCGCTAATTAAATGCCGTCTGACAAAAGGAGTAAAACCCAAACACAGGACGGCCGTACGCGGCGCTTGGCGTCGCTGATTGCCGCGGCCTGTAGGTAAACACCAAGAGTCGGGCTTCGCGGAGCTCAATAATACACATATATATTATTTAATTCATTTCGGAATGAATACATATTATAAATGTTCATCGTTAATGGAGGAATGATCGATAAAAGCAGATCGTGTGCGACCACGAAGAAAAAAAACCTTTATTTTTCTTATCAAGATACATTAAGGGATACAGAGACGGAATAAAAAACACTCGGGGGGGAAAAAAACAACCCAAAAACAAAACGTTTCAACTGTTTCAACACGTTTCTCTCTCTCTCTCCAACTTATAAAATTAAACTCCCCCCGCTCCCCTCCCTCCCTCCCCCCCCCCCACCGCTTTTTTTTGTTTGTTTTGTTTTTTGTTTTTTTGTTTTTTTTTTGTTGTTGCGTGTAGATCAACCAGCCAAAACCCCGTCCCAGACCCGCCCCGAGGGGGAGAGCCATGTTTCACATATACAGTATTTTTAAATCTCTCCATAACAATGGTGTAGTAGGCTGATAAAAATAAAAAACAAAAACCTAAAAAAAAAAACTAAAAAAAGGGAGGAACAAAAACAACAAATAAGGGGGGGGGGCGGCACTGGGATTTCCATTTGCGACAAATTCACTATGGTATTTGTTTTTTTTGTTGTTTTTTTTAAGAAACATTACAAAAGCCCACATTGGGACCAAACTTGCTTATAAATCTGTCGTGTGGACCGTCGCCGGCTGTGAAAACTCCCAACCCACGGGACCACAGAGGAATTATAATTTATCCAATTACCACTTGTTCTCACCGTTTCCTGACTTTAAAAGTGGAGGGGGACGAGGGGATTTTTTTTTGGGAGGGGGGGGGGGGGTTAACAAAGGCCGATCAACCCAACACATGGAGTTGTACCTTTCACATCATGATACTCATCACAACCAAAACCATGACTTGTGCGCCCAAGTCAAACATCGTATATTGCTGCTTTATTCAGAGGATGTCAAACAACCGCCAACACCGTTTTTTGTTTTTGTTTTACCCAAAAGCGGTACACTGTCACGGGAGGCTTTTTTTTTTTTTTTTTTACACATCGATATCCTTTTATGCATGTCTTGCGGCGTCTCCCAAAAAAAAAAAAAAAAGATAAAAATAAAATAAACTAAAACAAAGTGGCACCTCGAAGCCAAGTCTTGTTTATTCTGCCCCGTCGGCCACATAGTACGTGGATCAATGCGTGTACTGGAGCCCTGATTAAAGCCTGATCCTCCTGGAATACTCCCAGCGTGACCTTGAGCCTTGGGCGCCCGGGCTCTCTCCCTCCTCCTGGGATTCAAAAATTCAGAAGCGGGCTCGCAGTCGGGTCGGACTTTCTGAACAGGTCGGGAAAAGTTGCCGGATAAAAAAAAAAAATTAAAATAAAAATATATTGGGAGGGGGGAGGGGGGAGGGCAAACGATGACATCCAGCCTTGAGTTCCACAACAATCGACTAGCGAAACTTTTTCTTTTCCCCTCCTTTTAATACTTTTTTTTTTTTTTGGACAAATATTATCGAGACACCGAAGGAAGTCGTGGGATGGGCGGAGGGGGGGGGGGGGGGAGCCCTCTGGAAAGTCTGTGACGGCCGATCCATCCATCTCCTGTCGTTTCCAATGCCGGGTGTGGAATTTAGGGGACGGGGGTGGGGTGGGGGGGGGGGTGGTAAAACGTTAAGTTCCAAAAAGTTAAAAAGACCCACGGGCCCCGAGAAAGTTGACGAGACACGTGGTCGACGGCGGATGCGTGTTGAGCGTGTTGGGCAAAGTCTTTATGAAAACGGGAGTCCCCAAACCAAGAATCATGCTCCATCGCTGCTGGAGCTGCCCTGCAGTGTCACCCCACCCGCAGTGTCACCCCACCCTCCGCTCTGTTTGTTTTTGTTAGCTTTTCTTTTTTTCTTAATCCCAGCCACTCCCCTCTCACCAACACGTCAACTTCCTGTCGACCGTTGCAAATATTTACACAAACAAGATCTGGAAGGTAAGACACAAAAAAAAAGGTGTGCTTTATCGCTATAGCTTCAGGATGACAAACTTTTTTTTTTTTTGTTTTGTTTTTTTTTTAAATTACAGATTTAAAAATATCCTTCCTTTTCAAAACAAAATAAAGAAAATAAAAAAGAAAAGGGAGAGCAAGAGAGCCAGAAAGTTGTGTGTGTATGTGTGTGTGTGTGTGTGTGTGTATGAGTGTGTGTGTGGAGGAGTGTGGACATCTGGATGTTTATTCAGCATGACGGAAATATTAAATCATGTAAGTGCTCGTGTGTGTGTGTGTGTGTGTGTGTGTGTAGGGGGTGAATGAGCATCGACTTTTTTTTTTTTTTTTTGGAAGCAACCGAAGACAACAGACATAAAAGAGAGAGAAAAGACTACTGTATGACATGCTCCGATGCCTGTAAGTGACGGCCCGAGCACAGAGACCCGGCCCCCGGCCCCCACCGGACGCCCTGCGGAGACTCAGTCCTCCAGGACGATGGGCTCGCTGGTGCTGGAGGGCAGCAGGGGCAGCGGCAGGATGCGGGGCGGCGGCGGCGGCGGCAGCTTGATGCGGACAGGCAGGTGGGGTTTCCTCGCCGCTCGCCGCATCTCGGACTGGGTCAGGTGTTTCCTCAGAGCCCTGGCGAAGGGAGAGGGCGGAGAAATGTATTGATTTGGCGCGTCCATCAATCGGGAGGCTTCACCACGATGGGTATAGGAAAGCCCTCCCTTCAACCTCTAACAGCATCTTGGGAGGGGGCCACCGTCCACCACGGGACCAAAGGACGGTCGAACCTTATTCCAACAATGACTGCTTGAAAGGTGCTTATAAATTAAAGTTATTATTATTTGTATTTGTATTATTATGATTGTTCATAAAGTTACAATATTTATTACTAATAAAGTTATTATTATATTAAAAATAATATTAACAATACAGTTATTGTTGTTATTATTAATTAAGTTATTATTAGCATCATTAATAAAACAGTTATGATTATCATGATTACTATTATTAATAATAAAGTTGTTATTATCATCATTTCTCCCCCCCCTGCTCCTCCCCGTAACGTGAGAAGGTGCGCGGCTGAATTAACCTGGTGTCTTTCGTGGCCACGAACACCACGGGGTTGGGCGCGTCTCCCTGGTTGACCTTCTGCCGCTTGATGACCGACTGGGAGGTGGTCCTCAGGCCCGAGGCGAACGGCCGGCCGTTGGTGGAGAAGGGCAGGCCCCCGGCCTGCGGGGGAAGGACACGCACTTGAGACACAACCGGAAAGACCCTCTCTGCCGAGGAGGTCGTGGTGCGGTGCAGCGGGGGGCACCCAGCGGGCGGCGTGTCCTGTGCGCGGCGTGTAAAGAGGGGGCTCACGTTGTCGAAAGGTCTCTTCCCCAGAAGGCCCGGGCCTCCGCGAGGCTGGCTGGCCTGGTTGCGGTTAATCGGCGGGGGCACGCCCCGCGGGGCCTTCAGCTTCAGGGGGGCCGAAATAGCTGGGGAGAGGGAACGGAATGGGCGCGGGTTAGGAATCAAACAGCGAAAGACGGAAGGTTAAAAATAAACAAACAAAAAAAAAAAAAAAAAAGAATAATTTATGACGTGAAAAAAGAAACCTGTTCTTACCTAGATCCTTCACTATGGTTGCCAGCGACTGCCGAGGGATCACCCTGTTCTTTATCGGAGCCTTTGTGGCTTTAGGCAGCCTGATCATACCTGGAGGGCCAGAGGGGAAGCACAGCGTTCACACGGACGACTCCAGGTAAATGTGTTTACTTGTCATGTTTCCAAGGAACAGATTCTCCGGGTCTGACAAAAATTTAAAAAAAACTGGCCACGTCCCAAAAAGAGCCATTAAAAAAAAATGGATCCACATTGGAAAGCCTTTCCGGAATGATTTTAGGACAGTGCAGATTTTTCCGACAGGTGACCCCTTAATACAATTATACAAATTTATACAATTATTAGTATTTTTTATAAATGGGTATTTTTGGGAGACCCCCGTGGCGCTTACACTCTGCCTTGACGGCGTTGGCGTTGATGGAGGCGTAGGGGCGGCGCGCCGCCCGGCGGGGCTGCAGGATGTCCTCGCAGACGCGGCGCGCAATGCGGGTCAGCTTGGTGGTCTGCAGGATGAAGGTCTGCCGGTTCTTGGCCAGCAGCTTGGCGCGGCCCTCGTTGCGGGTGAACGGGGAGAGGCCCTGCGCCTCCTGGCGCGTCATGTGGCCGCGGGGGCCCGACTCCTGCGAAAGGAACGCTTTTTAGGACAAATCTTAACACTTGCCCTCTCTCTTCTGTTCAATAAAGTATTTCTGTTAAGTAACAAATATTTGGTACAGGACAGAGTGACTTAGTTAAGTTTATTTATACTGCCCTTCTTTAAATGACATCACAAACCCACATTTCACGAGGAAATAAAGGTAGATATACAGTGTCTGCTGTGAACTTGATCATTCTTAAACTGTTATAACAGAAACGATAGAAAGATATTGTGGTGGGCTTCAGGAATGTTGACTCTGATGTAGAAATCGACTAATTCTGGATAAAAACAAGAATGCATTTTTGTTGAAATAAATACAATTTTTGACCGTTAAGACCTAATATCCAAGAATTAAGGATTTAAGACGTTTAAAGGCGCTGCAGACACCCCGAGTTTGCTGTTTTGAAATGTCAGGAGGTCAGGTTAAAACACCAGTATCGGGGAGTTTGACGTACAGAGCCAGCTCGAGCGGCGCCCTCTAGCTGCGTGGGGGTCTTCAGGCCTCCGTACTTCTTCCAGTAGATCCAACAGGAGGCGCACAGCCGGCACTGCATGTTGGGAGGTCCCCAGGCGTACCACTGAGGCGACTGGGCCGCTGGGTCCGCGAGATAAGCAGAGGGTAGTTATTGGACGGTTCATTGCAACACATACGTCACCCATCGCATTCAGAAGGCCGCGGACATGCTAGTGCGCACTATTTTGACCGTTCAGCATACGCCGATGCTCTGAGCAATATCGGCAAAATCATATTATATATATTTATTTATTTTCCCCCCATTGTTATTATTATTATTATTATTATTATGAACGAATAACCCAATATCCATCATTAATGCTCATGAAGCGTACTCACTGTGACAGCTTTCGCAGCTCAGTCCTTTCTGGAAGCCCGCTGCACCGTTCATGCCAGGCTTGGTACCGGAAGCCATGATCTGGTTGGGGTTTGGTTTCGTGCTGAAAGGAAAGCAGGGGGATCCATCATTTCACGGGCCGCGAGTCTTTAAGGGGGCATTTCGACGAGCGCGGGCGGCTCTCGGGGCGGGATACTCACTATGTGGGGATGTACACCTGCTTGAGCTTACTGTCCGCCTCCGCCGCTTTGAGCCGTTTCTGAGCAGAACAGGGAGAGAGTGGGTTTAGACGGACAGAGTGGGTTTAGGGGAGGCTTTTTAACATTCGGCCAGCCGGCTGGAGCCGATCAGTGAGGGCTGGTCAAGACCGCGGCGCCTACCTGCTGGATGTAGCGGTCGGTGGTTTTCCACATGTAGTAGAACTGGACCACGCTGGCGAGGGATTTCCAGGGCAGCTGGACGGGAGGAGGGCGACAAGCAGCGTGAGAAGTTACAAAGTGTCCTCGAAAAGTCAAGCTCCTTCATTCGGTGACGACATTTTAGTGACACGGAAGCTTTATTTTTTTTTTTCCCCTTTTTCCAGGATTAAGGCCTCGTCCAGTCGTATTCGCCTCGTCTCGTAATTTACCATTCTTTCCTGCTGTCCTCCCGTTTTGTTTTTTCCTTCACATAAATATCCAGCGTTTTTAACCCTTCTACTCAAAACCAATGTATACAGTGTTTTTAATAGATTTATTTATTGTAATTGAATGAAACAAAAAAATAAATAATAATAATACCGTGCGTCACAGGGAGCTTGAAACCAGGACAATCCCGGTCAAATGCACTAATACACTGCACCCAATAGTTTTCAATCCACCTCTCCGTCTGTGGTTCAATGTACGCCATTGCGGTGTTGTTGTTGTATTCGCCGCTCAAGAAGAAGCCCATCAATGCACATGCTCCCAATGTTCTTCGGGGGTGTTTGACAAAAAGTTCTATCGACCCCCCCACTGGCCCGGCATGCTTGTGTGGGCCTTTTAAATAGCTTTTGCTTCAGGGGGGAAAACATACATATTTTTTTAATACCCATATACGTGTGGACTCGACTTCCACATTATCTCAAAAAAAAAAAAAAGGGGGAAGGGGAAACCCAACCCCGGGCCCGGAAGGCGTGACTCACAAAATCCTGGCGTATGTCGTTGAAGTCTTTGCCGTACTTCTCCAGGGCCTCCTCGAAGAGCATGGCCTCTGAGGCGCTCCACTCCTCCATCTCGTCGCGGCACAGCACGGGCCCCCCCTGGGGCACCAAGGTGGACATGGCCTTGGCCAGGTCGTAGTTGTTCTTCTGCAACGTGTCCATGGCGTGGAACTGTGGCGAGAGAGGGGACGGTTGAGCGGCGGAGCGTTATTTGGCGATCGGGGCGGGTTGACTGGTTTGCCTCTTTCAGGCGACCGGCTCTCACCAGCGTTATGTCTCTGGACGCCGCGGCGGCACTCATGTGGAGGCTGGGCTGGCGGATGGAGCTGCTGCAGTCCAAAGCCCGTGCAAACGTCCCCACGGCTCTGGAAGACACACATGAGATCAGCGCGCACACACACACACACACACACACACACACACGATCCCCCCATCTGTACGCCAATCGGCATTCATTATCATAAACACCGGAGACTGTACTCCGACTTCTGAAATTGAAATGTGTGCAAATAACCGGTGCCGCCGTTTCAGCTTCAGTACAATGGCCACTAGATGGAGAGCTTGTTCGATGCTGCCAACTCAGTGGTTTCCCTCCAAAATGAGACTTGAGGCAAGAGATAAACTGGGAAACTTAGAAAACTGCACGGCGACAAACGCTGATCTCGCTGATAAATCAGCTTCTCAGACCAGGGACAAACTTTGCGGTTGATGTTGTTTTGAAGTTATACCGGTCAAATTGTATCGGCCGTTTTACGGAAATAAATGGTAAGAGTTGCCCAAATCTTGCCACTTTTGCGGGAATGAAATTTGAGTCACTGGGAATCCAAGCCAGCAAACTAACTTTTGACTGATGCCTATGCATTCTGGTCAAAATTTTTAATATTCAAATTCCTTATTTGCTCATAAATAGGTTTATTTATCAGCAACAGCAACTGATTTAACCCATAGTCTATTGCAAACTGCAGAGTTTAAAATAAAATTAAATAAATAAAATGCATAGAATGCGATGCAAAGCAGAGGTGTAAAGTACCAGGAGAAAGAGAAGTGGAAAGGTAGAGATACAACAATAACATTGTTTCCAGAAGGGACATTCAGTTGTCACACATCGCTCAGTGTGGGATGTGTGACATGTACCCAATTATAAAATGGATATAAACACAAAATATGTCAATATGTTGAAACGTGCATTTGAACCGTCGACTGCTGATTATCAGAGTCAAATGAAATACTTTAAAAGGCCCAGTTTTGATTAAATTTAATCCAGATTTTTGGACAAATCTCTCTTATTTCGCACAAGTATTGAAGTTAAGAGCGATACATTTGGTAGAGGACAGTTGTCAGTGTTGGGTATGGAGTAGGTTGTGAACTAGATGATTATACGAACCAACAGGAAGTCTGTGATTAGGTACTACGATAAAACCTAACATCGCCGTTTTCCACAGAACTTTGCGTGGTTAAGAACAAGGACTTCTGTGGATTTCTCTCTCAACAGGTAAGTCTGCAGGCAAGCGTTAGGTTTAGCGGTTAATGCCATTCGAGAGATTGACAGATGCAGAAGAAATTGACACGTTTGATAAGAATTGTAAGGATGAATAAAACGAGACAAAATGTCTTGAGAAATGAAATGTATGGTAAATTCAGGGAATTCAAATATCAAATAAATAAGTTGAGGATCATCACATATGATCACATACGAGTCTTTTCCAAGTTATTCAAGTCAGATGGTCCAGATATCACGTACAATATATACACTGCAAGTTTGTGTATCCTGACAGAATATCTTAATTTGTGGATGACAGGATAACACTTGACCCATACCCGGAGCTGAATCCGGGAGACTTTAACAACAATATAGAAATATCACCCAGCTTCACCAGTCAACATTTTTTTTTAAGCTTCAGTCTGGCTTCAAGTTACGATCCCTCTACAATCAAATCGAGGACCAATCCTTTACACTGCCTGAACACTGTGGCAATCCTGATCCTGTACCCCGAACCCATCCATCCAATCAAAGTTATTCCAAGTAATTGAACAACCCACCGGCCTCTTGTCGGGAAGGACAAAATGAAAAAAATAAACAACATCTCACGTTAAACGGGGGGGGGGTTGCTCAAACTCTGCGACAGTTCACACCTCTCCTCGGCAAAACCTGCCCCCCCCGCACCACACCCCAGCTGTCCTGACAATGGTGGAAAGCCCACCCCCCCCCCCCCCCGTCACCATGGCAACAGTGACCGGTCGATGACGTAACGCGGGCGACAGATGGCAGGTAATACCTACCGTGCCACCACTAGAAACTGGTCGATCTGGGGGTCTTTGAGCTGGTTGTCGGGATCCCACACCTTAGTCTCCAGCTTCTCCTGAACGCGGGTGTCTGCTTCGCCTGGACGGAGGGAGGAGAGCGTTAGCGAGGAGGGGAAGAGGAGAGGTCTTCTCACATAGACGGAGATGAGTCCTGGGAGGAAAGCTGGAGGGAGGGAAGGAAATGAAGAAGTGGAACGGAAAGAAAGATTGAGAATAAAAAAACGAAGGGATCGAAGGAAGGAAGGAAGGAAGGGAGGAAGAAAAAGGAAATCAGAAAAAATGTATGATGAAAGAAGGAAGGAAGGGGAAGATACGGAAAGAAGAAAGCAACGAACGGATGAAACAAACAGAATAAGGAGAAAAAAATAGACCCCAAAAAAAAAAAAGAGACAAGGAAGTATGTCAATAATAAAGCAATGAATCCAAGAATGGATCCAAGGAAAGACAAAATAAGCAGGGGAGAAAGGAAGAAAAGAAAGGAAGAAAGGAAAGAAGGAAAAGAAGGCAGGAAGAAAAGAGAAATCAGAAAACGAAAGAAACCAAAAGAAAAAAGGACGGGAAAAGTATGGAAAGAAGAAAGCAATGGATCGAAGGAAGAAAGGCCCGAACAAGCACTGAAAAGGAAGAAATGAAAATGAAGGAAGGAAAAAAGGAAGAGGAAAAAAAGGCAGAAAGCAAATCTGAAAAAAAGAAATGAAAAAGAAGGAAAAAGGCAGAAAAGAAGGAAGGAAGAAAAAATAAATGTGCAAAAAGAAAAATTTAAAAGAAGGAAAAGCAAGAATGGAGCAAGAATGGAAGAACAAGCGGGGGAGAAAAGGGGAGAGAAAGGAAGAAAATGAAGGAAGAAAGGAAAAGGGAGGGAAAAAAAAAAGCAAATCCAAAAAAAATTAAAAAAAACTCAAAAGAAGAAAGGGGAAAGTATGCAAAGAGGAAAGCAATGAATTGAAGAAAGGAAGAAACATCAGGAACAAGCAGGGGAGAAAGGAATAAGCAAATCAGAAAAAGAACAGAGGGGAAAAAAGAAAAAGAAAGAAAGAAAGGAGGGAGCGGTTCGGATGGATTCAGGGTAATGAAATGGTTCCGAGGAGACCCGAGCACCAGGCACGGGCGAGGGAGAGACCATTTTAGGCGGCGGCGGGGGACGACGACTGAACCGGCGGTCCCGGTCCCGCCCGATGAGCAGATGTGGCGATGGCAAACCAAAGGGTTAAAAATGTGACAAGGACACGCCGTCGTGGGTCCGTGAGTCACCGTCAGCCGCGTCCAGGGGGCGCGTCGCCTTGCCCGGCCAGATGGGAGCTTTATATAGCGCTCGGTAACACGCCGGCATAATTATCGGCCGCCCGACTGCAGCCGTGCGGGACTGTGACACGGGCAAGCATGGCCGGGGAGGGGGGGGAAACTAAATAATGAAAAAACAAAATGGCCCGACGAAGTGGCACCGACTACCCACCTTCAGCTAGCTTGTCTGGGATCTCCGCCTGGTATTTGGAGCCCACCCGGATCTCCCCCTGGTCGGCCAGCAGGGTCTTCTGGACCGGGTCGAACACCAACGAGTAGAAGAAGCAGTCCTGGGACAGAGTGCGCAGGGCCAAAACTTTACAGCCGTGCGCGGCGGGCTGCATCGTCACACCGGAAACGATGGCCGCCACCATCAGAAGGAAATTCACGGGGGATGCGCATAAAAACCTGGCTGAAACGAAAATCTTCCCCCTACCAAGGCTATTGTAGTTCCACTCGCACGACCTTTTCAACATTTCAAAAATTTTGCATTTCAGTTTCTATGTTCCCAGACTTTCCTGGTGTGTTGCGTTCTAGAAAGCTAAGCTCCCCTGGTGTCTGACCAGACATTTTAACATGGAAAACATTGAGTGTTATTTGATGAACATTAAAAAACAACACACACACACACACACACACACACACACACACACACACACACACACACACACACACACACACACACACACAATCTCGTTCCAATGGCACCTGTCAAGGGGTGGGATATATCAGGCAGCAAGTGAACAGTCAGTTCTTGAAGTTGATGTGTTGGAAGCAGGAAAAATGGACAAGCGTAAGGATCTGAGCCACTTTGACAAGGACGACTGGGTCAGAGCATCTCCAAAACAGCAGGTCTTGTGGGGTGTTACCGGTGTGCAGTGGTTAGTACCTACCAAAAGTGCTCCAAGGAAGGACGACTGGTGAATGGGCCAAAGGGTCCTGGTCATGCATAGGCTCATGATGCGCGTGGGGAACAATGATCCGCTGTGTCAAAGGCAGCTGTCAGATCTGATAGCACTAAAATAGTCGAGTCCGCAGTTAAAAGAAGCTCATTAAAGGACTCTTAAAAGTGCTGTTTCGGTACTGTGGCGACGTTTAAAACCAGACTGAAACATTTCTTGAATGTCATGGTCATCTAGAAATGTTTGAAGTTGCATATAAACTACTTTCTCCAAGACTTCGGACGGGAAAGGTCATTTAGAGATTGGGCGGTAGTTTGAGAGAACGGAGGGCTCCAGGTTTATCTTTTTGGTGAGAGGCTGCGCTACAGCATGTTTAAAGTCTAGCCCGTGTGGGCCGACCCGCGGAAGAGCTACTGTAGCACTTAGTACCTGCCAAAAGTTGTCCAAGAAAGGACAACTGGTGACAGGGTCATGGGCACCCATGAGCTCATTGATGCGCGTGGGAAGTGAAGTCCAGCCCGTCTGGTCCTCCCACAGAAGAGCTACTGTAGCACAAATTGGTGAAGCGGTTAATGCTGGTTCTGATAGAAAGGTGTCAGAACACACAGTGCATCACAGCTTGCTGCGTATGGGGCTGTGTAGCTGCAGACAGGTCAGAGTGTCCACGCTGACCCCTGTCCACCACCGAAAAGCACCTACAATGGATAGGTGAGCGTCAGAACTGGACCATGGAGCAATGGAAGAAGGAGGCCTGGTCTGATGAATCATGTTTTCATGCCAGGTGCGTGTGCGACGTTCATCTGGGGAAGAGACGGCACCAGCATGCACTATGTTCTGCTGGGAAACCTTGGGTCCTGGCATTCATGCGGATGTTGCTTTGACACACACCACCTACCTACACACCTGTGTGTGTGTGTGTGTGTGTGTGTGTGTGTGTGTGTGTGCCAATATAATGGGACTGTCAGCAAGTTACAGTAGAATCAAACCTGTAACTCTCAGAGTTGTAGTACAACACGTATAACTCACATGGAAATTCCACTTTAAACTTCAAATGAAAGTCTTTCACTTTGAAGTGCAAATATACATTTCTATTATATTTATATAGTACTTGCTATTCCAAAATAAATTGCAATAATTTGCAAAAATTAAAAAACGGTCGGATGCTTGTGCACTAGGAACAACCAGAGCAGACACTCCGCTGTCGAGACAGCGATAAATACACAGTCACAACAATTCTGGAATATTGTGAGGTGATAAATGATTTATCCAATCTGTGTTTACCTTGAGGTACCTCCAAACAGCCTTCATTTTCCATCTTTCGCTCTCTTTTTTGAGCGTCAACTACGCTCCATGATGTTGGTATCGGGTTTGAGTATCGGAGCGTTTTTGTTTTTTTTTAAACGGGTACATGAGCACTGTATCGGGTGTAAACTGGACAGGCACAGAATCTGAAAATATATCTGATCAGTGCATCTCTATTACCAACGCTTTATATGTCAACATTCCGGTCACATGTTTGTGCTTATTACTCCCCACTTCCCATTTTTACCTCAGCGATGCAGGGTCGGTGGATAATAAAGTACCGCTGCGTATCAGTGGAGGTTGACTGAGTGAGAGGAGAGGGAGGGGAGGGCTTAAAGAAGCACAGGTCATATCATCTGGTCTGGATGTAGTTTAAATACTCAATAAATGTACGGTATTGTTTTGTATTGACTGATTGATTGTTTTCCTTTAATACATTTCACACACACACTTTTTTTTTGGGGGGGGGGGTCATAGTGTCAGCTGCCATTTGGTGCCTGCGTATTTTGACCAAGAATTGCGTGGTTGGTACACAAAATAAGGGCAGGCCGGCAGGTCTGAGATTCATTATAGCAATGGGATTTCCCTTAAGTTTTAGATGACCTGCTGCAGTTGGGTTTTTAATTTTAGAGAAGGGCAAAAAATAAATAAATAAATAAATAAATAAATAAATAAATAAATAAATAAAAAATAAAGGGGGAGGGATTTTTAGTTGTTCGTCCGTGAAAAACAAATTCCCATTTAGCGAACCTTGAACAGACCCACCTCTTTCTCCAGGTAGCCAGCCAGGACATCTGTCTCGTTGAGGAGGGTAACGTTGCATTTCCCCCTGGAGGAGCGAGCGCGCGAGAGAGAGACAGAGAGAGAGAGAGAGAGAGACAGAGAGACAGAGAGACAGGGCTTAGCAAACTCACAAAGAAACGTCAACGCACGGCAGCCGCCTGCACGGGTTTAGAATCAAGCGAGGGAGAGCGATGGTTCGGTCACCGTATGTGAGTGGCGGGTAGCGACTCAAACTGTCGAGAGAGGAACAGTTCTCTGTGCTTGAGCTGGTGTTTCTGTTGTTCCGACACCGCTGGCTGCTTCGACTCCTCCTCAAAGTCTCCTAAAAAAAAAAGAAAAGAAAATACATCAGTATCGGTGGCATCTTGCCGATGAGATGTTGAACACTGTTGGAAGAAAGCTTACAGCTACGGTGAGCCCTTTTCATTTGATTCATACGACAAACTTGTAACTTTTTCCTTCGTTTTTACTTACTTTTCACTTTACTTAGTTACTCGTACTCATTTTGTTTACTATTTTAGTTGCTATTCCAACAGTAACGAGCAACTATTATAGTTTTACTAGTCAAAATTGATTAGGTACTAGTACTTTTTAAATAAATACTAGCAACTATTCCAATTGTTACTAGTAACTATTGGAATGTCACTCTGAATAATTTGGTCAATTTTGCCATTGAATCCTATGAGGCTCCGTGTTTGAGATATCAAACATTTGCCTTGGACTAGTATCTATTCCCATTTTGACTATTTAAATTTTACTAGTTTCTAGAAATGTATTTCTAGTACTTATTCATTAGGGACTCGTGACTTTTCCTGCTGTTACTAGTAACATTTTTATTTTTACGAGTAACATTTTAAATTAAACAATCAACAAGCTGCTTGTCCCTAGTCATTTCTCATGACAGGTAAAAAAAACAAAAAAAATACAATGTTCCCGGCAAAAGTAAAATGATTACTTTAAGGTCCCCGTAAAGTAAGTTACAAGATTAGTTTCTCAACACATTATACATTTTAGAAAGTCATTGCTTAGAACTTGTATGAAAGACTGAACTATGTAGTACTGAATTGTGGAGTTAGACCACTAAACTGCTTTTAGTGTTACGCAACACGTACCCACATGGCATGGCCCCTCCCCTCATACTAAATAAGACTAGAGCACATTCCTCATTGGTTCTCTCGCTCCATCGCGACACATGACCACAGCCTACACTAGTTTGCGTTCCAGCTTTGGCGCCTTCGTCGCTCAAACGCATCTTCCCTGGATGCCAGGACGCACCGAACAGCTCAGTCTCCTTATTTACATTTCCGTTACTGTTGCTGCCGCGGCGGCTCCGCGCGTTCCCGGACAGCGGGGCGCAGGCCCAGCTTCCCCTCTGAGCGGGGCTCTCTCCCCGGGCGCAGGAGCACAAGGAGCCGCAACAGAGCCCCGCCGTACTCTGGGGCTCTGTTCCGGCGCCGCTCACCGTGCTGGGGGAGTCGCTGCGCTCCCTGCAACGAATTTCCCCACTTACACATGTTCTATTTCTGACTTTAGAAACAAAATCAAAACAACGAAAAACAGCCCCTTATTGGCTTTCGGAGTTTGAATTTGTATGTGTACGTATTGGATTTGTGGTATTTGACACCTAAGAGAGACTGCACCTCTCCTGCGATTGCCCATGGTTTCAGCGGACACGCGCCCAGCGCCTCAGAGCAGAGGGAACTGTTTGTTCCGATGGATCAAATGTTAAAAAGGCTCGCCATATACAGTGGCATCGATACGCTGGGATGTCCGATCGGCTTTGTGCTGAAAAAACTGAAAATATAGGGTCAAATATAGAACCATAGGATTCAGGAATTCATGCTTCCTGGTTTGAATCACGTGATTTTTAAATCAACTTTTTTTTTTTTTTAAGTTCAGTGGTTCTCAACGCAGGTGGGTGTCCCCAGAACAATTAATAGTTACATTTCACCATTATTTCATTTACTAGATGTTGGCGCCGTCAGATAATGTTATCTCCCCAACTACAGCAGACAATAAATCATAGCAAAAAAAAAAAAAAAAAAAAAAAAAAAAAAAAAAAAAAGAGAAAATCTGCTCAGAGTGGGGTCCCAGAGATGAAATCTCATCAAATTGGGCCCATGGCCTAATGAGTGTCAAATTCCCCAATTTGACACTCATTGGGAGTGTCAAACTGGGGAATCCTTGATATGAAAAAAGGTTTATAACCACCGCTCTGAACCACCGAACGGTGTCAAAAAACAACTTCTCTACATTCACCCGGCATTCCCTCTGTAGTTCAAGGCTCCTCTGTGAATCTTATTGCCAAACATTGAAGGACGGCCCGCCGGTAGAGAACGGAAGAAAACCCTCACAAACAAAGCTGGCTGTGTGTGCATTTGGCCACTAGATTGCGCATTCCTAATTTCAGGCAAGTGAGTAATTTGTTGTGAGCTGGAGGGGAGAGGAGGGGAGGGGTGAGGAAGGCTGGACTATATCGCTCCATCTCCATGGACTCCGCCCCTGCACTCAGCCAAAGGAAACCCTGTCACTGAGAGAAAAGAGGGCTGGGACCGTAAGCCACACCCCTTTCTGTTAACCCCCCCCACCCCCTCCCGCTGCCTCCGCTACCCCTCTCACCCTCTCCTCCCTCCCCTTGTCCGGCTAGTCCCTGCCAGACAAAGTAGGAAACCCTGTATACCAAACCTGAGGCGCCCATCCCCCAATCATCTATCTACCCCTTTATACACACACACACACACACACACACAAAAAAAAGAAAGCGCGCGCACACACGGAATGAAAAAAAAAAAAAGCCAAAAGTCTGTCAAGGCACACGCACATTCAACACTCCTAATCACACACACACACACACACACACACACACACACACACACACACACACACACACACACACACACACACACACACACACACACACACACACACACACACACACACACACACACACACACACACACACAATTAACCTCTTGCGTGCTGTGGCCTTGTGGGACACATCAAGGGCCTTTTGTTCTGAACAGTGTGCCGAGGCTGTCGGATAAGAGGGGAGATCGAGAGAGAGAGAGAGAGAGAGGGGGAGATGACTTGGGGGCATTGGGGTTCTAGAGGAGGAGAGGGAAGAAGAAGGAGGCCTGGTAAGTGAATAAAATGGAAGGGGAGACGAGACGGATAGAGACGCTTTAAATGGGCAGAGGAACGAGAGAGCTCCGCCACTGCTGCCGTCTCCACAAAGTCGCGCGGACGCGAGACACCCGGAGGCAAAATTGGAGAACGCAGCCCCCCGACACTTTGGCCACATCGTACCATACATTCCGACTAACAGGATATAGACCGCCGGCCGCTCCAGCGGTTTGCGTGCAAAATTTACCAACAACAACAAGGCGCGCGGCTCGGAAGCTAAACGGAACATAAGTGACTCCAAACATCAGGAAATCTGATTTGACGGAGCCAGGGTTCCCTGTAGACCGGTCCACTCCGTTCCTCGGTCAGCGTTTCATACCAACACAAAGGCCCTGTGCTTACTTGAAGCCGACCGCCGCTCGCAAAAAGGCGCGAGGAGACACTTTCAACAAGAGTTTGATCTCACCCTCCACCCCCGACCGGGTCCTGTCCGAGGCACCCAGAATTTTGGTCTCAGCGCAAAACAGCGAAGCGCAGCTCACCCCCGACGCTTCAATGGAGCGTTATTAACGCACCCGGGGAGCGACACGGCTCTCGCCGAGTGAGAGACGAAGGGGATGGAGAGGGTTTTGAGATTCAGTGTATTGATCGAGAACACTAAATCGAGGGCGCGCCGCGTATCATGAGTATTTACGGTTCAATTCGGCCGACGGTAACGAGGGGTTCAGGCTTTCTATGTGTGCAATCAAATTGTGTTTGCAAAGAGGACTTGCTTACGAGAGCGATGAGCTGTTGGCAAACGGTCAAAATGCAAACCAATATTTCTGTGCGAAGTCCATTGGTTGGTAAAATTTGATTGCTTGATAGCTCCTATCCGGTAAGGAGAGTATTTATTATCATACTTCTGTGCTGCCCGCCTTACCTCATAAAGTCATGTAGAAACTGTTTAACCACTCCATATAGAAATAGAAATACATCCCAGTGGCCTACGGTAATTATCGCCTGGTAGGATACTCAATTAAGCAATGTATTAATGACTCATTTTTGTTAAGTTGTGTCAGCCTGTATGACTGTGGAATGATGTAGAACAGAGCTGAAACAGCCCAGCGTCTGCGTGCGTTTTCACTTTGGTCATACTTCTGTAAAACATCTTTTATGGCCAGGAGCCTTTTCCCCACTTTGAAAGTCACACACTGGTATACAATCTCTTGATCTGAGCACACGGCATTCTCTGTCCATCAACTCAGCTGCTACATAGCTGCTCAGCAAAGCACTGCGGCCCAAAATCGCATCTGCGAGAATCTGTGTGTGTTTGTGTGTGTGTGTGTGTGTGTACACTCCCTCTGAGAGGAAGACAGCGAGCAATTTCGGACTTGGGTTTTACATTTGGCAGTAGCGGTCACACTGGTCTCAAAGCCTTGTGTACAGGCTTCCATTTCAAGCCCACGCAGACCTCAAGCGCATACATATATCTTTTACTTTAGTGGAGACGGAGGTAGAAGGCCCAAGTTTGATAGGCCGCCCCAGTGCCTATGTTAGAATGCAATTCTGTAACGGCGCCGCTGCATTCTAGAACACGGAGTCAGGTCAGGACTTTTCAAAATAAAAAGTAAATTTTTTATTTTTGTTTTTATTTATTTTTTATTTTTTTAATTACAATCTTTAAACTAGCACAGTCTTTGGGAAGCATAAGCTAGGAGGTGTCCAACAGCCAACCGGCTCCGTTAAACAGGCGCAAGGCGCTAACAGGAACACCAACTGAACCCATAAAGACAACCCGTTCAAAATAAATATCCCCATGCCAACAAATCCGAGCAAGATGCAGTGGATTTATAAAAAAAAAAAAAAAAAAAAAAGGGGGGAGCACTGGGAGACAATTAATGCATCCATTTTGAGGTGTGGGCGTATCCAACTGAGTGCGTCTTTGTCTGGTGCTCTGCAGCCTCCGAGGAGGAGGGGGCCATGGGGCGGGGGCGGGGGGTGGCAGGCGATAGCGGGGTGGTAATGAGGGAATCCGATCAGGCCTCACAGCGCTTCCTTTGCCGTTAGCGGCCACCAGGCTACCTCAAATCCTCCCCACCCCGCCCCCCCCTGGGCTGTCTGATCACATCGCGGGAGAGCTCGCCGACACATGTGCTGCGATGGGCGGGGGAGAGGGGAGAGCGGGGAATACTAAAAGTCCAATCCGTTTGACAGGTAGAATGTAAGCTGCCACCGGAGGCTCGACCCGAAACGCCACTAAATCCAGTTCGGCTGTACGACGTCCCAGGAAATCTTGAGCGGACGGTGGAGCGGTCAGTCTGAGGCAAACAAAATGTGATGTGCTTTTCAAGTGCAGCTGCGCACGCCAACACCACAGAGCTCCTGTGAAATCAGCAAGTTGTTTTCTCAAAATCCAAATATCAAGATCCAAGAGGTTCAATTGTCAACTTTGGATAAAATAGAATAATATAAGCCCAAATAATAGCCATATTTAAGCCGGCGCCACTGTGTGGTTTTAGTGGGAGAATGAAGACAATAACCCCTTTCTGGACATTCGTTTATATAATCATGGCAGGAGAAAAACATGGCAACTATGGTGTTCTAATCCATGGTATTCCAGAAAAGATGATTTTATTTAGCCGGAAGGAAAAAGTTGAAGAGAACGGACGAGCAGCAGTGCACAGATTTAAACTCTGGGCAAGATATGAATGTTCATGAGGTACGCATTCTGAACGTGTCCTCATTGGTCAAGTCCAAATGGGTAAATTATCACTAATATTACTACTGCAAAAGGGAGATTTAAAAACAATGCTATTTGCAATACACGGTAATCTCCAAAGACAGCGTGATCGTTGCAGGGAGAAATATTGTCAAATTTGTTTTTAGGGGGACGTGTGGTGTTTAAGCATACATCAAACTACTTATGCATACTTATAGGAAAGGTAGATTATTTTTTATATTTTAGAAGAACATAAACAACTCGCGATTATGATTTTTTTTTTGGGGGGGGCGCGTGTCCGTCGATAACCGCCATTCGCCCGGTTATGAAATAACCGGCACAGCTCTAATTCTGACACAATTACAAACTCTGGTTTTAAGCGTTCAAGCCAGCTTAAGTGACCTCTATTGTTGCCCCAAATCTCCTGCACACTTTATGGGAATTAAAACTGAATAAGCCTAGTCATGTCGCTGAGTTTAATCTATCAAAGTTGTAAAAAATGGAAAACTTCAAAATTTTTCTATTATTGAATCTGAATTGAATCTGCCGTCGTCTGTGTCTGGTGCAGGACCCAATCGCTTCCAAAACGGTGGCGACACAGGCTTTTAGCATGCTGAATTTGACGCCTGCCTCGTAACCTAGAAAGCAAGCCGCGCCGTAGGATGAATTCGGAGGCGTATCGCCGGTACTCACTTGCGTTGCTGTCAGCCAGCGTGTTGAGGTTGCCCGAAATGTCTCTCCTCCTGAAGAGACACACCACCTTGGCCTCCACATTTCCATTGGCTGTCTACAAGCAGAGGGTCAACATTGACTGGTTACGATTACAAATAACAATAAAAATCAATCAAAATAAATGGGTATCTCCCAGGGAGACACGCACGATCCTTTCAGAAAAAAATACGAATCATGACCTTAAAATCAAAAGGCAAATCAAATCGTGGATTTGGAGAATCGTGACATCCCCAATGATAACGCACCATGTCGCAAAGCGAAAGGCGTCTGGTTTCATGAACATGACAATGAGTTCAATGTTCTTCAGTGGCCTTCCTAGTCACCGGATCTGAATCCAACATAACACCTCTGGGGTGCGATAGGACGGGAGATTCGCAGCATGAACGTGCAGCTGACAAATCTGCAGGAATTGTGTGATGCAACCATGTCAACGTGGAGCAGAATCTCAAAGAAATGCTTCCAACATCTTGTGGAATCCATGCCGCGAAGAAATTAGTCTGTTTTGAGAGCAGCGGCCCTTACCCAGTGTTAGAATGTTCCAAAATAAGTTGCTCAGTGAGTGTATATATGTATTGTATTTGTTGAATTGTAGATAATTCCCAAACTAAAAAAAAAAAATCGGTACGCAAGCCAAGGCTTAGATGGCCGTCCATTATTATACGTCATGCATTAATTCTGCTCGGCAGACATTAGTACTCAGGAAGATGGAGTCATCCTGGTGTTCAACCACAAACCCTTCAATTTAAGAGTGTTATATAAATGAGTTTAATCCCTTTGACTGGGAAACAAGCCTGTGTCATACACCGCTGCTGCTGCTGCTGCTTGGTTACATAAGTGGCTCCTGTACCAGCATCTTGTCATTAGAATAGCCGGGGCTCACCAATAACGCCAAAAGATCAAGTCTGGGGATAGGGCTGTGTGTGTGCGACGAGGTGGCGTGACCTATCATTTGTGTGTGTATCTAGGTGCACTTATCTGATGTGTAGAAGTCTCACTTCCAAGCAATAGTTTCTTGCAATTAAGGAAGGCTGCGTCAATTATTTGTTCGGACCGAGTAAGAGTGACCGAACCCTCGCTCTCGGGTGCTAATTGGGTACTCGAGTACCAATACAAAAGCTGCTTTTCCACCAAGGTACAGGAGAGTAAACGAGGAACCAATTCCAGGAACCTTCTGAAACAGGAATCTTAGCTGTGCCAAAAAGAGTTCTGGCTCGCCTTCATAACATACACAGGAATAGTGGAGATCGGGGGGGAGGCCAAACAGGCAACCGATACGTCGCTTATAACCAGCCTTAACTTATAACCAGCCTTTAAAATATAAATTTAATTCACAAGCACTCAGCGGTGCGTACACATGCAGCAAGCTGACTGTTAATTACCGGCAAAAGCCGATCATCAAAAGCTGTAATTATGCTTCTGAATGTGTCGAAACAACCAGCAAGGAGACCGAACATTTATTTTTGCAGCCACATAGGTTTTATGGTCAATCTTGACAAGGGCTTTTTTACCTTTGAAAAAATAGCCCCTCGCCTCGGCCATGCATCTCTCTCTCTGTTCGTCTTTCCCACATCTCTCCCACAAATACAGAATACAGTGTTGATTGGCTATTTACTTGTGACGCATAACCAATCCGATAATGGTGCGGGCGGGACATCGAGCCAGACTTCAAGCAGAAACCTTTCAGAGAGAGGCAGCTGCATCGGAGCCAGAGGAGCACATTTTTGTCGATTATATTTCATCGGCAATCATCCAGACAAAATAACAATTCTGACAATTGGAAAAATGATTAATATCCGATCCAATCATCGGCCAGACAGATATCGTTGGGACCTGGAAATATCCAGGGAAACCAAGTTCCTCCTGGTGTAAACGTTCAAGTTCAAGTAAAGGTTTGTGACATGTCTAAACAATGTCATATTGCATTGTTTAAACAAACCCATTGTTAACCAACCAATCTATAACATTAGATAGTCACAGATAAAACACAGAAAATGATGTTTTTTTGTTGATTTGTTATTTTTTTTACTGACAAATGACTCACCTTGTTGAGCTCTTCTATTCTACGAATCAGGTAGGGGTTGCTGGAGGAATTCTCAAAATACACGTAATCTGAAAGAGACGGGAGAAATACATGAATGCCACAATGAGATACACAGATAATATTACCCCACGTACTACTGGTGCCATAAAAAAAGGATCTCAATACAGTTTAATATTATAAAGTTATAGCTCACGATATAAAAACAATGCTTGCGTGTATTGTCATCATTGTGCTTCATTACAAATCTTAAGAATACTCTTTCCAGCAGATATAAGGGCTAGAAACTATGTCACAATAGGGGCTGGGCATCGTTTAAAATTTCCATGACATAGAGTGTGACGCACGAGTTTAAATCAGCACAAATTGTGACGGCAGGACGCTGACGTCGATTAGAACTTATCGGTGGCTCTCTACGTCACAAAGAAAGAAAGGCAGACCAATCCCGACCGACCGCACCGCATTACATGTGTGTGTTGAAACCACACCCATTCATGGCACTGAGATACTTCCGCTCCTCACCTCCACTCCGCACTCACTCACTCACTCACTTCTTGGGTGCGTTCCAACCCACAGACTCCCAACATTCTCTTTACCCTGCCTGGCACAACACACACAGGTGGGTTGCAGCCCAAATTCCCCCATTCGCAAATTCCCTGCGTTGTCATCCAAATGCGGACACCAAACGTGACGTATATTATAATGACGCTACATCTCGTAAACACAACAGGGCTGACTACTGTATGGGAAGTGCAACAAATGATGGCATCTGTAAAAAACTATAGATGACTGTCTGGATTTGGACTGTGTAAACTGAATAGATCTGACTGGATTTAAGGGCTCGACACTAACTTCTAAAAGTGGTTGCCAGGCTGGCAACCAGGCATCAGCTTTGGGTTGCCAAAACTGAAAATATAGTTGCCGTTTTTAAGTCACCTTATATTTCGAGTAATTAAGATACTATGCCGTTACAAGTCAGCTTATTAATGAAAATGTCACATAAAACAATGTCACATAAAACCTGTTTAAAAGCTTTATTACAGTAATCAAACAATTCTTTGTAATTAGTGTTTTATCTGATACTTTACAGAATTTCAATCTCCAGAGGGGAAGACACCCAAGTCAAGAGAGACAAGAGCTGTGATAAAACTAACTCCTCCGGTCAAACTTGGCCTGATCACACCCAGCCTGTCAGTCTCTCTCTTACACCCACATGTATATGCTCACTTCACAGACAATAGGAATCTCAACAGTCCTGTTTGTCCCCTCATTGTTAACTATGGTAAATTCCAAATTCCATTTTCATCTTTACATTTAAAAGTAGCTCTCCACCAGATGAGTTCTGAGTTGAATCGTATTACTATTATTCGTATTAATGTTGTCTGTCTACAAAGACAAGAGCTGGTTATCCTATTGTAATGACTATATGTTGGGAAATGTAATCAAATTGACAAACTAAAGACATTTCCTGTATATTTTTATTTTAGTTAGTTTTGTAAGTACACAATATTGTGAAAAAAAGGTCTGAAAATTACACATGGCGGTAGCCAACAGTTTTCCGGGTTCCCATGAATGCATCACCTCTAACACGCATTACAGTTTTTCCAAGTCCGTGAACGCAGCATCGCTTTGGAGCGCTTTCAACTGCAGATTAGAGCCGTTCTAGTTCTAATGTAATAACAGAGAATGAGTCCACTAGTTTATCGATCGCAGATAGCGCAGTTCTCTCGGATGGACAAAAGCAAATCATGTGACACTTTTGACTGTACAAACCTTTTGGCTCACTGGCACTAGAGTATAAAATACCTACAGAGGTATCAAACCTTGGTGTTGGATGCCACACAATGTTTTGACACGCAATACAATCAAGGCAATTTGGTTGATGTCATAGAAATGTCAAATGTCTACACCCAGTCCTTGATATAGCTCAGTCTGCTTTCTCCGTGAAGTGATTTGAGGCCTCTTCTACCGATCAGTGGTCACAACTCAGTATGCTTCTTTACATCCAGTCAACAAAATGACAACTGGTTGTTGTTGGTCATCAATGGACAGGTTTAAACAAACGCAGCAGGTATGCTATGACTAAAGACTGGAAAATCTGCAATAAAATAAATGAAAAATGTCTATGACTCAAGAGTGCAAACTGATTCTACATAAGATAAATAGATAAGCTTGTCATTACTATGTATTCCTTGCCCAAATGAGTATTACCGAAGCAATATCTATTGCTGTGAAATTGAGTGTTTGTTCTCCTCATAGGCATCTCGCATATTGGGTTGCATTGGTGCCAGCCTATGGAGTATTTTTTTGCAAATGTAGTTTAAAAGCGGATCTTATGAAAGCCCCCACCTGCCAATTAATGGGCAGCAATGTGATGATCACAGCTTCAGTCAAAATCACTTTCAAAGAGTTGGTTCATTTTGCTGCTGTCTAAGTAATGCTCTCAGGTAGTAAGTTGTGCCTTATAAGACAAGACTCCTCTGTATTTGAGTCATGGCTTGGGCGATATCCCAAATATTATATCCTGACGCAGTCCCGCCCAAATATCGCGCTACACAATATTATCAGCGTTGTTGACACGCACAGGGTTGACGGAGAAAGTTTTCCCTTGTGCACGGAGCTTTTTTTTGGTTTCGTTCAATTACAATAAAAACATCTCCAATAAAAACACTCTGTATTTGTTTTCGTCTGAGAAAGAATTTATGCCAGATCGCCGAGAACGGATCGCTTCAATGCCACTCTAACAAAGGCAGTTGCGCGCGGGCGTTCACGTAGCATGCAAACAGTGACAGCACCAAGCAAGCGCAAGTGAGGAAATGTATGCGCAGAAAAAAATTATTGACTTATTTTGGTATTCTCAGGGTGAGAAATACGAGGTATGGTGTTAACTGGTTGAGATATTATTGCTAATGAGTCAAAAGTCGCTTTTGACTCAGGCATATACAGAGAGCAGATTTGAATAACTATTTATAAAAACCCTTTTGATAATATAATTTTAGTAATGCAAGTAATAACCTGGAGCCGGAACTTAAATCACTGGACCATCCCCGCCACCACATCCAAATCCTCCATCTACGCAAGTGAAGCTTTGTCTGTGCACTCTGCTGCGCCGTCCGTCGCTGCCCGCGGTCCCGTGGACGAAAGGACGGAGTGGAATTTAGATACTGTGAAAATATCCGATTTGGTGGCAAATACCGTGTTATTCTATATTATCGAATATTGGCCCAAGCCTGATCGATACCTAAAATGATGTTTGCATGTGTATTCACGTTTCATGTTTTGATGCCACATTAACTGTAAACCGTGTTAAATATTGCTCCAAAGGACACCAACGCTGGGCAATAAAACGATACTGATAATTATCACAATATTTTTTTCCTCTATGTCAAAATAAAATTGCCTCAATTTCTATAAAATCGTCTGCATATTTGTTCATTTAGGCTATTGGCAACGAAAAGCCAATTGATTTGGACGATCTAAGCCTGACCTTTCACCTCGAGGCAATTCCGTTTGTCGATATAGAAAGAAGCCCCGCCCCCTCCCTTGTGGAGCGCTTCCACTTGTGAACACACTGGCAGCGGAGACAGAGGGAAAGCATCCGAAATTAGCAACTCAGAGAAGGAGAAAGATGATGTATCTTTGACAGCGGAGTTGTTTTTTTTGGGGGGATATTTAAGCTCAGATTCAAAGCAGTGGGTAAATATCCATTGTGTAAAATATGTAGATGAGATGTGCCGACAATTCGGACAACAACAAAACTTTATTGCCGGTATTTCAGATTTCACATTTATTTAGTTTTTGATTTTAATCACAATTTTATTAAAAGCAAAATGGTAATAAAGCAGCTACACTTGTTCACTTCTTACTTACATGACTGTGTGCTGTGCACTGTTCATTATATGAAAATATTTCTCGTTTTATCTTCAGATCTTCCGCCTAATTCATTCTACCAATAAATGTGTTTTTAAAATGTGTCATGGCATACAGCTGTCTTTAAAAATATTTTTAAAAAAAAGCGTTGGCCGATATAGCGGCCATTATTTTACTTTATGACGACATCGGGATCAGCAGTTATGCAGCTGATGTGTCCTGATTTTTAGACAAGTATAAACAAAAAAACATTGATTAATAATTTTGTACTTTTCCATCTTACACTACTTTTAAATTACTCACCAAAATTAGCTCAAATGACCGACTAGGCATTTTATTGTAAATCCATCCATCCGTTTACACTCACGTTTAGTCACGGACACAGCTTTCCAAGCAGGAACCGATGCTGTGTTCATGGGAAATGCGAAAAACGAATTTGTTTCGGAAGTTAAAAAAATTTTTAGCTTTTAAAATTTTGTATCTTTTAAAAAAAAAGTTATATCAAAAAGTTATTTGTGTTTATTTTCATTTAATTGTTTGCATATAAGTTAAATATGACCCACTGTAGATTTGAGGTACTTTTGGTGCTGTTTCACTTTTTTTTCCCCACAAGGTGTCACTTGTGGATATCAAGCAAATATTATTAAAGCTATGGCTTTTAAATTGATTTGAAAACTTGCACTTTTGACAAAATAATCGGTCAAAACACCAGTAACCGGCGGGCTAGGACTGTCCAAAATCGGAATCGGCCTAAGACCGAAAAACCTGGCATCAGTCGGGCTCTAGTATCGATACAAACGTGTTGTGATTGGTCCATCTCCACTTCAGTCTCTCCCTCACCAATGCAGATTAAAGCACAGTGCCTCTTTAAAGTAATATGAGCACAGTCCATCAAATGTGTCCCAGAAGCATCGGTTAACGTAAGCAACACTAGCATGGTAGCAAGGCAGTTGCAGACAAAGCTTAAGAAAGCAAAAATACTGCAAACAAAACAAACCACTGGTGACGCTGCCCCTGAACACCACTGTCCGTATGCTCAATATGAAGTGAGTGCAGACATGTGGCAAAAAGCTGGACTGCAGAGACGGTGAGGTGACAAAGATGTTGTTCGCTAATCTGCTGTAGCCAAGAATGCAATTGTGGAGAATGATTACCGTTCAAAGAGGTATTCATCATTCTATAAACATGAATAAAACATTGATACAGAAAAAGCCAATATATGAGGTCGTGTAACAAAAGTTGACATCAGTCAGAGAAAGTTGAATAGCAAAAACATCCATACATCTAATGTATTCAATTCTAGGAATCTCCATCTGTCTGTCTGCATACCGTATGCATGTCCTTCGATTATCTCGACAACTATTCATCCAAATGACTTAACCCGCTGGGGACCCAAGGGCGTGCAGTGTTGAATTTGGTTAAATGTGGATGCATGAGAGGTGTTATATTAATAAACTTTGAATAAACAAACAAACAGTGAGCCACTCTGTGCAGCTGGGACGCTTTGTGACATCATCATCCAATTGCGCAGAGCGCGGCGATTGGTTACATCATCCAATGTGCGCAGCATGAGACGCATGCCTGGCGAGCAACGCTGTGTGCCTGGCAGTCCATATAAGTGCAACCAAATCATTGACTGAAGACACCTGGACTCGACTGATCCCCCTTAAGTTCTAATATGCCTATATTGTCACATTTGGTGCTTATTCATTATTGCAAAGTCGAACGGGCCTGCAGGACACAGAACTGAATCATTGACATTTTGTTGAACTGACATTAAAATGTCCTAGAAAAGTCTTGAATTTTGAATGGCCATGTACTTGTTCACTGTAAAGGAAGGAATCGCCGTCTCTGTCTGTCCTTCGATTATTCCGACAACTTTTCATCCGATCCACGTCACACTAGGCGGGTGTATTTCCGGGGACCCAGGGACATGCGGTGTCGAATGCAATTTGGACATGCGACGCGTGTAATAATAGACAGCGAACAGCGAGTTTATCCAAAAGTGCGACTTGGGTGTGTTTTTTCCCCCCGAGAAAGAGTGGATTTTTCCTGGGGTTTTTCGGTCACTTCATTCTGAACAGCGCAACCCATTCCAAAAAGGCATGTTTTGAACGGGCACCGCACTAGCTCCATTAGTGCCACAAAGTGTTTGGGTACCTGGATAAGCGCTCACCCACCATTGTACATTCACAACACGACTATTGGTTTCGGTTAATGGCGAGGAAAATACGTCAGGCTCAAAATGCGCACACAGTAGTCGAGTGGTTAGCTGAAGGAATGGCATAACATCTGTGCAGCTGGTTGTGTGATTAAGGGAAAAGGAGTTATTGATCGTTAGACGGGTAGTCCATGGTCACTCATTGAAGTGGATAAAGAATAAAAACCAAATTCTGCCATAAATAAATATTGTCATGGTTTGAGGCATGGCTCTGGAGTGACAACGGTCATACAGTTGCTCGGATAAAAGACTGCTTATGTTTTGTTTTTTTTTAAACCTAAAAGGTTGGCAGATAAACCAGGGCAGCATGACAGTCAGATGAGCAGACAATCCGCGGTGCGATCAGAGTCCTGATAGAAAAATAAATGAATAGAATAGAAAAAGGAAAAAAACAATCAGTCACATAAATCAGTGACAACATTCAACTTACTGAGCCTTGTTTTGCCTATACAAGGCCAGAAATCGGTTTTGGTGAAATATCAGGCATTTCTTACCCAATAGTTGTGGGGACTCAGGAACTAGGAACTGGGGAGGTCCCCAAAGAACTAAATACCTACAAGGATTTTTTTTCTGGTTGTATTTGCACCGCACTGGAAATCTGACGTTGACGTCAGCCAACGGTGTCTCAGTGTGCGTTCCGTACGCCACAGTTTTCATGGATTTCACCTTATCAGTCCATTAAAATCTGTTTCTGAACAAATCTGAGGTGAGAAATAAGCAATTAAGTTGCTGAATCTGCACTCATATTAGATCTACATAAATTAAAAGTTTGTTCCGACTTTCGTGAGGTAAGGGCTCGCAACGGGACGGCGCACGGGGATTGCGGGGCGCATGTTCAATCATTCAATTAAAGTCAAAATATAAAATTAATGAAATAAAATGCTTTTTCAATAAAAATACAATTGTAGTTGTTTGTCAATTTCATGAGTTATCTTTTATTACCGCTGAGTGTATGTGGGCTGGTCCACACCCAGAGCGATGCAACTCGACGGGGCGGACTCAGCCCGAGGGACCGGCGGGGGACCGTGCACTTACGTCACTGATGGTTCCTCTTGTGTTAGTTCCTGTCCTGTAGTAAGAGCTAAAAAAAAAAAAAAAAGTTCTTCAAAATGGCGCTCCAAGAACTACGAACGTTCCTCGTTCCTACTGTGGGGGGAGGGGGGGGGGCACACAAAAAAGGGACTGTTCCCCCCCAAAAGTTCTTAGAACTATAAAAAGGTTCTTGCCGTGCGAAAACGCCTATTGTTTCTACTCCAGGCCTTTTGTGTGGCTTTGGCTCGGTTACAGAATATTTGAGACCCATTGGCCATAATGGAACAGGAAGCTGTTTTCCTGTGTCACTTAATTTAATCATCAGTCCATAAACAGTGGTAATCCATTTGATTCATTTTTAGCTGGAACTTCAGCTAACTTGAACAGGCATTCAATGTATTTACATTATTAAGTGTGATCCTCTATGTGCCGTATTCGTTGTTGATGAGCCTCTTTTCTGGGCCAAAAAAAAAAAAAGGGAAGCAAATATCTAGGCATGCGCAAGAAGTTAAATTTGGCTACGGTGATATTGATAAACCAGATCAGATTCACAAAAAATAAAAATAAAAATAAAGCTCAATTATTTATTTATTTTTTTAAATTACACCCACCAGATGAAGTGACCAAAAAAAGGAAGGAAAGACAACCAAATGAACCGGTCCGAGAAAGGAATAATAGTACATTTGATGAAAATAATTTGACCATCTTGGAGCGCACGTGTGTGTGTGTGTGTGTGTGTGTGTGTTGCAGTTTCGAATGGATGTCTGGGAGTTGTAGTCTAATCCACCCAAGACAAAAAAAATAGATAATCGTATTCATTTATGCGCGCGCATCTTATTCATTTATTATTCTAGTGCGCCGTCATATCCGTAAAGGAATATAGAGCGATTCTTGCATCGGTTGGTTATGGGATAGGGGATCCTCGCTCGGAGGGGGCTTCTCGTGTGTCGTGTGTAGAGGAGCGAACACGCCACCACCGTGACGTTATGTAACACGGCTTGGACCAAGAAAAGGAGACCCACGCACACCCCCCGCCCCCCAGCCCCCCAGCCCCCCCCCCATCCATTCGCCATGTCTGCAGCTTAAGAGACAACCATGGAAAGAGAGCTCAGCGACGCCACTGTTTCCTCTCACACTCAGCCTCCTTTCAATATTGTGAACCTCGCCCGTCTCCGTTATCAGCCGCGTTCCGACGCCCAGTGGGGCACATAAGAACATGGAGCTTTTGCCACCAGCGCGGTGGAGGGTGGTTTGGGTCTATCCGAGTGTATCAGGGAGAAGCGGGAGGCTACAGATGAGCCTGATGGATCAATGATCCAGAGACGAGAAGATAGCCTGGCTCTTTGATAGGGATTCTAAGTGTCGGCCGTTTGTTGAGAACAGAGACTTCGGCCTCAAAACATTTTTTGATTCAAGAAATTAATATATTTATTCCAAAGGCAATTAAACACAACACGCAAACCTAACCGAATCAAGAACAGCAAAAGAACAAAAGGGACAATGGACAGTGAAGTTTGTAAAAAAAAAAAAATAAATAAAATAGTTTAACGATGTATCGGACTATGTATTGTTAAAAAATGTCAATCTTTACAAAAAAGGAAAAACACGTTGAGAAACAACCCCAGCATGGACGGCCGAGCCATCGAAGAGCACAAATTCACCGCCGCAAATGTTTAGAGTCTTGTTCCGTAGCCCTCCGCCGCTCGTAGGATGGTGTTATTTAGTCTTATAGTCAAAGGGAGGTGGATGCTTGGGTTTTATCTTAGGCTCTCTAAAGTTGAAGAGATTAACTAGCTGAGTATCAATATTTGGTATCGAGGGCCACAGAGCATTTGGATACGCCATAGCAGTAATCAATGCAATCAAAGAGAGAATCCTGACATGATCTTTCACACTGGTTTGGATCCATATGCACTTTATCTTGAGATAAATGCAGTGTTCCCACCACATAGACTTTACTTGGGTGGGCCGCCAAGGTGCCTCACCAATTGCTCCTACTGCCCCCCACCAACCCGACCTCACTTCATCCCAGAATTTAAAAAATGACTCAACTATTTTGTTTTGTCCCTGTCTATCGGCCAAAGTTGACATATATCCAGTGCCCGAAGTGGGCCGGTACTCACCGGTACGCAGTACGGGCACTTGTATGTTTTACTCTTCGGCATACTGTGACTTTTTCTTGCACACTAGCAGCTCTCACAAGCTGCCTGAACTCAATTTTGACCTCTCAAGTGAACAAATCAAGGGGACATATTGTAAAATATGTATTATTTTATTGAGTCAGAGCGCACCCCCCTCCCATTTTTATTTATTTAATTATTAGTCATGGCGGCCCCAAGCTCCGGCTTGACCATATATGGACATGGACGGGGGCTGTCTTTAGATTGTGGGCATCCGTGTTTGTACTTTCAATTTGGCACCTTTTTGGAAACTGCTGGTTCCACTCTTTATCTATTTCACCAGTTCAGTCGCCATTGTTGGTAAAGGCTGCTGCCGGCGCACTCTGGTCCAGGTGGATCAGAAAGTAGGTCTGTCACTATCTTTGTTGAACAAAATACACAGATAAGCCACAACCTTAAAACCACCACTAATATTGTGAAGCCCCCCCTCATTTTTCCTGCTTCCTACACATCAACTTCAAGAACTGACCGTTCACTTGACTGCGGTTTATCGGTGTATTGTCCCTAAACCAAACAACCAAAACAATAAATAAAATGGACTCTGAACAAAGATTGCACTTAAGTTCTCTCGTGGCCAAATAACGCAATTGCAATTCTAAAAATACAAAAAAAATAATAATAAAAGAAAATATGCCCAATGCTGATGAGGCATTGTGCCTTTTTGTATTTCATTTATATCACATAAAATATATGCTACAAAATAACAGTTATGTGAATAAGCACATTCAGAGGATTCTTCTGTCGCTGAGGTACTGTTTAGGTTTTGTAACGTTGATACTCGGAGTCACGGCGACGCTCCTTGGCGCGGTTGAAAAACCGTTAGGTGTTGTGCAAAAATTGTATAAAAACTGTTTATTCTATCATCATGTTGGTTAAAATGTTGGCGACATGTTTTGTAAACAAACACGCATGTTAACACAACGGGCAAATAACGAGGTCAGAAAAATGATCAAGGTCACGTTCATATTTGTACAATAAGTCGTTAAAGTAATTATCGCGATAGGCCTACCAGAAAGCACTCAAAGTTTGTATCGGGTCAAGAGAAAGCAGGAGGTTCCCGTTCCATGAGAACTCTGAAAACATTTGATTTGTGTCGGTAGTCCCGTGCTAACATAACATAAAATATACAGAGTACACGAAAACGGCGTGATGTGTTCAAAATAATCTATACAAAGGGAACCTTGTCCACCATAAAAGGTGCAGTCTGTAGAATTTAGAGGCATCTATCTGTGAGGTTGCAGATGGCAACCGACTCAACACCCCTCCCCACGGCGGCGCAACATGTCGGCCTCTGTGGAAGCGTACCCGCTCCGTGTGTGGATAGAAATCGCTCATTCTAAGGTAACGCAAACATGATTCTTATTTTCATCGGCTTATACACTAATTACAACATACTTTGGCCGTTTAAATGGCCCCACACTCCCCGCCGGCTACCACAAGTATATTTCAGACCTGTGGGAAAATGTTTATGTTAAACGAAAAACATAACACTCCATTACTAGTCCAACTTCTGTTATCATTTCAATCAAACTTTTTTGGCTGCATGCGTCGAAGACAGGAATGCAACAGTATCGTGGAGTCGGATCACATATCAATTACAGGCTAGCGTATCAAAGCTGGAGGTACCTGCTGCTGCTCTCCCGATCAGATGATGGTGAAGCCTTGGGGTTACACGGCCTCACAGAGTGGGCTGTGGCGGTTTTCAATGTTTACTGGGACTACATGCAGCAAGAGTGGCGCAATGTTTGAGGCAGGCAGGCGCAGGCGCGCACACACACACTAATTACCCAAGATGATAACGATCCTAGATGTATACTGGATGTGGTATGCTTCTCTAGGGCTATAACACCCCCCCGGTTTATGTGTATCTCATTTTGCCAATCAAACGCTAACAACTGAACAAATGCATTTATGCAAATCTGAAAAGTAGAAGTATGCTAGACTCAATTGAAATCAATTTTAGTCGTACCCGATTCTATGCCGTGTAATTAAATTGTGACCAATAAGTAACTGCACAAAACGGGAACCCGAACTGACCCCTTAGTTGGGTACGGACCACCATCAACTGGGAGCGATGGCACGGACCCCCTGATCTTGGCCTGATCTATCCCCTACTCCCACGAGGACCCTTGGTTCATCAAAAAATGTATAAAATACAAAAACTCAACCGAAATGTCCAACTTGATATTAAAAATAAATAAAATTGGTTCATCATTTCAGGGATGCCTAGTAATTTGCATTACCTTCCAATCACAGAACATAAATTGCAGTTAATCCTGTTGACTTCAGGGGGTGAAATTTCCCCCGACATACGGACATTTTCACAAATATCGAAAAACAAAACAGCGAGGTGACCGCATCAGATTCAGGGCAACTGGATGCGTACGCTCAATTGGGACAAAGAATCTGGTTTTGGCAGCAAAGCGGCAGCGCTTCCACCCGCATCATCTCTGTTTGTTCTGATGCAAGAAAGAAATTGAGAGAGGAGGCAGGAGAGGAGGCGATGAAAGTCTCAAATGAAGCTGCGCATCTGTGCAACCCCCCCGGTTCCTTCAAATGATCTCCAAAAACATGCGCACGGCAACGCCGCTACAGCGTGCAGCGTGGGACGCGATGACGAGCTCCCGCTGTTAACACGGCAACTGTTGAGGAGATCTGTGTGTTGTTATCGCTTTTCAATCACAACCAAATTGCGGTAATATATATATTTTTGGATACTTTCTAGATCCCTCGAGGGGGAAACTGGTTCTCTGCATTTAACCATCCCCAGTATCGCACGCGTCTCGGAGCAGCGGGCGACCAACTCCAGATCCTTTTTTACCGGTGCCCCGGGGGCATCGGCAGGAGTGTCTTAACCCTGAAGTGCCGTAGTTGAGCCAGATTTGAAAGCGAGAACCTTTCTGTGAGCTGACGGGGCTAACCGCGGTGTCACCAATACGCCACAGTTTCCTCCTGACGGGCAAGCTACTTGGAGCTACATTTTTTGGTCGGTATATCAGCATAGACATGTTTCAACACCCAATGGAGTAAACATATACTTCCAATGAGTACAACAGGCACTCATTGAAACTATCAAGCAATCAAATCCTGTATATATAAAAAGAAAGAACACAGGTCAATTCCATTGCACACACTCTGTTCTCATGCAGCGGCGTGGCGCACATCCCTCAACCGCCGCGGTCCAGAACCCGCCCGCCAGCGTTCAGCGCCGTGACAGAAAGTTCCCCCAGGACGCCCGTGGACGTGCAGAAGACAGTGTTTATAATGAGCCCTTTGTGGCGGGAGTGCTCGGGAGGCGGCCGACGGAGTGCTGATGCTTGGCTAAAAGGGCAGGCGGGGGTGGGGGGCGGGGGTGCCGGCCGAGGCCAACTGCAGATGCAAGGACCACCGGCACGGCCCCGCCGCCGCGACCCGGCGAGTCCGAAATATTAGAATCGGCTTGCTTTAATGGCTGACGTTTGAACACCAAAGGGGGTGAAGTCCCCGACACATTGAACCTCATTTTAAAAAGATGACAGAGACACATGGTGACAGACACGGGACGGTCACCGTTGCGATAGTCTTAAAAAAACAACAACAACAACAAAAAGTGCCTCTGCCGGCACTGGATGCTT
>NC_137209.1:14990224-14995224 GCF_960531495.2 Zeus faber | reverse complement strand
TACTGTTACAACCCTGGTACACACAGATGTTATTTTATACATATACATTTGCACTATTTCCAATTTCTGTGTGTGTGTGTGTGTGTAAACTGTTGATACATAGATTTATTGGGTTTATTGGGTTTCATAGGGTTATTAATTTTTAGTTTTATTGTAAATTGTCAATTTTGTTCTTCTACTCTTAATATTACTTTATTATTATTATTATTATTATTATTATTATTATTATTATTATTATTGCCCCTTGTTTTGATGCTCGATGCAATTTACCGTCGCTGTGCCATCCTGGAAATTTCCGACATAATACATAATTATAAAATGTCTGATTGGCTTATCTGCCCAAGGTACTTTGATGGTTAAGCTGGACTTTGGTTGAAGTTGTCATGGCAGAAACCTAAAAGAAAATGTAAGTGTACGTTGTATTTTATCCGCATGTTGTCACCGTGTCGTTCCACTGAAGGGAAGGCGCAGCGTGAGGACTTGCTGTTTGTCATTATCAGAAGCTTCTCGTAAACTTGGGGTCGTAAGATACGAGGTGATATAGTAAACGTTATATAAATAGTCACCCCAGTCAAAAAGGTCTGGACACGCCTCCTCCCAGCAGGAGGAGCGTCGTCCAAAAAAGCTGGGATGGCCGAGACAATTGCGACATGGAGGGGGGTCGTGTGGAGTGTCTGACCTTTGGTTTGGGACACGGGTACTGGAAGAGGTGCACTTTGCAGAAGTCGTCGGCCACCGCCACCACCCGCTCGCAGTGCGAGCGGCACAAGGCGTTGATGTCGGTTCCGTCGGAGCCCTCCAGCCACACCCCTACGAGACGGCAACCATATGGTCTTGTCACAAACTCATCCGGGTCCGGGGCGTTTTTCTCCCGACCGCCGCGCAGCGACGGCTCGCCGAGAAAAACGCAATAAAAATAAATTAATAATAAAATACAATTAAATTAAATTAAGTAAATAAATAAATAGATAGATAGATAGATAGATAGATAGATAAATAAATAATGGAAATACGCTCTTCTGTTGCAAGATCAAAACTGCAAGGCTACACTAATTCATCAGTTCCAGACAGGATATCGACAAGTCTCACACCGAAAGCGAGGGCTATCCGCGGTGACGAAAGGCTCGACTCCCTTTTTTGGGATTCAAGTTAAAACAAAAGTTTTTGGCGGTTCCGGTCGCCCGGCGACCGTAAATCCGACCCGGAACGTTGACAGCCCGACGGGTTCTCACCCATGACGTGGAATCCCAGCACGCAGGTGTAGGACGCCCACTCTCTGTCTCTGCTCTCGAAGCGGTTCCTCAGCAGCTTGCAGCCTCCGGCCACGTCCCCTGTGAGAAACCCCGAGCCCCCTTTTTGAATACCAACTGCAAACAATCGGAGAACAACACAAACGCACGGCGTACCCCGAGACGGAGTACACCCTCCGACCCCACCCGCGCACTCACAGTAGAGGATCTCGTAGTCGCCCGAGTTCGACATGATGTGCTTCCCGTCCTTGGACCAATCGAGGTGGGTTATGAAACTGGAATGGCCCTGATTGGGACAGATACAGCAGCAGTGGGGATCAAGTCGTAGATCAAGACGGTAAGGGGCAGTTTCGCAAGGCGGGGTTTGATCTAAATCAGGACGAAGCTCATCCCACTTCAACGAATCCGGAATTTAAAAAAACCCAAAAAACGCCCTTTTCTGAGACGTGGCTTCGTTCAAGGTGAATTGGGGAGTCCGGGACTAAGGTGACGGAGGACGGGTCAGCTCCTTCCCTCTGGTCTCGGTGCCGCTCTCAGTCCACATCCCCCATGTCCTCTATTGTCAAGGTCGACCTTGGAGGCCCACGTGCTAATTATAATTCGGGAAGATTGTATACATGGATATCTCTGGGAATGTCTATCAATTCTGACGTTCTGTTTCGCGCCGCCCTCTGCGCACGCGTTTAATTTTTCACTAACGTTTTCTACGATAATGGACCGGTCTGGATCAAACTTGGACCGCGGCATGTCGAAACTGCCCTGAATACACATTTCATTCATCTGGCCTGTGAGCGCGGCGGATCCATGACGTCCATAGACGACTGACGTCAACTTTTGCACGAACAAAGGGGCTGGACCCCTAATAATTAAAATGTAAAAAAAAAAAAAAAAAAGGATGAATAAACTCTCAATAGGAAAATGATACCGTGTAAATATCAGCGATCCAAATGTGCTCGGATTTGTGCCGAGGGAAATCTGACGTGGCGATGCTTTTTTTGTTTTGTTTTGTTTTTTACCTGTAGCTCAGTATTTTCAAGATAAAGAAAGGAAAAATGTTATCGAAGAAAGTGTCATCGAGGAACCCACATCGAGGTCGAGGGGCCAGTCATTCTGAAGAAACCCAGCCCCGTGTTTCCGCTCCCGACTCTGATTCAAAGACCGCTCGAGCGTCCCCGCAAACTCACGTTGCATTTGCCAAAGCGGGTGTAGCGCCGGCCGCTCTCCGTGACGGTGTAGATGTAGATGAAGTTGTCGTGGGAGCCCACGGCGAGAAAACTGCCGTCTGGGAAGACAAGGGACGGACGTTTTTGCTGAAGATCACGTCACCAAATGACATTGGAACAGGGGCAAAAAACAACGGGGGGTTTGAGCGGGGAATTCACTTCCCGGCTCCAAAGCGGCTTCCGGGCGAGCGCTAACCTGGCGAGTATCTCATGACCGAGAGCTGTTCGTTTCCGTCCGTGGATTCCGAGACCACCTCCCTGGTCAGCAGGTCCAGCGCCAGCCACCTGCCGTTTTGTTTTGGGGGAAGAGAAGGAAGTGGAGAGACGAGGGCGTCAGGAGCACCGCCGGAGGTGGAGTATTCCAGGTACAGAAGGAAAAAAAGCCCTGCCGTGATTTTGCTCCAGCCCTGCACTGGGCCATGAGTTGGACCTCTGGGTGGAGGCTAAGTACGGCAAATCAACACTATTTATTATTATTATTATTTTTTGTTTATTGCTGACTTCTCCTCTTAGGTATACTTCTATTGTTTATTGGTTAGCTTTAGGTTTATTGTATATTGCCAGATTTCATCGGGGATCGCTCATTGGTAGGCTTTTGGGAGGCTGAATTATCTTTTCTGTTATTGTTAGATTTCTTTTATTTTCTTGTGTCGGCACATTTTTTTTTAGCTTTCTAGATTATATTTATTTGTGATCCTGAATATTTACCGAATTTTCCATTATCAATATTATTCATTGTTCATTCTTAGGTTTTATTTTATTGTCAGGACTATTTTATTGTTTATAAACTGTGAAAACGTTCCCTGTCTTCTAGTTAATTATAGGTTGGTGTATATTGTTTACTATCAGTGTTTATTATTACTGTCTATCAGTTGATTATTGAAATAGCCATTTTTAATCTTTATTGTTCATCTTAGATTTATTTTTATTGTCTGTCGTGCATTCACTATCCATCTATCCATCTATCCATCCATCTGTCTGTCTGTCTCTCTCTCTCTATCTATAACGTTATTTCTTATCAACTTTTGCAGTGGACCTGACTTAAGATGTGCAACATTTTTTTAAATAACGACTCATGTGGTCCACATTCTCTCTTGTTATTGCTCTTGAAGGAAGGCTCAGTTGTCACCTGACCATGAAAAACAAAACAAAAGAAAACGTAAATAAAATCGCAATAAACTTTATTATGGAATCGTCCGCGATGATTCCATAACAAAATGGACCAAATAAAACACTCTTACCTTCCCGTGCTGAGGCCCACTGAAACCACTGACCCGCACGGACAGAAATCCGCACACAAGCCGTACTCCTAGAAGGGACACACAGCCAGTGGTGAAGTACTCAGAGCTTTTACTGGAGGAAAAGTACAAATATCCCGACACAAAACGACTCTCGTCGAGTGAAAGTACCACATTGATATTTCTTGCAAGTATTAAAAGTAAAAGTACCTTGATATCACCGATTCTATACACTTCATAAACCTTTTTCCTACAGATGATTCTCAATGCGTATCACGGTTCAATTTTACACACAAAACATACAGTATAGCTGGCGTCACGGACATTTAAAAATACATACAAATAGAAATCTTGAGTATTTATTTTTAACGCTTGAATTTTTCTGTTTGTCTTGTCTCTAACTTATATTTCATCCTGCGTACTATGTCTTTTTATTTTCTGTCTGGTTTAAATTTTCTTCTATTGTGTTCTGTTAAAGCTACTTGACCTAACTTTGGAACATTATGTCTTAAAAAGTACTTATTTGAATAAAGATTCACTCACTTACTCATTTACAGTAGTGAAATGTGACTGTAAAGAAAGTACAGATATTTGTTTTCAAACGTCGTGGAGTAAAAGTCAAAAGTCTCCGAAATGGAACATTTTTAAGGGAAAAATGTGCTTAAGTGCACTAACAAAGCACCTCCAGGGTCGTGCACCAGTCCAGTTTGTGCTCGTCTGCGTTCCACGCGCACACCTGCCTGTCGTGGCCGCAGGTGAGGAAAACATTCTGCGAGGGGTGTGTGGCCAAGCCCCACATCTCATCTAAGTGGCCCTGTTGCGCGCACACGCACACGCACACACACGCACACACACACACACACACAGACACACACACAGACACACCAATTTGACATACATTAAAGGTTCCCGAAATTGGTTGCAATCTGCGCGGTGCCTTTTATGCAATTTGTGCTCGCAATCTGTGAGAAATTAACGTCTGATTTACTACAGCGGTGGCTAATGGCACAATCAGTGTGTCACTGTGTGTGTGTGTGTGTGTGTATGTGTGTGTGGGGAGAGGTATTCTAATCACATCTTTGTGTGTGGAGCAGAGCTTCAAAGCTGCAGCGGAATGGTGGAATATATGCAACGTCAGAACCTCGTAGAAGTGGAGGGAAATTGCAGTGTCAGCAACAATCAAAAAAATAGGCAATAATTATAATGAAGGCACGGAAAAGAAATCGATGAAAAAAAGATAGTGGCAATATATGGAACCATTTGGAAATAAACAATAAAACCTGTTTACC